>NC_135665.1:6674643-6982715 GCF_964188315.1 Podarcis muralis | reverse complement strand
AAATGCACATGGCAGATAGCTAACTCATTATTGCCAAAGCTGACCACTTACAGTCATTTCTATGGCTCACGCGCACCAGTCTTGCGTGTAGGCAGCTATTCCCAGGTCTGCACTCTATGGAGCAGTTGCAGCAACAAGAGGCCACTTCCCCTCCATCAGTTTATGTAGCTTTCCCCAAAAGGCGCCATGCATGCAGCCTAAGACTGTGTGGAAGTTGCTTCTGCTCTTCCCACTTCAATTATCTCCTGGTTCTGGGAGACAGTAGTGCAGGAGACAATGGCGAAGCACCCACTTCACTTGCCTGGCCAGGCTTTGGCTCCTCTTCTTCTGACCTATTCTGTGCTCCACCCTACTGCTCTGAAGCTTCCCCTGCCTCCAGCTCTTGCCTCCTGGCTGGTACAGTTCCCCCCAGATCACTGGCCCAGACTGCTATTCCCCTACATCAGGCACCCCCAACCTTAGCCCCCCAGATGTTTTGGGACTACAACTCCCATCATCCGTAGCGAACAGGACCAGTGGTCAGGGATGATGGGAATTGTAGTCCCAAATCATCTGGAGGGCTGAGTTTGGGGTTGCCTGCCCTACATGGTGAAACAGCACTGCTGCTATGGTCAAGAGGTTGAGGTTCAGACAAAATATACATAATTCTCCCCTTCCCTTTTTTTTGTAAATTTGGGCTACGCCCATACGGGGTGAGATCTCACGTTATGGCTAGCTCAGATCCGGTTTTCAATGTGTGCATTGGTGCAAGGACATTTTACATTTTCTGCCTAATTCCTAAACCACACAGCCACACAAGTGGGCACTCTTTGATGGGGATGCATGTGCTTAGTACATACACACCCTCCATTACCATTCCCCCCCCCAAACTGGACAGGTGTGCAGGTATTTCTTTACCAACTCACACACATTTCTCTCTATATATGGACACCTCTTTTTATTTGCAATGAAAAGAGAGTCCTGCAGAAGTTTCCCCCTGGATCTGTCACCGGACAGGCAGCTGAGGAAGTCTACCTGCCTGCTTTCCTCCCTCTCTTCCCTGGTGTGCTCTCCTTTCAGTAGGTGATGGCTTTCTAAGAAACCCTTAATGTAACTCAGATGTATTGCAAAGATGCTCCACTTCAGGACCCTTCTGATTAGGGAGAGCTGCAACACAAGTTGAAGGGAAGGAAGATCTCTGAAAATGGAGCAGAGGCAGCTTCCACAAGCAGGAGCTCAGCTCGCTGGGATCGCTCCCTCAGCCCCATCCAGCACAGTCCCCTGACCTTGGGAAGCCATGGGAATCCAGCCCTGTTATGTTCAATTAGCTTTGGATCCAACCCTATACTGTCAGTGAACTTTGGAAGGATTTGTGTGTTAGTTGCTAAAACTTCTGCAAGTGCAGAGTTTCCATAGACATGATATGGACCATATTCATTGTATTGTTTTGTAATCAAACACTCTCTAATAAAGTGGCTATTATGTTCTATTTCGGGGAGGGGTTATCCTAAAATAGATTTTGTTTTCAATTGCGGCTTTATAGGCCCTCAATAAAGACAGCTTAAGATTATCGACTCGTCTGAGTATGCTGAATCAGGAGTTGTGTGACAAAAATATGCAGCTGCAGAGCAGCAGCACTGATGAGCAAGAAAAGATTATGGGAGAGATCCAGGCTCTACAAAAGGAAAGGGATCAGCTGTTGAACAGAAGGAATAGTGTGGATGAGAAACTGAAGAATGGCCGGGTGTTGTCACCAGAAGTAAGTAAACTTTTCCATTCAGTTAAGCACAATTATCAACCAGCTGGAATGACTCTTTTATATTAATGGTAGCTAAAGAGCTAGTGTTTGGAAATGCTAAAATAGAAATGAACCCCAGATTTTTTCAAAACACAGTTTAAAAAATAATTGTGAGGATACGTATCTAAATAACACTGAATTCAGCGCATACATACATTGTACTAAGGTCATTCAACTCAATGAGACTTAATTCTCAGGAAGCATTCAGAGGACCAGGGTGTACTTTAATAGCACAATTTTAGAAGTCTGACACTGAAGTGAACCTACATGAGGAATGGATACTATTACCACTTGTATCTCTGGGCTGATTTTCCTAGTGCTGCAAACATGTAAATAATTTGGGGGCTTTTGACCACAGGTTGGGAGTATGAGAAATCTTATTTCCTGCTGACAATCATATGAAGGATTTTTCACTATATTGCAAAATATCCCAGGGGAAAGCAACCCTATCCAATAGTATTGCCACCACCTCTAAAGCCCCCAAATGTAGAGGCAGGGGAAGCCCAAGTTGTTTCTGGGATCTTTTGGCTCTTGTCTTTGTGAATCCCAACAGTCTGGCCACTGTCTTTTGAGCCCCAAGTCCAGTAGCATATGACCAAGCAGCCATATACCAGATTCAGAGCCAGGCTTACCTCAAGAAGCCACACAGGGAATGAATGAAATATTTTATTGAGGTTACAAACAACAGAATAAGAACACTTTACCAATAAAAGGCACTTGAGGAAGCCTCACCATGTAAATACACTTTTGGGAATTAAAGTACAGAAGAAAATAACAAAGCTACCGGTAGCTTGCCTCACCTTAATCACAGCCATTAAAGCAAGCTGCATCAGGCACATGTGGCTTTTGCAATATATGATCCTTCATCTGATTGAAGGCTACTAGATCCAGGTAAAAAAGATCTGGATATAGAAGGGTATATTTTCCTTTAGCCAGTCGGGGCGCAGGGGCATATTTCCCTAGCATTAGTGGGTGTCCATGCTGGAAGACAATGCAGCTACTCTCTGGTTTTCAGCGCAATCATTGTGACCTGGACACAATCTTGCATGGGGCACTCACACATGTGGCAAAATGGACTAATTAATAGAACTTTCCTTCCCCAACAGCCTGCACCCAAATCCTAAGTAAAAACTTTAAACTGAGCCAAAGAACTGGAGATTCCTTTACACAGCTTAACTTAAACTATATACTGTATTTTTCCATGTAAAAGACGATGTTTTTTGCTTAAAAAAATTAGCAAAATCTTCTATACGCCATTTAGAAAACATGGTCATATGCATGTTGTTTGCAATGTATTTTGAACGTTGACAAATTTTAATAATATTTCAAAACTTTTCCAATAGCCTTCTGCTGTGAGCCGTAATGATTTGATAATCACTGCTCTCTTGCCAGGAGGAACATGTTTTATTTCAGCTTGAAGAAGGGATTGAAACCTTAGAAGCTGCCATCGCTTACAAGAATGAAAGTATCCAGAATCACCAGGACTCCATCAGAGCCTCCTCTCAAATCCTCACACAGAGTGAGGCCAATGTGATGGGAAAGTTGGTTTCCTTGTCTGCTACAGAGCTGAGAGCAATTCTTTTAAAGTATTTTAATAAGGTTTGTTGTTTGAACAATTTATAACAGAGAAAATTCTGAACATGCTTTCTGTTGGCATAAAATGGCTTCATGGAGAACTTTCTTTTGCTAATTAGTGATCGTTGTGAAGATACTTAATTCTGAATAGGGTGTATTTCAGACACACTGTATATTCTGAAGCATGGATAGGGACGTGCAGCCCTTGTTCTCTTTTCATGGGCTGGTTGGTAGGAACCCAGAAGAAGAAAAGTGTGGTAGTGAGAAAGCAATTGAGGGTGGAAGGGGGAAAAGGGAAAGACCTCTGCAAGCGATCAGGTAAAAGCTCAGGCAAGAGTGATGTTGCCCTGTCCTGGCAGCCCAGTGTGAGCGAGGGTGAGAAATAGGGATGTCAGAAAAAAGAAAGGCCACCGTGAACTCTGGCCCTACCCATCACCAGCTGTGGCCCATAACAGATTATCTCTGGGGCAATGTGGCCTTGGAGAGAAGAAAAGGTTCCCCACGCCATTGTAAAAGATTACCTTGCAAACTATGAGTGATATCCATTGTGTTATACTCAGAATGAGGTAAAGGTAAAGGACCCCTGACAGTTAAGTCCAGTCGTGAACGACTCTGGGGTTGCGGCGCTCATCTCACTTTACTAGCCGAGGGAACCAATGTTTGTCCACAGACAGTTTTTCCGGGTCATGTGTCCAGCATGACTAAGCCGCTTCTGGCAAAACCAGAGCAGCGCATGGAAACACTGTTTACCTTCCCTTCCGGAGCGGTATCTATTTATCTACTTGCACTTTGACGTGCTTTCGAATTGCTAGGTTGGCAGGAGCTGGGACCGAGCAATGGTAAGCTCACCCTGTTGCGGGGATTCAAATCACTGTCCTTCTGATCCGCAAGCCCTAGGCTCAGTGCTTTAGACCACAGCGCCACCCGCGTCCCTACTCAGAGTACACACATTTAAATCTATTAACTTAAGCAGGTCCACTCTGAGAATCACTAACTGTATCCTGTATACTGTCCTCTTGATAAATACATGTAGCGTAGCCACAGATAAAGCCCAGTATGTTTTGTTTCTGTTTGTTTTTCTTTTTGGAAGTTTGACAGTTGTGGAATCTATGATAGTTAATAAATTATATATGTTTCCTGGACATTTGGATTGGATGATTAAATTGACTTTCAACTCAAGTATAGGACTCAGAATATCTTATTAGTGAGACTATATAAATGGTGAAAGATGTAATGTATTGGCTTACCATTGTATTTTTTCATACTTGGACTCATTGCAAATATGACCTCCATATTTCATTATTATTTTGAAGTGTGGTTGCCTGATTTCCATGGCCAGGCATGCTTTGATTTGTAAAAAGGAATGGCTGTTTCTTTTTTAGGTTGTCGGTCTCCGTGAGACTGAACGCAAATTGCAACTGCAGGCAGAAGAAATGGGAATGAGGGTAACGGAAAAAGAGAACATAGTAAGAGAACTTGAATCGGCACTTGAGCATCTCATGCTTCAGTGTGACAGGCGTCTGACCCTCCAACAGAAAGAACATGAGCAAAAGATGCAGTTAATATTGCTTCATTGCAAAGGTATTTTGGCTTTGAGAACTTTGAAGTAACATCTGGTTAATAATGATCGTGGGAAGCAGGATGTCAGTCTGATCCAACAGGATTCTTCTACTGTTCCTAATTTTGAAATTATATCTAGCCACTACTAAAAGTGTAATTCCATCAGAAATGTTCATATGACATGGAATATTTGTATATTTTACAGTCGTATGAAATTACAAATTTCATTTCACTCTCTTGCAATCCAAGGATATCATGTCTAAGAAGCTTACCCACATCCCTACAAATTCCTACCCAGTTTTAGGCAGCCAGACAGTGCCTGGCCCACCAAGCATTGGATTTTATTTTAAGATACAAAACATAATTGTAACAAGCAGAAGTATTGAAAGTAAAATTATCTGGGTTCCCTACCCTATTCTATAAGAATGCAAATGTTCAGATTTGCTTAATATTTCCCCCCACCTTTCAAATAAGTCACATCTTAAACTTGTTAATGATCATCTTCCTTTGAGCTGAAGTATTAGTATTATGATTATCATTTTCTCTCTCTACAGCTTCAGTTATTTTTCTTTCCTCCATCTCTCCTTCCCTCCCTCCACTGCTAATCTCTTGTTTTTATTGGTAAGAACAATACCTATCTTTCTGCTGCACTTCTACTAGAACGTGATTCTTAGATTTATACATTTAAACATACTGTAGCACGTAACATTTACACTTTGAGACAAATTACAAATGAGATTCAGTATACACTATCCGCAACTCTGTTTGTGCTATAATGAAGTTTGAATCTAAACTTTGTTCTCTCTTTCTAGAAGAAGATGGGGAGAGTATTGCAGAAACTTTTAAGACATATGAAACTAAAGTCCAACAACTGGAAAGAGACTTGTTCTTCTATAAGAAAACTAGCCGTGAATTAAAGAAGAAATTAAAGGAACTGGTTGCAGAATCAATACACCATCCTCTGACACAAAGTAAATATTAGAAGTATTGTAATTCTAAAACATACATAGCTGCAATGTAACTCTTACTCAGCTTGGTAGCAAAACTCCTATTAATCACAATGAAGTTGGATTTATTTTAACATTATCAGTATAGAGGATATTTTAGATTTCAGGTCTCTTTAATTTTCTTAATAGGTTTCAGATGCATAAAAAAACATTTTACCCCTTTAACTTTTGCAGACTTCGATCATTAAGTTCGTATTCAGAAATGGAGATGAGGGAAGACAATTTTCAATGATTTTCCCCATGCTCCCTGATTTTCCCACTATTGAGAGCTGGTGTTGGGGGCTGCAGGGGAAATGGGCAAAAATAATTCCCCCCTTGTTTCCTCCAGCAGGAGCCTCTGCTAAACTACACTTCCTTCCATGAATGCAGCGAGCCCTTCTGTTTTCCAGCAAGGTAGCTAGGGATCTCAGTATATTTTACTCTTTTTATTTTTTTAGCTAGCAGTGTTTTTCATTTATTAATTAGCGCCCCCAGGGGATACTGTAATAACAGCAAACAGCTGAACCAAGTTAGAGTCATAACATTACAAAACAGAACGAACCATAATAGTTCCCTCAAAGCATCTAAGCCAACTGCATTTTTAAAAATATTTCTTTTTAGGTAATTGTTCCAGTGATGGGATACTGAATCGAGAAGAAGTAATTACCTTGTCAGAAGAATTCAAACAGACATCCACACCAACAGGAAAATTAAAAGAAATAAACTCCCCAAGGGGTGATTTAGGAGCACAACAGAATTCATACAGATTTGAAGAGGAAGCTGCAGAACTGGGACCTAACACATCCAGCAGTCACGAAGAGCAAGCAGGAAAAGTACACCAGCCTGCAAAATCTCACCCACAAGTGTGTTGCCCTTCTCAGGCCAGAGAGACTATGACACAGCTTCAAGGAGTAACCCCAGTAAAACTTCCTCGCAAAGAATTGCGCTATATCCCTGCTTCTGAGCTTTCCTCAAGGCGTTCCGGCCTTGCAGTTGGTATAAATTCTGTTCCTGCTGATTCTATTGAAATGCCTAGAAAGTCTGACTATAATATATAATTATCCTTGTAATATTTCGAAAGCAATTACACAGTTCCCTTTATTTCCAGTTTATTTCAGGCAGCTACGATATTTGAGTTATTTCACATTGCGTGTCTCACACTGCTGATCATTTATTGTGCCCCATAGAAATCTGACGCCTTAATAGCAGAGAGATTATATCAGGGGTTGAAACCAAAGGACTTTTTGTCCTTAAAGAGTAAATTTTATTTGTACTGATTTTTCCTTCAGAGTAACTGATGGATTTTTATTCCACATCTTCATAAATGCATTCTTCTATACTGCAAAGAATCTTAGGGCTGGTTCACAAAATACGTTTTTAGCTGCATGAGTTATCATGATCATTCTTGAGTGCATATTTATGAAGACAAACAATGTATAAAAGCAACCACAGTTACAGTCTTATTGTATAGCTGTGGGGGGCGGAAATCACATTAGGTTAAATGCTGCTGACTGTATAATTGGTTATTTTTACACATTATTTGTCCATATGAACATGGTGGTGCTGACAGCCTGGAACACACACATGGAAAAAAGAAATCTGGTGTGAATCAGCCCATTGTAATAAAGGTCTTCATAGATACATCAGCAATACTTGGTTTCCAGTCCAGGCATACTTATGCTGAAGTTTGACAAAGCACTTGTGACTGACCAAAGCCTTGGGTTGTGAATGTCCTTTAAAAACAAAACACGACTACAATGTTTCTAAGAAATTAATGTTTTCGCAAGGAAATTTATTTTGCCCAACTCATATTTTAAATGAATAAAAGCCCCAATTTCTCTTTCTTATAACTAACTCTGTTGTTATGTGACTTTGAAACTTTCTGTGGGGATAAAGTTTTTTTCCATAATAGAAAAGAAACATTTTTATTGGCTCCAGGGAAATTACTCCCTGCTGCTAGAGCTTGCCAGAGCTATGTCACGTATCACTGAGATAGATGTAGATGTGTTGTCAGTGAACTAGGGCAATAAAAAGTTACCCTGCTTGGAAGGCACAGCTGTGTATCTCTTAGCGTGAAGTACATGATAAGTTAGAAAACTGCTTTGTCTACTCGACTTGGTGTAGACATAACACTTACTGTGGATAAAGGGACCAGGAGCAGACTTGCATCATATATACTCACTCTTCCTATGATAATTCCCTTGACCCCCGTTTGTCAGTACATAAGGTCATTGTTAGTTCTAGATAAAATGACTCCAGGGGCACTTCTAAATTTTTGTTTTTCTCATTGGTTCCCAAGTTGTTTATTATCTGTGCACAGGACGTGTTTTGTGCACGGAAGGTATTCCAATCCAGCAGAGTCTCCCGCTGGCCGAAGATGGGTGACTTCTCCCATATTGTCCCCCGGCCTCCTGCAGTAAATTTGAAAGACACAGAATGGTCAACTAGCAAAAACTGCCTCCACCCCCCCTTTCCATTGGCTGGAGCATCCCAAGTGGTAGTCCTTTCATGGGTCCTCTAAAATCTAAGCCAATGTGTGCCTAGTTTCTTAAAAAATAAAAAAATAAAATACAGGATTGTATCAAACTCTGTCCCTCTGCCAACAAATGACACTTTTGATCCAGTAGATGCTTGCATGAGTGGGAGGTCAAAGGTGATTTGGGCAAATTTCCTTATTCCTACTGCTCTCTCATTCTTTCCATGTTGTTCCAGAGGATCCTCTAGCCTTCTGGAGCAGGGTTGGGAGACATAAAAAGGGAGGAAATTACGGCGGTGAGAAGCTCTCCAGACTCTCTCAGCACCTGGATGAAACCTTTACTACTGATCTTTGGGGTAGACTATTGTGCATTAAATATTTGTCATGAGTGTGAATGTTCAGATGTACTTTACAGATAGTTAATTGCCATTTTTGCAAATTTGGGCACATCAATCTTTGCACTTAAAAATATTGAGTACATGGCACTCTGCTGGAAGAAGAGTTGTCAATTCTGGCCTTTTCTCCCTCCCCTGCTCTGCCTGCCAGAGTGGCAGGGAACTCTGTTCAAGAGTGTAGGAGATTAATTAATGAAACCCACCTCTATCCTCCTTACTCCAATGGGAGCCTCCTCTGGATATTGTACCTTTTCCCTTTCCACAGGAGTCTGTATCCAGCCCATTGCTTTGAATTATTTTTTTGCTTAGGTTGCATTTTTTTAAAAAAAACTGGATAATATCTTACACAGTTGCTATCTATCCACTTGTAGGCATCATTAACTTCCAGTAGTGATTCTTAAGAAGAAACCTTTCTGGTCAGGATATCAGGATATCATGTTTTAAGTTAAGCTGTGAACATGCTAAAAACCATAGTTCATCCTACTCTGTGTCAGTGTGTCCAACTGCTTTATTTGTAAACTAAAATATTTTACAATTTCTCAAGACGGAAATAATTGTTTTAATTGCATTTGTTATTTGTTGCTTTGTTGAATCGTGATTTGAGAGTTTTGCAAAGGGGTGTGGTCTTAAGTTCAAATATTTTACTCTCTTAAAATGTACTTCTACAACCCAAGTACAAACATTCTAAAACACAAAATGAAGTACAGTAAATGGTTCCTACAGTATGCAACTTATTTAAAAAGATGCAGCAAAGGGGGCTGTGTGGGTCAGTTCACAACATCACAAAGCTAATCAGCACAGTGAACAGCTGCTGTAAATGTATGGAGCTTTCTTTTTTCTTTTTAACCCTTAGCTTGATGCTGGAGAGGAAATGGTGCCGAGAACCTTTCAGCATGGTTCCACTGTTGAAACAGTATTATCAACTAATTGCTATAAATTACAAATGTCTTAGCTTTCATAACACATACCCACATACTAAATTAATAATCATCTTTTAAAGCATGGGTTTCCAACATGGACACTAGGGCTTGCTTGAGGTCTTCCATGGGTGTCCATTCCTTAAAGCCTCTTATGTGCTTTTCAAGGTTCATTATTAATTTTCTTGACTCTGACTTTTACACAGCAAGGTGTGTCCGTGGGTGGGTGTTCTCCGTTTCAGGAGCAGGGATAGTAACTTTAAAGGTGTTTTAATCTTCTCACTGCTTAGGGCAACCAATGTGGACACCACCACCTGTTCAGAAAATGTCTTAAGTCATTGCAGCGCACAAGTAGGCATGTCTAAATTGATTTCAGAGGTGTAAAGCAGCACTATTGGCCTAATAAAGTTTGCTTTTTAATTTAGCCTGTGTGTGTGTGTGTGTGTGTGTCTGTATCTGTACAGTGGTACCTCTGGTTACGTACTTAATTTGTTCCGGAGGTCCGTTCTTAACCTGAAGCACCACTTTAGCTAATGGGGCCTCCCGCTGCTGCTGCTGCTGCGCCGCCAGAGCACGATTTCTGTTCTCATCCTGAAGCAAAGTTCTTAACCCGAGGTACTACTTCTGGGTTAGAGGAGTCTGTAACCTGAAGTGTTTGTAACCTGAAGCATATGTAACCCGAGGTACCACTGTATCTACCTACCTACCTACCTATTGTTGTTTAGTCGTGTCTGACTCTTTGTGACCCCATGGATCAGAGCACGCCAGGCACTCCTGTCTTCACCTATTAAAAAGGTAAAGGGACCCCTGACCATTAGGTCCAGTCGTGGCTGACTCTGGGGTTGCGGCACTCATCTCGCTTTATTGGCCGAGGGAGCCGGCGTACAGCTTCCGGGTCATGTGGCCAGCATGACTAAGCTGCCTCTGGCGAACCAGAGCAGCGCACGGAAACGCCGTTTACCTTCCCGCCGGAGTGGTACCTATTGATCTACTTGCACTTTGACATGCTTTCGAACTGCTAGGTTGGCAGGAGGTATAGGTATAAGTAGATACATAGATAGATACTGTATAGATACACACACACACACACACACACACACACACACATATACTGTATTTCTTTCCAGAGAGCGCTACTAACTCTGATTTAAAAAATATATGTAAAAGATAGATATTGTATAGATATTTATATACACACACGTGCACACACACATATATACTGTATTTCTTTCCAGAGAGCGCCACTAACTCTGATTTAAAAAAAAAAATGTAAAAGAGCATATATTAAAATGCTAAAACCACAAGTGCGCAGTCAACGCCAATAGCAGAATGTCAACCACGTGTTTCCCCAAAAGCGCAACGGAACAGAACCGTTTTGACCCCGGGGGACGGGACCTTCCCCCGCCCACGGAGCGCACCTGAGGGAGACCCAGCAGAGACTGCGGGGGTTTAGGGGGGGGGCGTCTCCCTCTCGCGCCCCCGCCCCGCCCGCGGCGACCACGTCAGACGTCACAAACCCGCTTTGTTGCGCATGCGCCCCCGCCCCTTCTCCCCTCCCTCCGCGTCGCCCCCCCCCCCTCGAGCGAAGCGGCCCGAGACATAAACAAACTCCGCGAGCGAGTCCGGCGCGGGAGCCTCTCCTTCCGCCTCCCTCCGCGCGACCTCCGCCCCTCACGCGACGCCCCGAACCGTTTCCCGAACCGCCGCCGCCGGTTTCCCTCAGCCCCTCCGCCGTCCGTGAGGCGGCCTCCGTGGCCCCTCGCTCTCCGCACCCCTCGGAGCCGCCATCTCTCTCTCTCTCTCGCTCCGGCCGAGACGGGGCCTCGTCGGAGGGGGACCCGGAGCCTTGCCTGCCCCCTTCCAGCCCCTCAGAGGAGGCGGCTGCCCGGCTTCAGCAAGGCGCCCTCCGCGGTGGGTGGCGCCCAACGGTTTGCCTTTGGGGGTTCAATTATTATTATTATTATTAGGGGGTTCAATTATTATTATTATTAGGGGGTTCAATTATTATTATTAGGGGGTTCAATTATTATTATTAGGGAGTTCAATTATTATTAGGGGGTTCAATTATTATTATTAGGGGGTTCAATTATTATTATTATTAGGGGGTTCTATTATTATTAGGGGGTTCTATTATTATTATTATTATTATTATTGGTTCAATTATTATTATTATTATTATTAGGGGGTTCAATTATTATTCAGACTAGTTTTTAACGTGTGACATTTTTCTGTATTTTTAATCCCCGTTGGAAGCCGCCCAGGGTGGCCGGGGAAGCCCAGCCAGATGGGCGGGGTACAAATAATAAATTATATTATTAAAATTATTATTATTATTCAAACTGGGGGTGGGGGCGGCATGCTGCCCTCTGGGGAGACTTTCTGCTGAAACGAAAGAGCGGGGAGAGGGGCTAAAGGTGTAAGCTCACCCCACAATTTCTGATCATCGCCTTAGCTTTCATTAATGCGCTTTTTTATTTTTACAGGGTCTTCTCCAAAAAGTAGGGGGATTGGGGTTTGCTTCTGGGCCTGTTCATCTTGGGGTGTCTCTCAAGTCACCCCTTTCTCGAAGGCAGAACCCAGAACTGGGCGGGATATATGGCATTTCAGGAGCGCCAACCTCCACCCAGTGTCAACTCGTTTATGTGGGGCAGAATTAGAAAATGGGTCCCCAAACATGAGAACTTTAAAGCTTTAGCTGGGGTCGTGCCCCTGTTGATATGGGATAAAACTGCAGAAAGCTATTGGCATTGGCAAGTGTGTGAATGATCTTTTTAAATGACATGTTTTCTTGAGAATGTGCAGTTGTCTGAGCTTTGCAGGACTGTTCTTTAGGTATATACCGTATATATATAAGTAATTTATAAGTAATAGTTTAACTGCATGTCTTGCTATGTTTACAGACACGTAAAGCATACATATTCATTTTCATATATTTATCGTTCTGAAATTGTGTTTATTTAATCCATTTTATAGAGCAGTGTCTGCTCAGTGTTTGTACATTAATGGGGCATTCCCAGGCTACTGCAAATAAGATTGCAACCTATTTAGCATCACAGAAGGCAATTTCATCCACTTTCTAAAACATTTTGTGAAAACCTTGATTCTCATAAGTACACGCCTAAAAGCAGAAGATGGAAAGACTGTTTTAAGAAGATCTCTGTACCTTTTGAAAAAACTTGCACCTTCTTCAGAAAACATCTACATGGAATATATTAGCGCTGTAGATTTTGATCCATAGTTTCTTGTTATTTGGGCCTTCTTGCATGTGGAAGAAGAGACACCCTTATCATATTGAATTCTTTAGAAAGCAGGGAAGATGCCTCATGCTTATTCCTCTTGATTAAAAGATCTGTTAGTTTGAACCTTGGAGCTTCCAACAGTGGTGCAGCAAGATCCACTATAAACATTTCATCTGATACTTTTTCACAGTTACACTTCCATGAAATTATATAGCTCTTTTTGTTCAAAACATGTTCCTTTGATGGGAACCATAGTTCCACAGACTCCTAAACTTAATCCTTAAGAGTACATGATACTTTCTTAGAAAATCCTTGTTAATCTTCTTCTGAAGACTATGCTTGTGTGCCAGTGTTTTCAAAAGATCAATGAGCTTCCCTTTTGAAATCGTACATAGGAATAAAATGACAGCTACATTGTCAGTAATAGTTCCTATTGGTGACCTTTCTGTCATCTGAAGTGTTTAATAAGCACAAAGTTTAGAGAGTGAATAACAGTATTTATTTAGTTATCTATTTTCCAAAAAAACCCCTATAGTATTAAGTTAATTTTTTTTGCTTTATTTTTATCACCATTCTTTATATTTTGCACAGAAAGTAGGAGTATAAATTAGTCATCCAAGGCTGCTACAAGAAATTCAACAAAAGCTACCAATTAAAAATATCTGAAGAAGTGTGCATGCACACGAAAGCTTATACCCAGAACTAACTTAGTAGGTCTCTAAGGTGCTACTGGACAATTTTTAAAATTAATTTATTTCAATTAAAAATAGTTATTAAAGAAGTACTTTGGGGCTGCAATTCCTCATTCATTAAAAGTATTTCTGCTTTCTTGCAAAAATTATTACCCTGTCCCTTGAACAACTTATTCAGGGTGTTGTCCAAAAAGGGGCCAGCTATTTCTGGGCCTATTAATCTTGGGCATGCTCTCAGTCACCACATTGATTAATGCACCTAGAGCTTAACGGGATATGGTATTTCTAGGTTACATAACTCTGTAAAATGGGGGAAAAACTTATCAAACCTGATTCAGAAAAATGTGGTAGTTTTGTTTGTGAGATCTTTTGGTTACTATATAAAACTCGGTAATCCATTTTTTAAAAAGTGATTTAATGTACCAGTTCTCTTATAGTAAAATGGTGGATCTTTTTTCTTCCCCCACTCCACCCCACCCCATCCTTATATTGCTGTTATTTATCCAGGTAGCTTCTTGAAACAGCGGCTTGCTTCTAGACGCCTCCAAAGTTAAAATGGCCTCTGCAGTTATTAGTTCGGTTCCTACTACTGCATCACGGTTTGCTCTTTTGCAAGTTGATAGTGGCAGTGGATCCGATTCAGAATCTGGAAAGGGAAGAAACAGTCGAAATGGTGGAAAGTCCCAAGCTTCAGGCAGCAAGTCAACCACAAATGAAAAGAAAAAAGAAAAGAGAAGAAAAAAGAAGGAACAGCAGCAGAGTGAAGCCAATGAGGTGGTGTGACTGTTATGTTTCAATACTCAGTTGGGCCAGGTATCCACATACATGCAAAGGAAAAGTCAAAAAGTGAGGGATCAAGAATTAAGTATACTTGAGATGTGGTGAAGATTCCAGCAGGGGTTAGAAGTGGGAAGGTGTTTATGATCAGGTGAATCCTAAACACTTTTCTTTCAAAACTTTCTTTCAAACGTTTATCTTTGGAAGGAGATGTTTCTGAAGAAATCTGCCCTAAGGTAGGGCAGATGTTTGAGTGCTTGTTTTCTTTAATGTAGGTGTCTAGGTTCATAGCATATATTGGTGCATATGGTTCAGATAGTTTAAAAAAAAATACTGTTTGTGGGTGACAATGCCTATATACAAATATTATTGAGTAGTATTAAATGTTATTCAGTTTTCAAACAAATACTAAATTAGCAGTACTTCTAGAACATACTATGAATTATTTTGAACTTGGAAGACTTCCTCAATTTTGCTTCCTATCTTACTATATTGTAGCTACTCATGATATTTGTAATGCATCTGTTGCTGTGGAATTCATGTCAGGTTATATCCAATTGTGCTAGCAAAAGCACTTGAGGCAGGGCACCTGATTTTCACTGATTGCCCCTGAAGGTTATGGGACCATGTGGAACAGTGGGATATGGCACAGAGGACTGGAATTGATGGGAAGGGTTTGTGGCAATGGGGCACCTCACTTTACCTTTACCTTTTGAGCTTTACATTAGGAGAAGCACTTCAGCTTACATAAAACCACCATTGGCTACAACCCACCATTATTGATATTTTAAAATACCATACTTTTATTCCTATTTTCAGAGAAAACTAGTCTCCCAAAGCATCATGTCATTCAGTAATTCAGTATAGTTCTGGTGGTAGGTGCAATACATAAATGAAAAAGAGATACAGACCCTGCATTTGTGCTTACTAATTACAAGGGGAAGGGGAAAGGTAGGGGGGGGTCAGTTTGAGAATGCTGGAATGATGTGGTGAATTGTATATTTACACTTACAGTTTGGGCCCAGCTGATCTTTCCTTGTTCCTCTGGCCATTAGTCCACAGGGAACCTAATGTGTGTTTATTGTTCTAGCCAGTTTAGACCACCAACATTATGTGAGGGTTTCTTCTTAAGCAAATCACCAGAATAATGTAAGGCACTTCAGAGCAAACCTACACTGAGGTTTCACAGTGTTTGATACACAGTGTTTGTCACAGTGTTTGATACTTTATAAAAATATTTATTTATGTTCATTGTTTTTATAGCTCAGAAATCTCGCTTTTAAGAAAATCCCTCAGAAAAGTTCCCATGGAGCTTCTTTGTCTCAGCACGAGCAAGCATTAAATAATTCAGCAAGGAAAGATTCTCAGGAAGAGAACTGGCAAGAGTGGAGACAAAGAGATGAACAGGTAATTCATCAAATATGTTATTTTAAAGTTTTAAGTGTTTGTGATTATTCATTTTAACCACTGCACCTGCTTTGTATGCAATAGCATTGGCAGGCATTTGGGTCAGGTTTGAAAGAAAGCTCTATTAAACACAATAGGACTTAATTCTGCATAAATGTGCAAATGATCAGGCTAATACTTTCAGCAATCATGAGCGTGCGTGTTCTGAGAAAAAAGTTATGTTTAGTTCATTGAGATTTATTCTCTAGTCAAGGTGCCAAATAATATCATTTGCTAGCCACCCCTTCACCCTTTGGTTCCCGGTAGGTTACAACAATTAAAACACAATGCTAAAAGCAGTTTAAAACAACCAACAATCAAATAAGGTGGATCCTAAAAATATACATCTCTAGCGTCAAAAGAGGTGTGTCCTCGGCGATTTCCCAAAGCTATATAATGAAGATGCTAGATGTACCTCTTTTGGGGAGGGAGTGACTGATAAGTAACTGACATATGATACTAAGAGGGTGGTGTACGTAAAACCCTGCCACATGGTACACTTTTTCATCTTGTTTCTTCAGTTGACTTCTGAAATGTTTGAAGCCGATCTTGAAAAAGCTTTACTTCTCAGCAAACTGGAATATGAAGAACACAAAAAGGTATTCCCTTCTCTAAGTGTGATTAAAACACAAATACAGTGGTACCTCCGGTTGCGGACAGGATCTGTTCCGGAGCTCCAGTCAGATTGAGGTTTCCACAACTGGAGGGACAGCTTCTGCGCATGCACGCATGGTGGTAGACCGCTTTTGCGCAGGCGCGTGCAGCGAAACCCCAGAAAATACTTCTGGGTTTGCCGCGTTCGCATCCTGAAGGATACGCAACCGTAGGTGTGCGTATCCAGAAGTACCACTGTATTAACAGTGCACTTTTTTGAGCCTATGTATAGTTGTAGTTTCTTTGCTAGATTCAGTTGAGTTAATAGCAGATCAAGAAAATATTGCCTATGGTAATAGTAGTGGTGAAAACAGAATTATTTCTTATGTAGTTTCGTGTACCATGCTGGATGTGTGGTTTACTTGTTTAGAGAGCCAGTTGCATAGACACAGGTTCAAAATACTAAGCAAGCGACTAAAATACTTTATATTGTTTCAAAATATTTCTTTGCGTAGCTTGTTTTCCCTTTGGCAGTGTTTAACCATAATGTCCTATGATTTAGCCTCTCAAATTAAAGACAGATGTATAAGGTGTTTTTTTTTCTTTACAGGAATATGAAACTGTTGAAAGTGCTTCTCCTCCATCAAAAGCTGTACACAAGAAAGAGAAAAGAAAAAATCAGCAGGGAAAAGACAAACCTCTCACTGTGTCTTTAAAAGATTTCCAGTCTGATACTAACATTGGTAAGTTTTTAGTGCTAAATGTTTCGTAGAATCATTAGGTCTGTTAAAGAGTCACAAGATGTAGACACCTGTCAGGTTAGGAATTCAGATTCAGGATTCAGGCTTCACTTCCATCGCCAACAGTGTGAGTGGGGGGACTTTTGCCAATTCCCCCTTTGTACCCTCAGATATGTTCCAGAGTATTGGAGGATTAATTGAAACAATCTGAGAAGTGTTTGTGTTCTTGGGGTAGGTGGAGAATTGGCAAAATATGCTTTTTCCCCTTTGATTAGTGAGATCTCTCTGCTTAATCAGAAGTCTCCCATGGACAGAATGCCTGTACAAAGACCTAAAGTCTTAATGAAACTTTGCACTGCTTTGATCTTTTATGTTTAAATACTCCTGAGAGAAGGATATAGTAGAATTAGCATAGTTGGACTCTCTCCTTCTATTCCCCAGAAAAGGTGGTCCAGCAGGACAGCTAAAGCAGTTTTAGTTTCAACACCAAAAACTACTTTGAAGGATCTCTAAATTGATTTCATCCCGGAAAACCAGAGGCCATTTTGCAAATCACACACTTCATCACACTTTGTGGCAAATTTGATACCGAGTTGCAGTAGTTTAGTTTTGGTGGATCAAGTGGTGCTTTGTTACTAGATTTATAAATCTGGCAAAACAGAATGCAAGGAATTTAAAGTACAAATGAAAATGTTAGCTTAGACTTAGAGAATCTTATTTTATAATTTAGCAGAGTATGGCACTGAAATATTCCTGGATAATCAGTTTTAGGGTTTTCGTCCACAAATTAAATTTAATCTGTAATTTACATTTTTCATGTTGTTTCAGATCACCTTCCCAAAAAGCAGGAGGTAAGTACCTGATCAAACAAAAATAATGCTTGAAGTATCTAATGAGTGAATTCTTTAAATGGCACCGTTAATTTTTCCACTTTCTTGGCAAGCATTAGGGCATGCTCTGTTCTAAATAAGTCACATGAAAATATTGTTTGTGGTTCTGTTGTGGAGACTTAAGTGAACAGCAGGAATCTAGATATTGTGAAAAAAATGTATATGAAAGATTGTGCTATTAAATTAACATTTCAGCACAAGTTTTTTAAAGATTTCTCAGTGAATAATTTCTGTGGCTGCACCAATTTTTTTGCACTTTATATTTTTAACAAGGAAAGTGGGCTCTTGAAAGTTCAAAATGGTCCCTTGAGAAACCTAATCAGTTCTTATTAGCTGTCTCTCTTGTACCTGTTCACAGCCTGATCTTTGGTTGTTTAGTTGCTATAATTTTTTGTTTCTAGCTTCTCTTTTGGCTTTTTTCTGAATGACTATGTGATCTCAGCTAATCATTGTCCAGGTAGTGAATGTGATGACATCATAGTACGCAGCAGTCGGTCTAAGTGTACTACATGATGACATCACTTTGGGCAAATTAAGCCTTGGCTTTACCCTCAAACTGAATGATGCAACACTTTCTTGCTGTGCTGGGAAGGCAAAGAATGAAAGCATTGTAGCAAGAGAATGGTTACTTGGTTGTTTCTGAAAGACATGAATGTATTCCATGTCTTGCTGCATTACAAGGCCAGCAACTTTAGAATGTGATTAAAATAGTATCTAAGCATTATTAAAATAATGCTAAGTTTTTGCCTGATGCAATTACCAAGACCTATTGTAAGGATGAAGGGCATTTAGGAAAAAAAATGTATTATTGTAAATTGCTTTAAACCTGAAATTTCATATTTAGATTGGGATTTCATATATAAGCCTTAGAGTAATTACTTATTGTTAAGTTGCTGAATTGTTTTACTAGAGATTAATTATAGTTTCTTGGCAGGAATTGAGCTCTTCACATACTGTCTTGCATGATGGTGAATTCTTCAATAGACTGGAAGACGATGTGCACAAAATAATTACTAGGGAGAAAAGAAGAGAGCATATCACAGATAATGGAATGGATAACAGTACATCACGTGATCCCACACATGTATGTTAAATGTGTTAAATTCCTGATTATAATAGAGGAGGTGAAATTGAGTAGCTGCTTAAAAGTGCATATAGGTATGAAAAGGCCACTAAATTTCCTCCTCTGAGAAATATCTGACAAGGAAACTGTAAGAACGGGTGCCTTAGTTTCTCTGTTTTACTCTTCCATTTTTCATTTTGTGTAGTGCCTTTGGATTGTAAGCCTCTGGCACAGATTGCCTTGTTTTTACTTTTTTATTCATCTTTTTGGCTGAAGAGTCGAGTAAAAGTGGTTTAAATAATGTGTGCCACAGGGATTGGTGTGTTCGTTCACCTACCCTAGGAGTGGAGAACCCGTGGCTCGCCAGATGTTGCTGAGCTACAGCTCCCATCATCCCTGGCCATTCACTGCCCATGCTTTCCAGGACTGATAATATAAGCATGAAATTGTAGAGTTGGAAGGGACCCTGAAGGCCATCTAGCCCAATCCCCAGGAATACAAGAATCTCAACTAAAGCATCCATGGCAGATGGCCATCCAACCTCTGTTTAGAAACCTCCCTTTCACAGTAGTCCATTCCACTGTCGAACAGCTCTTAACATCAAAGTTCTTCCTAATATTTAGTTGGACTCTCCTTTCTTGCAACGTGAAGCCATTGGTTCAGGTCCTACTCTCTGGAGCAGGAGAAAAGAAGCTCGCTCCATCTTCCCTGTGAAAGCCCCTTAGAGATTTGAAGATGGCTATCTCCTCGCTAGGCTAAACATACCCAACTTCCTCAGCCGTTCCATATAAGGCTTGGTTTCCAGACCATTGATCATTTTGGTCACCCTCCTCTGCATACATTCCAGCTTGTCAATACCCTTCTTAAACTGTGGCACTAAGATCTAGACACACTATTCCAGGTGTGGTCTGACCAAGGCTGAATAGAGTGGTATTATTACTTCCCTTGATCTGGACACTATTCTTCTGTTGATGCAGCCTAGAATAGCATTAGCTTTTCTTGCTGCTGCATCACACTGTTGACTCATGTTAAGCTTGTGATCTGCTAAGACCCTTAAATCCTTTTCACATGTATTACTGGCAAGCCAGGTGTCTCCTGTGCAACTGGTTATTCCTGTCTAAGTACAATACATTTGTCCCTATTGAAATTTATTTTGTTAGTTTGGGCCCAGTTCTCCAATCCGTTAATGTCATCTTGAATCCTGATTCTGTCTTCTGTAGCATTGGTTACCCCTGCCAGATTGGTGTCATCTGCAGATTTGATGAACATCCCCTCAATTCCTACGGCACCCCACTTGTCTTTTCTCCCCCAGGATGACAAGGAACCATTAATGAGTACCCTTTCAGTCAGTCAACCAGCTACAAATCCACTTCACATTTACCTCATCCAGCCCTCATTTTACCAGTTTCTGCACAAGAATATCATGGGGGACTTTATCAAAAGTGTTACTGAAATCAAGATTTACTACATCCACAGCATCCCCCCCCCCCCGATCCCCTAAGCTTGTACAATAACTTGGTCAAAAAAAGAAAGTGGATTTCAACAGGCATTACTTGTTTTGAGAAACCCAGGCTAGGTCTTAGTAATCACAGCATCCTTTTCTAAGTATCCCTAGTCTATCTGTTTAATTATATGTTCTAGGACCTTTCCTGACACCAGCATCAAGCGGTTCAGTAGTTGCATGGGTCTTCTTTCCCCCCGTTTTTCAAGATGGGGACAAGATGTGCCTGCCTTCAGACTGCAGGGACCTCACCTGGGAGTTGGTTGTAGTTGGCAACATGTGTAGAACCACAGGTTCCCTATACCTGCCCTACCTGAACTCTGGACAGGTCACCTTTTAAAGCTGCTCTGAATTTCAGGGGCAGCTTACCCTCTGGGTAATGATTGAAATTCCTTTGTAGTGAAATAATTTTTGACCAACTGTAATAGCTTCTTGAGGGGACGCGGGTGGCGCTGTGGGTAAAAGCCTCAGCGCCTAGGGCTTGCCGATCGAAAGGTCGGCAGTTCGAATCCCTGCGGCGGGGTGCGCTCCCGTTGCTCGGTCCCAGCGCCTGCCAACCTAGCAGTTCGAAAGCACCCCCGGGTGCAAGTAGATAAATAGGGACCGCTTACTGGCGGGAAGGTAAACGGCGTTTACGTGTGCTGCGCTGGGTCGCCAGATGCAGCTTTGTCACGCTGGCCACGTGACCCGGAAGTGTCTCCGGACAGCGCTGGCCCTCGGCCTCTTGAGTGAGATGGGCGCACAACCCCAGAGTCTGTCAAGACTGGCCCGTACGGGCAGGGGTACCTTTACCTTTACCTTTAATAGCTTCTTGAATGAGGAAACATTTTGGACTAACAATCAGTGTTATATGCCAGTTTCCATAGAGGTAATGAGACCATATAGTAAGTTCCATTCTATTTTTGAAATACGAAAAGTTTAAATTGCTAACATTTTAAAGCATACCTATGTTCATTTGTTACTTTTGAAAATATTTTGAATGATAGTTTACATCTCCTCAACCTTGTTAAAGGTGTAAAATTCATTTTACATTATATCTCTCTTTTTAAAATCTGAAGGATTTTGTATTGAAAGACGGAAGAATAGAGAGACTAAAGCTGGAACTTGAGAGGAAAGATGCAGAAATCCAGAAATTAAAGAGTGTAATCACTCAATGGGAGGTATGTAATGGGTTTCTTTATGCAGCATTTAATTTAAACAAATGTTTAGATTGAAAATATTTATTGTATTAGCCTTTTCAAAACACTGCTTTTCAAAATAAAAATTACATTTAATCTATATTAGCAGGAGAAGGTGGCATCTAGATAAGGTTATTATTTCAGAAGTAAATAAAAGATTTTTACTTAGTAAAATAGGCTTATCATTTAAAGGCTTTCAGTGTACGCTGTCAGTCCTCCATCCCCAGCCTCAGAAAGTCCACGTGATGACATAGTAGTTGTAAATCAACCTTTTTCTTACTGTTTTCTTACATAGATATTCTTTATTCTACCAGTTAATGCTGCTGTAAGGAGAGAACTTGGTAATTATAGGTGTTTCTGCCACATGAGAGAGTTGGACATGTTGCATTAAAAGTCCACATTTATAAATAATTAACTACTTGTCAACAGTTTGTTAATGTTCAGAAGAATTTGGTTCAGTGGGGGGGGGGGAGAATAACCACAGACTTGTTATGTGTTTACTAGAATCGTAGAGTTGAAAGGGACCCCAAGGGTCATCTAGTCCAACCCCCTGCAATGCAGGAATATTTGCTAAAGCATCCATTGACAGATGGCCATCCACCCTCTACTTAAAAACCTCCAAGGAAGGAGAGTCCACCACCTCTCATGGGAGTCTGTTCCACTGTTGAACAGCTCTTACTGGTCAGAAAGTTTTTCAGAATGTTTAGTCGGCATCTCCTTTCTTGTAACTTATTAGATATTTTTGTTGCATTTATGAATGTTGCCAAGAGTAATTATATTTAGCACATTACCCACCTCATCTGTTTAATTGTCAGTAGGGATCAAGGAAGATTAATTGATCTTTGAAGGCAACAGTCAACCTTATATAAATGGGGCAATTTTGTGACTTTTAAGCTCAAAAATATATTTCTCTTTTTCTCTGCCATCCTCTCCTCTTGATTCTTGAAGCTCACCCACACATACACTTTTATCAGAAATGGAATTTGGGGGATCTTGAGTGTGCTTGTGTTATTATATTTTCCTTTTGTCCCATTGATTAGAGATTGATTTTGAAATGTTAAGGCACCAATTCTAAATACACTGACTGGGCAGTAAGTTTCAGTGAGCATAGACATGGATAAGATTGCACTGTACAACTAATACGCTAATGTCCATATTGTTTAAATATGCCGTTTGCATTAATTGAACTTTTAAAACGTTTAGGCAAAGTATAAGGAAGTGAAAGCACGAAATGCACAGCTGTTGAAAATGCTGCAGGAAGGAGAGAGTAAGTACTGCTTTGTTTGTTAAATATTAAAATTCTTTTAAAAACCTATGTTTCTTAAATCTATCTGCAAATTGTTTGGACAGTGCTAAGACAAATAGGCTTGTTCAGTTTTTATTTCATAGCAGCCCGATGCAATCTGTGACCCTGCATGGCTGAATGCAGCCCATCAGCCATGTTTCGTGGTGCTTGAAAAATGTGCCTCTAACTATTCTCAACATCTTTAAAAATAGCAAGTCTAACCTTTTTTGTTTTGTTTTAAAACTTTAGTGAAAGATAAAGCCGAAATACTGCTTCAGGTCGATGAATCTCAGAGTATTAAGAATGAGCTGACTTTACAGGTAAACATTTCTGCAATAAATTTTAAAAAGCATATTAAATCAAAATATCAGAACTGGGTTGGAAGAACTATGAGTAGTGTTACGTTCATGGAACAGGACCTTCCCACTGCACCCAGCTTAGATGGATTAATTTCAGTGAGTAAAAATTAGTAAAATGCAATTCTAGCTTTTCTCTTTGCAACAGCAACTTTACTGAGAGCCAGTGTGGTGTAGTGGTTAAGAGCGGTAGTCTCGTAATCTGGGGAACTGGGTTCGCATCTCCGCTCCTCCACATGCTGCTGCTGGGTGACCTTGGGCCAGTCACACTTCTTTGAAGTCTCTCAGCCCCATTCACCTCACAGAGTGTTTGTTGTGGGGGAGGAAGGGAAAGGAGAATGTTAGCCGCTTTGAGACTCCTTAAAGGGAGTGAAAGGCGGGATATCAAATCCAAACTCTTCTTCTTCTTACATAGCTTCCAGTAATTCTCAAAATATTGTAAACTTGCTGCCAGAAATGGTACATGTTGCCACATTTCCAGGAAAAGTTATCAGGCAAGAATTTTGAAACTCAGCTAATGGGCAAAATAGCACATACTGATTTTCTTTTTCATTAGCGCTGTCATAGGGATGTAACTTTATTATCTTCAAAATGTCACTCTGTTAAGAGACAAGACAGTAGTTGTTGAGCTTTTGTTTTGTTTTTTTAAGGTTACCAGCCTTCATGCTGCTCTGGAACAAGAACGATCTAAAGTGAAGTTACTGCAAGCAGAGCTAACAAAATATCAGGTAACGTTACTAGCTACTTCATAAATAAACAGAAACTCACAGGAGAAACTTTTATTATACCCATCCCACCACTGCAGCTGCCTGTACTCCTAAAAAGCCTCTCCAGGAAGGTTGGAGGTCTTGAACAGTGTCAGGGAGGCAATGGGAGCTGCTAGAGGAAGGGGGACAAGAAACTTTTCCTTCAGTGAACTTACTTAGGATCCAAGCCTGTTTGTTTATGTTTACATACCAAGTTTTTGTCCTTTTGCTCTAAAAAGGAGCTTTTAAAGCAGACTTTACAAATATTTCCTCTGGATCCACTGTATTCAGTGAATCTCCTTTTCTGTCTTGTCGCTTAGTGATCTGCACAATTCCCCCATCACCATAATTGTTTATTACCTGTTATCTCTAATTGACAGTTTATACACACACACACACAGACACACACACAGAGAGATGATACCTATAGATACATATATAGATACACACACAAAATTACCGTATTGGCCCAAATGTAAGACGCACCCACAGATAAGCCCCACCTTTAAAATTCAAGGCTTATTTGCAGGTGCGGCCTGCCTGCCGGCACTACTGCCCTGAATGGGGGGCGGCCGGCGCCCCATTCCCCAAGCCGGCGCTTGGTTTTGAGTGCACTGCTCACCTACCTCCCAACACAAACCGCCTCCCAGCACTACCTCCCCAAGCCGGTGCCGGGGGAGGCTTGGGAGCAGTGGGTGGGCTGCGTGTCGTAGCCCCGCTCTCCCAGGATGCTAGGGGGGGGGGGGGAGGAGCTGTGCTGCTTTGCCGGTGGCCTCCACCCCTTCCCCCTTCCTTACAGAGGCTCGGGGGGAGGATTGGGAGATGCAGTTGGGACGGGCACTGCTGTTCCACACCCCCGACGGCCCTCGTGGGCAGCTGTTTCAGCAATGATACCGTAAGGTTGCGAATATAAGCCACACTTTTAACTTTTCACAATCAGAATGGGGGGGGTGTGGCTTATATTCAGGCCAATACAGTATATATCTTGTGTGAGGGAGGCATCCAGACATGGGTCACTTCCACCCAGGACAGGCAGGGTCACATAATACAGCTATGAAGACCCGGGCAGGCAGTTCTTAATTCTCCTCTCACACACATTCCTTTGTTTGTGTATATGTTGTACTTCAGTGTGCAATAAACAGCAACTTGAGGATACTATTAAGTCTCCTCCCTAGTATTATGCTCAGGATCCACAAGCGTATTCACTTGTTTCAGCAACAATGAGCATCCGTCTAAAGAAAGTGGTGCTTATGGGTGATGAATCACACCTTGAGAAGGGAAAGGACAAGTGATTTCTATTCCTCCTGGGAAAAAATAACCTGTGAAAAGGGAGAGAATCCACCCATTCTTTCAGGAGTGTTTCTCTCCCTTCCCAGAGGGCTCTTGTGGGAAGTGGCAGTATTGAAGAGGCACAGCTAGTGCTTTCTGCAAAAGCCCTGTTTTGGGGGGGGGGGGGAATAGCTTTTTTTTTTTTTTTTTTTTTTTTTTTTTTGATACTTAGGTTTTCATAACACAAGCTTTTTTCCTTCTCTGTTATAGGCTGGAAGAAAAGGGAAAAGAAATTCAGAGTCTGATCAGTGCAGGTGATCACATTTGTACCAAAATCAGAGCAAAAAAATAAATTTGATCTTCAGGGGTTTTGCAGAAATGTATTTGTACTACTGCTTAACTATGCAGTTTTCTGGGTTTGGGAGTGAAGTTTAATTGACTAATGTTCTGAATATTCAATCTATTGCACTTCTAGTATAAAGAAGAGAAGCTGGAAACTAATGTTACAGTGATGCTCAAACCTTGTTTGTCCTAATGCTACACCTAGTTTTTCATCACTCAATAAAGTTTTTGTCATTTTTATGACCCTGGTGTGTTTAATGTTTTTAGCCTTATTGAAATTGTTGGCCCATACTGTATTTCTATGCCATTTCCATCCTTTGTACCTTCTGCTTTTTCACACATCCACTCAATGATGGGTGCTTGACTTGTTTAACCTAGTACTGAAGAGGGCATAATAAAAAAGGGCAAAGCAGTGGTTCTGGACAAGGCCTTCTGAGGGTAACATCAGACCACAGGGTCTGCAACAAGAACTCCTGCCAACACTGTTTTGAAGAGTTCAGTAATTATGTAATGAACTTTAAATGATTAATGCTGTCACTTCACCTTTAGTCCTATATATAAACAAAATTCCTTAAGCTAGGGTTGTCATGTGCATTTATTTGCTTTGTGTTCCCTTTTTTGCTCTTCAAGGTATGGCAACCCCGCATGGTACGCTTCTTTCCAAAAAGAAATAAAACCTTTTCCCCTTACTCCTGCCACATAGAAAATGTCCTAGATTTATTTATTTATTTGGTGCAAAAAGATTATCTTAAACCATGAGATTTATAAAATTTTATTTAACAGGTTTATAATTCTACAATTCTTCAACATGGCTTACAAACATGTTTAAGTAAACATATTTATACTCTCATTAAGGGCTTGCTTAGAGTAGAGCAGCAAGGAATCCTGTGCCCAACACATGCTTTTTCTTCAGACACCTTTCACTTTAAAGTCCCAAGGCAGGTTACAACATTAAAAGGCAACATTAAAAACAAGTTACAACATAACATTGGAGCTGTTCCAGTTCTTCCTACAAATTGAACAGAACCTAAGAGGACAATTGGGTTCCCTTGCTAATTTTAGTGCAGCTCTCATTTAGTTTTTCTTTAAAACACACCAACCAAACATCAGTTTATCAGATTATGCGGCTCATAGAAGGTACCAACCCCCAGGTGTTTCTTCACACCACCTACATACTGGACAAGCAGTAGCTTTGAAGATACGATCAGTATGCAAGGCTCAGCCCTGTTCCTTTGGATAGAAGTTGGCAACAGCTCTTATTGAACCCATTCCTGAACTTGTCAGCGATGGACATCTACAGCATGAATAACACTTTTAAAAAGTGAAGCTGGAGGACAATGACAGATAACAAGCTGCCACTGCTGTGAGATGCAAGCAAGTACCCTTTTCTTGAAGGTTAACTGAATAGGAACAGGCTTGCTGAACAGGAAAAGAAATAAGGCAGGGGTGGGAAGCGCCAGCCCAGGGGACTGCACTCAGGGCTCTCTCTATCCAGCCTGCAGGACTCTTGACTTGCCAGGCCCACCTCAGTCCTTAATCTGTGGCCCCAGACAGCTGCTGTCTGGCTGGAGCGCCCTTTGAACCATGACAGCGCCTCTTGCTTGTCCTCAGTGGAGCCCAGAGAGGGACGTGGTTCTGCAGAAACCCGCCTTGCGTTGCTGCGTCCAGTTGAGAGAGCACTCCAGCACCAGTTCCTCCCTACAAAAGGTGGGAGGCCAGTATGCGCTGAGGCTGCAAAAGGCAAATGGCTGTACGGGGCTCCACGTGCAGAGTAAAAAGCAGCGCCACCGTCACGTGAGCAGCAGCAGAGATACCGTGTCTGCGCATGCGCGAGCACCTCCTCACGGTGTCGTAGCCAGCGTTCGCCTAACAATGCCAGCCTGGGCCTTCCGTGACAGCTGCGCTTGCGCAGTGGGCTTCCGATGTGCGCAGGCGCACCGTGCTCCTCTTCTCTCTCTCTCCCCTCCCCCCCCCACCATTTCTTTTTTTTTTACACATGCGCAACACGCTCCCGAGTCCCAGCTCCTCAGTTGCCGGCCAAGTCGGTTCCTCTTTTCTAGTAACTTCCCCGATTCCTGACGTCATCAGCAGGCGCCGCGGCTGAGCCGGGCTGTTTCCGTTGAACTCTCCGAGAGTGCGAGAGCTGTGGCGGCGGCGGCGTCGCGGAGAGAGGAGGCCGCGAAGCGTGAGGCGAGGCGAGGGGAGGGTCTGCCTTTCCCAGCGTCCCCCGCGCGGCTGGGCTAACGAGTCCCGGAGGCCCCTCGGCCGCCCGTCCTCCCTCTCCCCTCCCCCCCCTCCGCGCGCGCGCGCCATGTCTGAGAGCGGCGAGAGCCCTCCTGGGCCGCAGAGCCCCGACGAGACCCCCGGCCCGGCCGCCTCGGCCTCCGAGCCGCGGATCATCAAAGTCACCGTCAAAACCCCCAAGGAGAAGGAGGAGTTCGCCGTCCCGGAGACCAGCAGCATCCGGCAGGTGAGGCCGGGGACGGGGGGAGGGGCGTGGCCGGTACCACCGCGCGAGTGGGCGGGGGGGGGGAATGTGTGTGTGTGTCTGAGGGGGGAACCGGCGTCTCCTTTATTTCCACGCCCGCCCCGGGAGAGGCGAAGACGGAACCCGGCCGGCGCCCCTGCGTCGTCGTCGTCCGTTGGCGGGCGGAGCTCTTGCCTCACACCGAAGGCCTCGGAGTGACTCGGCTGCCAAGGGAGCGCGTCTCCCTCGTCGCTCTTCCAGGTGCGTTTCCTCTAACGACGCCGCCGGCGAGAGAGGCGGGGAGATGGCTGGCAGCCCGGTTCTGGACGACGTGTCCGTTTGCGAGCGCGGCCCGTGCGGTTCGGAGAGGCGGACTCCCAAGCAGGCGCGCGTAGGATTGAACCGGTCGAGGAAGTCTTGGTGGTGGTGGCAGGCGGAGAGAGCCTGGCGGGGCGTCGAGGGGAAGCCCCGGAGATGCGGTGGCTTTGTCTGGGAGGGGAACACAAAGGAGCCAGGCAGATCGGCGAGGCGGGAAGGCGGGCAAGCGACCAGCCGGTTTTAAAGTGTAAACCTCAGGGGAAAATGTGGACTCTACAAACATAGAAGATTCTCTAGCACTTTGGTGTAACACTGCTATATAGAACACAAAAGTACAAGCTGCGCCTAGGAGGTTAAATGTGGTAGAGGATCTTCTATCTGTATATGGCTTCTATGCTGTTCCCTACATGGCGGTACTTTCTGACAGATTTTAAGTGCTCCTCTGTATCTTTTCATTACAGTGGTGCCTCGCAAGACGAAATTAATTCGTTCCGCAAGTCTCTTCGTCTTGCGGTTTTTTCGTCTTGCGATGCACGGTTTCCCATAGGAATGCATTGAAAATCAATTAATGCGTTCCTAGGGAAACCGCCTTCAGACCAGGTCCGGGGACAGTCTGTCCCCGGACCTCTTCTGAAGGCTGGGGGGGGGGGGACAAGGGCTTTTCTTCCCACCCCCAGCATTTTAAAAAACCCTGGGACAGCGGAGGACTTCTCCGCTGTCGGGCGATCTTAAAATGCTGGCGGGCGGCATTTTAAAATCGCCCCGACAGCGGAGGACTTCTCCGCTGTCCGGGGCGATTTAAAAGCCCCTGGGAAGGCAGGCAGGGGGGACAAAGACTTTCGCCCCCTGCCCGCCTTCAGAAGGTGTTCCCGCCCCCCGCCCCGCTTCGGAACAGCGTTCCGAAGTGGGCGGCTGGGGCAGGTCTTCCCGCCCCCCCCGCCCCGCTTCGGAACAGCGTTCCGAAGTGGGGCGGCTGGGGCAGGTCTTCCCGCCCCCCCCGCCCCGCTTCGGAACAGCGTTCCGAAGTGGGGCGGCTGGGGCAGGTGATCCCGCCCCCCCTCCCCGCTTCGGAACAGCGTTCCGAAGTGGGGCGGCTGGGGCAGGTGATCCCGCCCCCCCTCCCCGCTTCGGAACAGCGTTCCGAAGTGGGGCGGCTGGGGCAGGTGATCCCGCCCCCCCTCCCCGCTTCGGAACAGCGTTCCGAAGTGGGGCGGCTGGGGCAGGTGATCCCGCCCCCCCTCCCCGCTTCGGAACAGCGTTCCGAAGTGGGGCGGCTGGGGCAGGTCTTCCCGCCCCCCGCCCCGCTTCGGAACAGCGTTCCGAAGTGGGGCGGCTGGGGCAGGTGATCCCGCCCCCCCTCCCCGCTTCGGAACAGCGTTCCGAAGTGGGGCGGCTGGGGCAGGTGATCCCGCCCCCCCTCCCCGCTTCGGAACAGCGTTCCGAAGTGGGGCGGCTGGGGCAGGTGATCCCGCCCCCCCTCCCCGCTTCGGAACAGCGTTCCGAAGTGGGGCGGCTGGGGCAGGTCTTCCCGCCCCCCCGCCCCACTTCGGAACAGCGTTCCGAAGTGGGGCGGCTGGGGCAGGTGATCCCGCGCCCCCTCCCCGCTTCGGAACAGCGTTCCGAAGTGGGGCGGCTGGGGCAGGTGATCCCGCCCCCCCTCCCCGCTTCGGAACAGCGTTCCGAAGTGGGGCGGCTGGGGCAGGTGATCCCGCCCCCCCTCCCCGCTTCGGAACAGCGTTCCGAAGTGGGGCGGCTGGGGCAGGTGATCCCGCCCCCCCTCCCCGCTTCGGAACAGCGTTCCGAAGTGGGGCGGCTGGGGCAGGTGATCCCGCCCCCCCTCCCCGCTTCGGAACAGCGTTCCGAAGTGGGGCGGCTGGGGCAGGTCTTCCCGCCCCCCCTCCCCGCTTCGGAACAGCGTTCCGAAGTGGGGCGGCTGGGGCAGGTCTTCCCGCCCCCCCTCCCCGCTTCGGAACAGCGTTCCGAAGTGGGGCGGCTGGGGCAGGTGATCCCGCCCCCCCCCCTTCGGAACAGCGTTTTAAAATGCTGGGGGTCGGGAGCGAAGCGCTGCCGACCCCAGCATTTTAAAATCTCCCCGTGTCCCGGGAAGGTTTTAAAATGCTGGGGGTCGGGAGCGAAGCGCTGCCGACCCCCAGCATTTTAAAATCTCCAAGGGACAGCAGAGAAGTCTCTGTCCCGAGGAGATTTTAAAATGCTGGGGGTCGGGAGGGAAGCGCTGCCGACCCCCAGCATTTTAAAATCTCCCCGTGTCCCGGGAAGGTTTTAAAATGCTGGGGGTCGGGAGCGAAGCGCTGCCGACCCCCAGCATTTTAAAATCTCCAAGGGACAGCAGAGAAGTCTCTGTCCCGAGGAGATTTTAAAATGCTGGGGGTCGGGAGGGAAGCGCTGCCGACCCCCAGCATTTTAAAATCTCCCCGTGTCCCGGGAAGGTTTTAAAATGCTGGGGGTCGGGAGGGAAGCGCTGCCGACCCCCAGCATTTTAAAATCTCCCCGTGTCCCGGGAAGGTTTTAAAATGCTGGGGGTCGGGAGCGAAGCGCTGCCGACCCCCAGCATTTTTAAATCTCCCCGGGACACGGGGAGATTTTAAAATGCTGGGGTCGGCAGCGCTTCCCTCCCGACCCCCAGCATTTTAAAATCTCCTCGGGACAGAGACTTCTCTGCTGTCCCTTGGAGATTTTAAAATGCTGGGGGTCGGCAGCGAACGCTTCGCTCCCGCCCGCCAGCATTTTAAGATCGCCCGGGGCAGGCGGGGGAAAGGCAGGCGGGGGGGAGCAAAGACTTTTGCCCCCCGCCGGCCTTCAGAAGAGGTCCTCTTCTGAAGGCCGGCTGTGGGCGAAAGTCTTTGCTCCCGACCGCCAGCATTTCCCTATGGGCTTTCGTCTTGCGATGCAAGCCCATAGGGAAATTCGTCTTGCGAAGCGCCTCCAAAACAGAAAACCCTTTCGTCTTGCGGGTTTTCCGTCTTGCGAGGCATTCGTCTTGCGGGGTACCACTGTACTTGATACTTAAACTAGCACTACAGCATGTTTTTCTGATTGTATACAGTATTCTATGTGTATGTATTACTGAAAAATCAGTGTGTCATTATACTTGAATATGGTAGCTGCCGAGTCATCTGCACGACTACTTCAGTGCTTTGAATTCGTTTCTTCTCAGCCTTTAATGTCTTGGACGAGTCATATTAACTAGGCCTGGTCATTTGGTAACAAAAGGTTACTATAAAATTTTAAGATTCTAAACATGCTAGCTCAAACACAAACTCCGGAGACGAGAAGATATATGCTAGCAAGATCTACATTGTGTGGATGAGTAGCCAATCCTTTGATCATGCAAATGATGAGACTCCCAATCACATTGTCATTAGAATGTGCTAAAGACATTGTATAGTATGTATCTGAAATCTTAATTTTTTACAGCTGTGAGAAGACTTTCTCAAACTGACACTTGGTAGTAGAGGGGCTACCTTTGTCTAGGGTTCTGCAACCTTGATTACTGTCTAGCTCATAGAGCAAGAATATGCAATTGGGATGACACTAATTTACTACTACCCAAACAATAATAACAGTTATACCAGTCAGTATAACAAAACACTGCAGTTTTGTTGCTTCTAGGAATAGGCCATTTAATATTTAAAAACAATGCAGGTACCTCTGTTCTCTCTGGAGTTGGAATTTCTAAATTGTAAGTAACTGCAGTATAGGGTCATTTTATATACTCACTTGGTAGTAAATAAAGTCTTGCAAGTCTTTAAAAAGAGCTTGTGGACTTCAGTTTTCTTCCATTGCTATTAACACTGGACTCCTTGTAATAGGTATAAAGTGGTAAACTTTGTTTGACTCCTTGATGTAGAAGGAATTTATGAACTCTTGTCCACAAATGACTTGCATTTATAAATTACTTAAGTTTCCCTACTTAAAATATGCAGGATGTATATCTTGGTTATGGCTATTTTAATTAAGCTAAAACTAGTTCTACCTGAAAAACTAAGGCTTGTTATCACAAGTACTTTGTCCAGTTTAATAAACTCTTTACTATTACTTTATTTCTTGCAAGCACTTGCAAGACTTGAATTAATGATACTGGAAGCCAATTTGTATTCAACTTTTCCTCTGAATTCTGGCATATAACCCAGTTTTTGTGTATTCTTGGGAATCACTTCCTTCAATCTCCCCATTGTAAGTAAGAACATATGAAGGTGCCTTGTAAAAAGTCAGATAATTTGTCCATCTATTTCAATATTGTCAACGCTGCCTAGCAGTGGCTCTCTAGGATCTCAAACGGGACTTTTGGAGCCCTACCTTGGCATGCAAGGGATTGAACCTGGAACCTTCTGCATGCAAAGCAGATGCTCTGTTACTGAGCCAGAATTTTATTGCTGAGCCAGAATCCTTCCAGCCACAATGCACAACTGCAGTTTATGGGATATGCACAGATGAGCAGGGGGAGAACGTGGGGCATCAGCAGGAAAAATAACATAAATATGAAATCTAGATCAGAGTAGTTATGAAAAACCGTGAGAAAGTTCAGCTTTGGGACACATCTTTGAATAAAATCTTGAGAAATACTTGAAAGCCGTAATCCTGTTATTCCAGGTTTTCAGTTGCTGTACACCTTGGGGTGCTGTTCCGGTCTCAGCTATCTTTTAAATTATGGTGGGTACTGCACTAGCGCAGGAGTGGAGCCTAAGTACTTGGATTTAAACAATTTCTGTGTAATCAGGTTCATGTATAATTGGAGATACATTGATTCATTTTGCCTATAATTTCAGCGCCCTTTAATATTACCATGACTAGCTCGAGAAAGGTTATGTTGATTTATCTAAAAACAGTTCTTAAAAATGTGTCTTACTCAGTTCATGCAGAAAGGGTGATGTCACCAATCAATAGATTAGATAGTTACCGGTACTTTGATGAAATTTGCTAGTGTATTTTGTAGATGAGTTTGTGTTATGCCTATGAACCAAAACCACCAATATTCAGGGTGCCTGGTTAGCCTGTACAAGGAACAACCATTTTGTACACTACCATGGCTTGCACAACTGCCAACACGGGCACCGCTTTCTGCCCTGGAAGGGTGCAGAACAGGCTTACTTCCAACCGCTGACATGCACAAACAGAGAGTTGCCTGTAGTATTGTTAGCTTCCATTCAGAAAACCCAAACTGTAGTCACAATACAGTCATTTCCACAGAAATTGAAGCATTTCCGCTTTGCTTAACCTGTGAAGACAGGTGTAAGTTATTGGGAAATTGATGGTCATGAGGTCTGCCTGTGGTTGCAAAATCACATAGGAATCCACAAATAAAGCATGGTGTAATTGGCCACAATGTAGCATGGTCAGTGTTTTCCTTGCTTCCACAGTATGGTGCAATGCATTGCATGTTGATGTGGGTGGACCTTTTTGCTGTTTGATGTGGTATAGGTAGGACTCCTAATAAAGCCATACAGTACTCCCCTTCAGCAAAAATCTAATCCATGTTCCTGGACCAATAGAATTGTGTGCTGTGATGATGGCAAGGCTAAGGCCAAAGTTAGATTCCAGTTTCTTCAAGAAAATTCTATTTTTTATTGGTGGGAAAAGGACAATCATGATTTCCTGGAGTTGTAACTTTTCACATCCAGCTAAGCAAAATTATAGTAAAGAACAAGTGATTTCAGTCTCCACTGGATGATTCAAAGCTAAAAACTTTGTTTGGACAAAGACTGGTATGCTTGGGTTGCAATAGTAGGTGTCCTTGGTAACATTGGTATAATCCTGATCTACTAATAGTAATCCTAACCACTAGACCTGCTGTCTGAATGTAATATAGGGCGATTGCAACCAGAAAAATCATCTGATGCTTTAGAGAGTGATCTAATTAAGCATGTTTGCTTTATTTTATATTTAGCAAATAAAAGCTTCTTGTGTTCATTTTTTTTTTTTTGTCCCAGTACCACTGTACTTTTCCAGGGCAGTTTCTACATGTTATTAAATGTTTCTACATTCTTGTTTCATTGTTTGCAGACTCCTTCCAATAATATTTACATCTATTTAGTTTTTAATTTTTTTATACCGCTGTTTACCTGCAGATCTCAGGGCAGTTCACAACATAACTTCCCTTCTCAGTGGCTTCATTATGATGATGCCAAATACTAGGTTTTTTCCTAGTTCAACATTGTTATGACTCAGTAACCAGATGAACTACCAAAAAAAAAAAAATAGAGGGGGGAAAAAAGATTTTAGACAAGCATTTTCATCTTCTCCAGCTCAAAAAAAGAAATTATATAATGCTCAGGAATTTTTGCTTTCACTGAAAGTGAAATTAAAATGAATCTCCATTTTACTTTCACTTTCACTAGCAGTCTGAGGGTAAATAAGACTGGTTTGATTTAACCTGCATAGCAAGTGAGGTGAATTCAGTTAATTACTTGATTTATATAAGGATGATAAAATCTGTCTTTATAAATGTTAAGGGAGATAGGACAGCGGTAAATAAATAAAAACAATAATAAATAGTAAAAAATGTAGAATAGTTAAAAACCAGAACAATACATAATCATTCATGGCGAAGTATTCTAAAATTATACATTTGTTGTTTCAGTGTTCTTTCAAATACAAATCAGTGGCATATATGTATTATCTCACATTAAAGTTTTGAAGCTGTCAGCCTTGCCTAATGTTATACTTGCATTTGGCATCTATTCATTTTTACTAACGAATTTGTGGACCAGTTTCCACACCACACCACTGGGCCTGAAGTTGGGCTGGATAACCTTGGATGTGCTTGATCCACAGCCGCTCTGTTCTCCCAAGAAGGCCCAAGATTAGACCTGTTAACTATGCCAACCTGGAAGTAGCACGCATATTGGTTTTGTTAGGCAGTGGGGGTTAAAAGGGGGGGGGGGACGACACACTGGGAAGTATCCCACTAAGTCATACCCAGAGTAGACCCATTGGAATTAATGGACCAAATTTAGTGATGTCCATTTATTTCAATAGGTTGTATCCAGCACAGTTCTGCTGGCACAACCAGTTTTAGCTGTGCAACTAAACTTCCCTTCCCTGTCCTCTCCCCATGCACTCCCTAAATATGTTCTGGAGAACAACAGCAGCAATTCCTCCAACTGTCTGAAGCAGCTTTGGGGGAGGGGAAGTCCATCATGTGCCATATCATATTAAAGCCTATGAAGTTCTAAAGAGATTGGTACTTTTAGTTTTGAAATATCTAAAATCTGGACTGAGCTTTTAAGGTTTTTGTGTTTTTTAAGGCCAAAAATGTAACTTTTTGAAATTTTAAACCCTCATAACTCAAAAACTGGATGAGATAGAAAATTAAAAACAGAGACCCGGGACCTTCTCTTATACTACTTTTAGGAAACTGAAGCTGAAAGCAATATAAAATTGTGAGATAAAAGTCCCTGGATCACTTGACATGGAATGACCCATTGAAAAGCCCCCAGTTACTGCAAAGTTTGAGCAGTCTCACCTCCCTGCCAAATCTGAAGGAGAATTAAATGAATAGTGATTTTCTGGAAACTGAATTCTACAGTTGATAACAGACTTGCGGTGATCTACTGGAGTAATCTGTTTCTCTACATTCCCATTGATATGTATAAACCATTTCTTAAGTATTTAGCAGCAATAACTTATAGCTAATGTGGTGTTATCTTTAAATATATATATAGAAAATGTCAGTAAAATTATTCCACACTCAGGGTGAACTCCATTGTACTTTTAAGGCTATTGCTCCAACAGTACAATAATTTCTGCTTGTACAATTGGAATTTTCTCCACTCCCCCAAACACCCTCCTCCAGTCTTTTCTAAGATTTCCTTCAACCCTGGATTAATGTTGGATGTGTTATCTCCTTAATGTATTTGTGCATACTTATAATACTACATATCTTATCTTTAAAAGACATCTGAAGGCAACCCTGTTTAGGGAAATTTTTAATATTTAATGCTGTATTGTTTTTAACATTCGATTGGGAGCTGCCCAGAGTGGCTGGGGAAACTCAGATGGGCAGGGTATAAATATATTATTATTATTATTATTATTATTATTATTATTATTATTATTATTATTACTACTACTACTACTACTACTATGATACATTGGTAATGCTTAGAAGAAGTGTATTAAATAATTTAATCCTGAGAATGAAATTATGCACTCTTTTCCAGTTCAAGGAAGAAATCTCGAAGCGTTTTAAAGCTCACACTGACCAACTTGTGTTGATATTTGCTGGAAAAATTTTAAAAGATCAAGATACATTGACCCAGCATGGGATCCATGATGGGCTTACCGTTCACCTTGTCATCAAAACACAAAACAGGTAGGCTGGGGGGGGGGTATTATCTCCTGATCAGTTAGTCGTGGTTACTTCCATCTGTGACAGTCTTGGTCAAGTTGAATTGCTAAAGAATTGTATTTAATTTAAACCAATAGAACAAAACAAAGCCAGTAAAAGGTTGGGTTGCTGCAAATGGCAAAGGTATCTTTATGTATCTTATATCTGTGTGTGCTTCCTGGGTAGTCTGAACTCTTGGCAGTTTGTGTAAAATTTCCGGGTGCATTTGGCTCTTCCTGCAGAAGTCATGCTTTCTCACCACTCATGTCCCATTGTAGAACTGAAGGGGTTGGTCAGTCTCAGTCTCTCTATCTGCCAAGTTGTTGTCTATGTTACTTTTGCTTAAGGAGTGAAAGTGTGATGAAGAATAGGCAGATTCCAGAGAAACTGGGCAAAATACAACAGTTCACAAGCAGACAACATTGGATAAGCCTTCAAAATCTGTCAGCCAGGTGCAAAATGCGCCTATTGGCCACTTGCAACCAAGTGAAGATACCTGGGCACTAGGATGGCACCTGACATCTTCACCATCTGGAGGTGCATGCCTGGGGATCCTTGGATCTTCACTCTTTTCACACACTAGCAACACATCCTGTAGAATTCTATTCGTTATATTTTATCTGCACAATCAGAAACTGAACAGAATTGTTCTTGCCAATAAGTGCAAGAACGTAGTCTTGTTAACTCTAAGTTCTTGCACTTAACTGACAAATTTTAATAAGCTACCATGTCCAGATGGTATCATAATCTGTTTGAGTTCACACGGACAAAACCTGACCTGCAAGTTTCTCCTAAAATTTGCTTCTGTAACACATTACTGGAAAATAGCCATTGAAACACTGATCTTTAGAAGCAGATCAAGGAATCAACAGTCCAGTTAGCTTTGTATCAGCACTGAGTAAATTGGTGGAAAGAATTATTAACTGTTCATTTTTAGACACACAGAAAAACACGGTTTGATATGGAAGAATCAGCATGGTTTGTCCAGAGGGAAATCCTCGCTCAGCATGCATTGGGAGCTCTTTGAAAGTGCCAGCAAACATGTAGTTAAGGATGATCCTGCAGACTTTATTTATTTGGCTTTCCAGAAAATGTAATGATGGCCACTGGTATAGATGGCTTTAAAAGGGATGATGTATAGCTATTGACAGCTGTTAGTAATGATGCCTATATGAAACCTCTGGATTTGCTGGAGAGAGGCAGTGGGAGAGAACTTGCTTTCTTGTCTTTATTGTGGACCTCCTAGAAGCATCTGGTTAGCTATTGTGGGAAAACAGGATGCTAGAGTGACCCTTTGGACTGATCCAGCAGAGTTCTTATGATCACGAATGGCCAGGATTTCAGCAACATTAAGAGCTACTTTCCACATTTCGCCCCAACATGAGCACTTAATATTGTGTTGGAAAGACTGTGTACCTTGGAAGGGATTAAGACTACAGGAGTGCCACTTGTAGTGACATCCTGTTACCATCATCTGCATCATTAGGAGATGTGCTTGTAATAAATAGCACAAAATCACTATATGCATCATTTGTACTTTCCCCCAATACAGTTGGTCATATTTATGTAGGAAAAAATAATTTATAAAGTCTGGTGTCACACAAGTGGAAGCCCACTTGCACAACAATATTTATTCTTCCCAGCCCCGCCCACCTTTTCACAGAAATTGAGTCTACTTGCTTGTGGACACAATTGGGCAAGACCCTTTCCTCTTCTCACATGGTGGAGGAGGAAGAGAGGGAAGGGGAACATACAAACCCAAAGCTGGCTGTGGTTCATTCACTATCATTTAAAACATAGCTAGGGTCGTCTGAACTAGGCCTTTAAAACCCACACAAGGATTCACCAGTCTCTTGTTGGCATCCATCAGTCTCAAGAGACAGTGGACGAGTCAAACCGTTGGAGAGTTCCAGCACTTGCTTTGGTTCTTAAGACACAAGTTTTTCTCTGTCCTTCCTACCAACACTTAATGGTCACACAATTCAGCCTTGTAATTAAATAACACATACTTCCTTTGATATGTAAAATATTTTGCATTCATTAGGCTGATTGAAAGCCAATTTTATGCAAATGCATCCAATAAGCCTGGTAAATATTTAGAACTGGAGTGTCAGACAAATGCAGTTCTGTGAGTCAGCTCGACTCACAACGAGATATTTGACTATCGGGAAGCATTTGTGTTTGAAAGATTACTGGTCCAAGAGTAGCATCAAGACAGACTGGCTTCTAAATTCATGAATCTAGGGAAGAACGGCAAGCAACCCAAGCTGTTTCATGTTGGACATGAGTTAGCCGAGAAAAAATGCCTCTGCCGTTTCAAAAAGCAGATCTGGGCTTTGAGGAATTTTCGTTTTCCACGTGGAAAGAATCAGGAGCCTGGGATATATTCCATTCTGTGTTTACTGCCTTTTAAAAGCTTTGCTGTGTCTGTATGAGAAATGAGCCCCAGGAGCAAGAATCCTTCTGGAGTATTTTTCTTAGCAGGCTGACTAGACAGCAATCCTTTCCTGCTGTTGCATCATGTCACAGCTATTCCAACAATTGTAATACTAATTAATTAAGCAATGAGCTGCAGCAAACATTGGATGTACTCAGAGTACACCCATTGAAATTATTAGATAAGGCTAACTTAGGTCTCTTAATTTTATTAGGTCTACTCTGAGTAGGACACAACAAATTAGTCTTATAGCTTGGAAACTTGCCACATAATTTTGCTTGTAAGTAGAATAGTGTTTTGATGCAGTAGCACCACTATTCCCTGCATGTTGAGGAAAGTGGCTAATTGAAGTGCTAGATTTCCTTTGCAAGTGTTGATTCCACAATCATCCTTTAGTTTCTCTAGCTAAATTTGAATGGTTAAGTTATTTTTTTCCTGCTGTCACCAAACCAGATTGTATCAAAAAGAGAAAGCCAGGTAATCCAATAATGAAAAGAGAATATTGGAGCTAGTTAGCATGTAACTTTGAGTTTGGTAACAATGAGTTTTCAACTAGCTTGTGAAATAGCGCAGATGATTACGTGAATGCAAATACTATTTGTCTTCCAGCCCTGTACCTCTGATAAACATTACAGAGACCTGGCAAGCAGCCTATTCAGTAGGAGCGGATCTAAGTTTTTAGTGCTCTTGCTTTCATCTTTCTTTTTCTGGCCAGTATGTGCTACTTGCATAGAAAAGTAGGAGGCCTTTAATACAATAACTACAGACTACAGATGCCTGTTAACTACATGCAAAATTGATATATTCTCATTTAACCACGGGTTATTAAGAGCTAAGGGACGCGGGTGGCGCTGTAGGTAAAAGCCTCAGCGCCTAGGGCTTGCCGATCGAAAGGTCGGCGGTTCGAATCCCCGCGGCGGGGTGCGCTCCCGTTGTTTGGTCCCAGCGCCTGCCAACCTAGCAGTTCGAAAGCACCCCCGGGTGCAAGTAGATAAATAGGGACCGCTTACTGGCGGGAAGGTAAACGGCGTTTCCGTGTGCTGCGCTGGCTCGCCAGATGCAGCTTTGTCACGCTGGCCACGTGACCCGGAAAGTGTCTCCGGACAGCGCTGGACCCCGGCCTCTTAAGTGAGATGGGCGCACAACCCTAGAGTCTGTCAAGACTGGCCCGTACGGGCAGGGGTACCTTTACCTTACCTTTATTAAGAGCTGGTAATGGGTTGGTGCAAAGGTTTTCAACCTTTTTTAGTCCATGGCTCCCTTGACTAACTGCATTCTTTCTGCAACACCCCCATGGGGCTCAGGAGCCCAGTTCTGTCACCCCTTGCCTGCAGACCTGGCAGCCTCTCACCCTTTTTTGAACACCCTCCCTTGTGGAGTGTTCCCTCAGCCTCCTCTCTCCTCTTCTTGGGAGTCCTCTGGGCAGCCGCTGCTGCTGCTCCTGGTCTCTGAGCTGCACCCCTCTGCCCCACAGAGAGGTACCACCTCACACTGCCCCACAGGGGCCTGGGAAGAGGTTGCCCTCCAGCCTTAGTGACCCAGCGAAGACTGGCCAAAAGTGGATGTAAGGCCAGCACCTTACCTTGGGAGGCAGCAGCGGACGCTGCCAGGCCTGCATGGCGGAAAGGCTCTCCTTCAGCACCGGGCACTCAGCTCCCAGGCAGGCCTTGCACACAGCAAGCACAAGAAAGTTCAGCATGGGGCCTGCCTGCCCGTCGAGCCTTCCACTTGTCCATCCAATCCCAAAAACAAGGGCTGTCGGAATGGCTGGCTGGGCTCCCTTGTCCACTTGCTTGCTTACTCCAAGGCGGCCTCAGCTCCTGGTAACCAGCACCCCCTGGCCAGCCCAGAGGCACCATTCGCCTGCTGAGCTTGAGGCCAGGGCTGCTGCAACAAAAAGCTGTGCAAGACTTTGGGAGGCAGAGACATGAGAAGGCATCAGAGGAGGGAGGGAAGGAAAGGGGGACAGAGGCCAGTGTTGCCCACAGCACCCCTGACCATCATTTAAGGCACCCTAAGGTGCCATGGAGGGACACGGGTGGCACTCTGGGTAAAAGCCTCAGCGCCTAGGGCTTGCCGATCGAAAGGAGTGCTCCCGTTGCTCGGTTCCAGCGCCTGCCAACCTAGCAGTTCGAAAGCACCCCCGGGTGCAAGTAGATAAATAGGGACCACTTACTAGCGGGAAGGTAAACGGCGTTTCCGTGTGCGGCTCTGGCTTGCCAGATGCAGCTTTGTCACGCTGGCCACGTGACCCGGAAGTGTCTCCGGACAGCGCTGGCCCCCGGCCTCTTGAGTGAGATGGGCGCACAACCCTAGAGTCTGTCAAGACTGGCCCGTACGGGCAGGGGTACCTTTACCTTTACCTTTTAAGGTGCCATGGCACACTGGTTGAAAACCACTAGGTTGGTGTGTCATGTGCTGTACTAGAACAATAGTCATTAACTTTTTCAGACCAAGGGCTTCTCTTTATCAGCACCAGACGGTATACTCTTACATATTGAAATAAGCTACTAAGTATATTCCTCTCTGTAGTAGGACCACATGCAAACAGTGGAATCTTCTCCGTGTAATGATCAAAAGTAAACTAGCTGTAGTCTCCTTTGCATATGGCTACCTTATCCCCGTTAGGGTTTTTCCTTAAGATGAAAGTGAAGGCAAAAACAAACAGCGAACAAAATGTTGGTGGTACTTAATTCATGTGACTTGTTTTAGGTTGGAATACAACCTACATATTGGTCCTGACCCACCTGCTGAAGACCAGCCTACTACTAGAAGACACTTTACCATATCATTTCCTCATTTGTAGTGCATTTCTTCTCCCGTGATAGGCAAAAAATAGAGCCCTGCGTTTAATTTTATATTCAGGAAATAGTATTGAAGTGATCTATTAAAATATGAATGAATAGTTCTGGTTTAATAGTTCGTGTTTAACATAACTGTAAAATGAGAGGATTGAATTGCTAGATATTTGTAAATTGGCCTTTCCAATAATCTTTTTGTTTTGAATCTCCTTTAAAATTCCTCATTTGTTGACGTGTTCTTGTTCTGTATGTCTTTAGATCACATGACAATTCAGCTCAGCAAACAACTACTGCAGGGAGTACTGCTACCACAACCGCATCCACCAGTAGCCCTACAAATTCAACAAACACCAGCCCTTTTGGTTTGGGTAAGGCTCCATAGTGTTCTAGAGCTTCTTCAATAAGAATGCTGCTTTTCCTAATGTCGTTCGGTTGTTTCAATCGTACAAATAACTTTTTCAAACATATTTATCTTGCTGTAGCTATATTTTTCAAGTAAAATATATATTTGTATGTTTTATAGAAGCTGTTTCTTACTAGTTTTTAGTGAGTAGCCGTGAGACTGAACTGTTCTATATGTCTTTTCTCACCTTTAAATAAGGAGCTGTCGAAAAATCTGCTGGGTAGCTTAAGAGAATAAGAAGATGGGTGTTTTCCAATTGAGCTCTAGCTGGATATGATTATACTGCTGGATTACTAGATACATGTGTTCTCTTGAGCGAACAGATGTGTGTAGGTAGTCCTAGGAATAAATGGTTCTAGGTTCCTGGAGTCTGTAGTGAAATCCAGCGGTATCTGCCAATGGATCAAACACTGCAAGTGGAAGAGAGTTCCTCTCTTAAGGCCGTCCCCAGAAGGTCTTCTGGGGTGTTTGTTTTTCTTTCGTCTTGTTAAAAGTCACAAATAAATATAAACAACAATAAACAGGTTCGGAGTGCACAGGAGATTAGAGAGGAAGGAGAAACCCCATTGTACGAGTGGAGGTCTGATTGCACAACATTGGAGGTGTGCATACAACTGTACATGTTTCAAGCTGTACTTTTCCAGACAGCCAATGGAATGGCCCTAGGCCAGGGGAGAGCTTGCTACTGTGTTCCTACTCTCCTTCTGAGCACATTCTGCAGGACATACTGTGCGAACAGGACTAGTGAATATCAGGTTTCAATAAAAGGTGTTAGTTTTTTGAGTTGTCAAGACAACGGTAAAGCACTAATTAATAGTACTGAATGGCCCAGTGTAGCTTTTTCACTGAATGAAGGAAAACAAATGATAAACTCTACATCTTCTCACAAGTAGAAGGAGGATCTGATTAGCAGTTCAAAATATCAGGGGTAAACTGCTTTTAATACAGCTTAGGGTCAGATTAGTTATTACCAAGTTATTCTAGGCATCAATATACCAATGCCCCAAATCTGAGTACTAAAATCAGAGAACAGCAGTATGTTTGGAATAAATTGTATAATTTTGGGCCGTTTTGTACAATCCACCTTGATTTACTTCATTGCCAAAGTATGTTCAGTGCTGTGTGAAAGAATTGGTGCTATGAGTTCTTAACATGTAATTAATGTAGGTGGGAGAAAACTTTGGTGCAAATGTTTGGCTTCATTCAGTTAGTTTGAGATGTTCTGTTTGATAATGGATAGAGTGTATTGAATGTCCAAGAAAAGAGAGAAGTTAAAACAGGAATTTTGTGGAGGGAGAGAGAGCTCCACTAGAGGTTTTTTCAATATTTAACTCTTCAAGAGATACATTCTGAATCAAAAGGATTGGAGCTTGCTTTTTAAAACTAACAGAATATGCCTTTTTATATATTTGAATATTGAGAGAAGATTAAGAACAGCAACTCCTTTTCTTCATGTAAAACTGAACAAACAAGTGTGTTGTATTGAATATTGTAACCCTAGATAAAATGTGGGTAAAAGCAAATTGCTGTCACAATAAAATTAGGGAAGGGAAGAGAATCCTTATTTATTTTTATTACATTTCTATCCTTGTTTCCTTTTGTGAAACTCAAGGCATACATGGCGTTTCCATGCAGTCACTGACCAAGAGCTAGGCTAGCTTCAGCAAAATTGCTGCATCATGGGTATACAGACCAGGCTGCAGGGGACCTATGCAAAACTTCCGCTCTCCAGAATTAGTTCTGATAAAAAAAACTTCTGGTAGATAACATTTATAGTGTGTTATTGAAATATTCAGATACTTAGAATGCAGTCAGTTTTATCAGTGTCCTAGTCCTTATTTTCAGTAGACTTAGTAGTTAGCCAATACTTCATAATACAAGTTGTCAATCAGTTGAATATGAAAACTAGCACGGGGATAGAGTATTTTGGGGGTGTTGCTGCTAGAAAATGGTTTCTGTTGTTTTATGATACGAGAAACATTTGCACAAATAGAAACTGATTGAGGAACATGTTTAGAAAGTGCATTTTCTTCTTTCTCCCCCCCCCCCCCCACCCCCCAAGGTGGTCTTGGAGGACTTGCAAGCCTGAGTAGCCTAGGACTGAACACATCAAACTTCTCAGAATTACAGAGTCAAATGCAACGACAGCTCATGTCCAATCCAGAGATGATGGTTCAGATTATGGAGAATCCCTTTGTTCAGAGCATGCTTTCAAATCCAGACCTAATGCGACAGTTAATTATGGCTAATCCTCAGATGCAGCAGTTGATACAGCGAAATCCAGAGATCAGCCATATGCTTAATAATCCAGATATAATGAGACAGGTATGTGAATAGTTGATCTATAAAGAAGGTGTTTGCAGTTTGTATACTGATTCATCTCTACACACTACAAATTCTGTGACATGTTAAACTGCTGAAACATTTGCTAAGAGTGTTTTTCTTGTTTTTGCTACTTTCCCAAATTAAAAACTTACTTTCTATTGACTTTTCAAACCATTTAGCCCAGTAATGTCAACTATGGCTTGCTGTGACCCTCCCAAGTTCTTAGGCAGAGGCATTTTCCAGGTCTGCCTACCTGAGATCCTTTAATTGGATTTGCCACAGATTGAACCTGGAAACTCATGCAAAACATGTGCTCTGCCATTGAACTAAGCAGGTTAAGGCCCAGCACCATTCATCCTGACCATGTTGGTTGATCATCCATGGGTTCCTAAACAATAGTGCCATGAATGTGCACTCCTCCATCTCCCCTGCTAATATTCTTAGCTTCTTTATCGACTTTAAGAGGGAGTTGTCCACTTCAGACATAGTGGAGTACCCTGGTTTAATGCAAGGTAGCGTCTGCACTGCTAGTATGTGGCAAAAAGAAGGAATGTAAAGTGCCAACCTTGAGGTAGTGCCTGTTATATTTTAACTACACTGTATACCTAGCGGTTCGAAAGCACGTCAAAGTGCAAGTAGATAAATAGGTACCGCTCCGGCGGGAAGGTAAACGGCGTTTCCGTGTGCTGCTCTGATTCGCCAGAAGCGGCTTTGTCATGCTGGCCACATGACCCGAAAGCTGTACGCCGGCTCCCTCGGCCAGTAAAGCAAGATGAGCGCCACAACCCCAGAGTCCGCGACTGGACCTAATGGTCAGGGGTCCCTTTACCTTTACCTTTATATTCAGCAATCAGAAGAGCCACACAGCCAATTCCATGCATCCAGGGGAGCTTTGGACTTAGTTTTGCTCAAATACTTTTGAAACTGACTAATTAAAAAAGAAAAGAAAAGCTTAATACCAGCTGGGTTGTAAACATTTCTTTAAAAATATGTCCACTCTACATTTGCAAGCCTCTGAGCACCCCTAAAGTAGCTCATTGGACCCCAGTCTTAGACCTTTAAGAATAGTTGTATTTCTAATGTGAATTATTTTATTTCCCAGACTTTAGAACTTGCTAGAAACCCTGCAATGATGCAAGAAATGATGAGAAACCAGGACCGTGCCTTGAGCAACCTTGAAAGTATACCTGGTGGTTATAATGCTTTGCGACGCATGTATACAGATATTCAGGAGCCAATGCTCAATGCAGCACAAGAGCAGGTGAGGAGGACTGGTGGTGAGGGCCCAAGCTGAGTTAAAGTGTTTTACCTCAGGTACAAATAAGGATTTGTCCCTGCTTGGATTCTTTCTTTCTTTAACCTTTGTTTCATTCAGAGCTGCTGCCAAAAACAGCAACCATGTCTCTTCCCACTTCCTGTAATATATCAGTACATTTGACCTTTGCCATTTCCCTGCCAGCCACAGTCAGTGATAGTCTACATCACTGGGGATGGGAGAACATAAGACATGATTTCATTATCTGTTAAATTCATACTTCCTCTCAAAGGAGTCCAGGGTGACCAACGTATGATAAAACAATAGAGTTAAAAATAAAATCAAGCAGGTAAGGAAGCTTCATGACACAGCTAACAGTGTCTAAATGTTATATATGATGGGGGAGAATGATCACAAGGCTGCTGTTTTTCAGTTACAGCCCAATAGTTCTGGTCTAAGGTGAAGAAATGGTTCAGCTTTAAATCTGTTATTTTATTTCCTTGGTGCTTCAACAGCTTTGGAGTATAACATTCTGCTTTTAAAAAATGATAGTGGTTCACTTAAGTTGCATCAGATCATGGGTCAGACTAAAAGTCCAGCCTTGTCTTCTCACTGTGGTCAAGCAGGTATTTGTAGGAAGCTTGCAAGCAGGCCATGAGTGCAGCAGCACTCTCCCACTTGTGTTCTCCAATAACTGGCACTCACAGGCCGACTCCCCCTGACAGTGGGGGTGGCAAGTAACCATCATGGCTAGTAATGATAGCCTTATTTTCCATATACTTGTCTAATCTCCTTTTAAAGCCATCCAAGCTGATGGTCATTACTGTATCTTGTGAGACTGAATTCTACAGCTTAACTCTGTGCTGTGCTATAGCTTAATCTCTGGATGGCCAGAATCTTTCAACTTTCAGCTTTGTTGGATGGCCTTCATTGAAAGTTCTCGAAAATGACTGAAAACGTTGCTGAATGTTTTGCCTTCAGATACATGCCCTGCTCCTCAGTTGCTTGTTCAGATAAAATAAAGAGATGGTGTAAGGTGCTCCATCTGGACAACATCTGGGGACTACAGGTTTCCCATCTGTAACTTAATCTGCACCAGACAAGGAAGTGTCCCAAATTAGTTTTGAAAGGTAGCTCATAGTAGGACTCTAAAACAAGAAGAAAACTCATTACAGGACTTATTGTCTGTTTACGGTGTGCTGTAGGAATTATAAAAAAATGGGACCGCTAATCTTGACCATGGCCACTTCAAAATCTTGAGCAAGCTGTTGGCAACTCTTCTAAGGACCACAGTTCTTTAACAAGCAGCAAAGCAGTGCAATCATGGTCATGCACCTAAGTGTGTATTCAGGGACTGCTCCAAAGCAAGTTCTGTTGAATAAGAATGCTTCTCCTTAATCCTGTTTATCCATAAGCACTTTTCTTTTGTAGTTTGGGGGCAACCCATTTGCTTCATTAGTAAGCAATTCATCAGGTGGAGACAGCCAGCCATCTCGCACAGAAAACCGAGACCCATTGCCAAATCCTTGGGCTCCTCCGTCCACCACACAGAGCTCCCCAAACAATAGCAGCAACAGCGGAGACAGCGGGGGAGGCAGCAGTGTTGGAAGCAGCAGCACTGGAAACACAGGGCAAAGCTCAACAATGCCGAATTTGGGACCAGGTCTAGGAGGTATGTTCACTACACGGCAGTTATATTGGCTTCCTTGCAAAATGATAGCCCCCAAGGGCATGGCTGTTAGCTCTTTTCTCACTTCAGTTTGGACTTCAATTATGAGTTAAATGTAATTTTTCAAGGAGTAGTGGCTACTGTCCACTACAAAGCAGCCACAATTTGTTGGTTTTCCTTTTTGCCGTTGGTTTGTGTGTTACTTTGAAGTGCTGTTAACTCACAACTGGTACCGCATCCCTGAATTGCTGAAAGTTGTCTCCTCCTCTTTAAAGCTGGCATGTTCAACACACCCGGAATGCAGAGCTTGTTGCAGCAAATAACAGAAAACCCACAGTTGATGCAGAACATGTTGTCTGCCCCCTACATGAGAAGCATGATGCAGTCATTGAGCCAGAATCCTGATCTTGCGGCCCAGGTAAGTCCTGAAGTGCATAAAGATTTGGAATGCAGAATTGCTTCTGGTATGGTATCCTATCCTGGACATCTACAAATACAATTTTCCAAGTCTCTCATTTTATCCAAATTGTCATTCTGGAAGGGCTGTAGCTCAGAGGTAGAGAACATGGTTCAATCTCTCTGACATCTCCAGGTAAGGATAGGAATGTCCCCTGTCTGAAGCCTTGAAAAGTGGCTGCTAGTGAACTGAGCCAGATTGACCAATGGTCTGATTTGGTATAAGGCACTTCCTATGTTCCAACATACTGATGGGATGTTACTGGATTACTGGTTGTAGCTGGAGGTTATTCCAAAGCTTTTTGCTCCTTGGATAAATTGATGTAGACAAGCTTTGTAAACAGGATAAACTTGTACATAGCCAGATCACCACCAGCAACAAAAACTACAGCCACACTGGCTCCCAGGTTGTAGACATGATCCTTGTGGATGTTTGCACATCCCACTGGTCAGTCCGTCCCGTTTTAAACTGTATAACATCAACACAGTTGTGCAGATTCTCTGAACTGTCTCCTAACTATCCCGTGACTGACAACTTCTGTTTCATTGCTCCTGACTTCTGGCTGTTCTTGGGACTGCTGCTACTAATTGCCTTTTCTAGCAGCTCTAGTCAACTGCTTTTTTGTTTTTAATCTATCCTGCTTTTCAAGATAACTCCTTACAAAGTAGCTTACAAAACTCAAAAGCAGTATCGCGTCTTGCCCTGCTTCGGGGCCTTTTCTCCTGCACTTCAAACTGCATCCTGTAGCTCATTTTTGGTGGTTAGATGTTTGTCTTTCTGAGGAGCCAGCAAAATGTGCTGAAGGATCAGGTTGGAGGGAACAAAAGCTGAACCTTGCTGGTACATAACCCTCACCCCACCCTCTGCACCCCTGGCTCCCTTTTTTTGTTGTTCTTTTTCTTTGGCTGTGCTTAATTTTGTAAAATGCTGTCAGACACCCATCCTTTTGAAGAGTATGTATGGGAAAGCCTTGATCAGAAACCAGCTTTTCAATACCAGGCATGTGTGAAGCACTAGTATCAGAATGCTTCTGAGTATATGCCCAGTGAGCATGTCTCACCATTGAATAAATGCAGCTATAGAGGAGAGGAGAGGAAGGGAGAGGAAAACAGATTGCTGGTTTGGTTTAGGGACAGTTAGGAAGAGCGGAAAAGGAAAACTGAGGTGGCTAGCAGGCTTGGGGATGCTGTGGAGGAGAGAGAAGTGTGGCTGCTCGCTGCAGTTAATTGATGGAAGGGAAGGTTTTTAAGTTGACTGAGGCATGTGTTAATATGAGAAGGGTGTGTGTGGCTGCTTGGGGAATTTGAGGGGTGGGCTGGATGGAGGAATGAGAATAAGCAAGCTGCCAATTTCTGGTGATGTTTTTAATTCTGCAGCTTTTTATAGATAAAAATACTCACTTATCCCTACAGATGATGCTGAATAACCCTTTGTTTGCTGGGAATCCTCAGCTTCAAGAGCAAATGAGACAACAAATTCCAACTTTCCTTCAACAGGTAAGCCACCTATTAGGTTCTTATCACAATTCTTCCCTTAAAATTCTTAAAATCCCTTAAAATTCTTAATTCTAAATGGTTACAAAGGTTGCAAACCACTTTGTGGTTGCAAAGGTGTAGAGCCATCATGCAACCACCCAAAGCATTTTACTGGTCTCCAGGGGTTCATGCATTTGCACATATTTCCATAACCAATTGTTACCAAATGATCATTTTGACATGTCTGCACATGTATGACGCATCATATGTTTCTCTTAATAGATGCAGAACCCAGATACGTTATCTGCAATGTCAAATCCTAGAGCTATGCAAGCTTTGCTACAGATTCAGCAAGGTTTGCAGACTCTAGCAACAGAAGCACCAGGACTTATACCTGGGTAAGAGTTGGCAAGATTTTTTATTTTCATAGTCTGACTGTAAGTTTGCACCCATACCATTAATGTACTGAGCTGCTTGCAATTTTAAGAGTTTGGCTTCTGAATTGGTAACTAATTTTTAGTAAGGAATAATTTGAGATTCTGATTTCATGAAGAATTTGATACTTGGGTGTTCCTTATATGTGTTACAAATAAAATTCTTGTTTGTGGTAAACTGAGGTACGATTCTTACCTCTCGGGTATAAACAACTTGAATGTGTCTTCTATTTTGTGCAGATTTAACGCTGGAATAGCTGGATTAGGAAACTCTGGCTTAGGAAGTGCTGGACTAGGGAGCACTGGCCTTCCTACTGCAACAGCCGTGCCCACTTCCGTCCCAAATGAAACGACAAGTCCAGCGTCAGGAACTGGTGAAACTGGACACCAGCAGTTTGTTCAGCAGATGTTGCAGGCTCTTGCTGGAGCCAACGCTCAGGTAACATAGTAGATTGTTATGTTTTTATTTCTCTCCTATTGTATCACTAAAATAAGCAATCAGCATATACAGCTTTCAAGTCTATTCACCAAGAAAGCTTCAAGTTTTGTTGATGAAACATTACCTTTTGTCTTCTAAACCACTGTCTTATGTAAAGGGCCCTTTGCTCAAGATTCTGCTTAATCTTTGGGTTCTACTAGTATCATAGGGGGGGACGCAGGTGGCGCTGTGGGTAAAACCTCAGTGCCTAGGACTTGCCGATAGCATGGTCGGCGGTTCAAATCCCCGTGGCGGGGTGCGCTCCTGTCGTTCGGTCCCAGCGCCTGCCAACCTAGCAGTTCGAAAGCACCTCTGGGTGGAAGTAGATAAATAGGGACCGCTTACCAGCGGGAAGGTAAACGGCATTCCGTGTGCTGCGCTGGCTCACCAGATGCAGCTTGTCACGCTCGCCACGTGACCCGGAAGTGTCTGCGGACAGCGCTGGCTCCCGGCCTATAGAGTGAGATGAGCACACAACCCTAGAGTCTGGCAAGACTGGCCCGTATGGGCAGGGGTACCTTTACCTTTACCATCCTAGGACCCTGACTACCTCCCTGAAAGATGTGTCCCCATTTCCCATGAGATGGCTGGACTTTCCTTCTTGCTGATGAAGTCCAAGTAGCATTGTATTCCTTGAGTTAAATATATAGGCATATCTGTAGTCTGGTCCCTAAAACCTCAGCTTCAGGAACTAATTGAAATACTTGATAGCCCCAGTGTCAGTGTCCTTAGAATAGGAGGTAACCTTTGAATCCTTATAACTTTGAAACCTGTCCATCCTTCAGCAACTGCTTCAACATTTTTCATTTCAGCCTGTTTAGAAAAATAGTTATTTGCAAAAAGACTGGCTGGAAAAAAAAATTCTAACTTTGGCTCCTTCTTTAGTTTTGCATGTTGGGTAGCCATGTTTGTACAGAAATAACACCAATTTATCTTTTTATCTTTTTAGCAATTACAAAATCCAGAAATCAGATTTCAGCAGCAACTGGAGCAGCTCAGTGCAATGGGCTTTTTGAACCGTGAAGCAAACCTACAAGCTCTAATAGCAACAGGAGGTGATATCAATGCAGCCATTGAAAGGCTACTGGGTTCCCAACCATCATAGCAACATTTCTGAAACTTGAAAAATGTAATTTATTTTTGATAACAGCTCTTAAATCTTTAAAATACCAGCTTTATTTCATTCTGACTCTTGGGAATTGTCTTGTTCTAACTAAACCCAGTCTGATGCATTAAGGTGGAGTGCAGTAGTTTTCTTCGAACAGTGGGAATCAATGCTTTTCACTTGGTTGTTGCATGCATCAAACACTTCTTCATTCTGCATTTATTGTGATTTTTTTAAAAATGGAAATTGCTTATACAGTTGGGTGACCAGGTTTTATCTGACCTTCAACTGTCCAATTTAGTTGCTTCTTAAACATTAGCCTTTGATAGTAATTTATGTAGAATACAAATTAAAGAGGAAACTAATTGAAGCTATGATTTGTGGGTACATATTGCTTATTGTGACTTGGCATGTCTCTCTTGCTAGGAAAATGCTGTAAGATTTATACCACTTGATTTAGCTACTTTCTTGCTCTTTTGTCTCTATAAAAAAAATGTATAACACGGAAACAATATTTTTCCAAGCAAATCTTCATCTCAAAGCCAGAATAAGTGAAAGACATGAGACACCGCCAATGGAGTAGAATCTTACAGCATCTTTAGCAAGTATCTCTTAGCAGAAGTGCTTTGGCAAATTCTTTTAAAATACTAGGATTGCTGACCTGATCTTTACAACTGTACAGAAACCTGCATTGTAACATTGTCTCAAATATTCACAAGGATTGATTGTAAATTACCTTCGTCTTTGTGCAGATTGAAGGGGCACAGCCTTTTGCTCTGAAACTGCTTTTGCCTAAAGCTCTTTGGCTCCCCCCTTGAGATTCTAACTTGCATTATGATTTGTAATTGGACGCATACTTTCACTGACACTGTCATGTGATATTCTAATTACTTTTAACCACCATGTAAAAATACTGTATATCTTTTGGGTTTTTATTGGTAGTTATTTCTCTTGTGCACAGGTAATAAATGAATTAAACTTCTTTGTGAGCAATTATTTGCAGTCATTTTATCCCTAGCGGCAGAAATTCAAGTCACCATATTAAAGGCTGGGACCATCTTTGTTCATCTTGCCCTTAACAGTAACTTGCATTTGTAGTTCTTTTCAATACGCTATGATGAAGATTATTGTCATAAAGCAGGCCGCCCTCACTGGTGTGAGCTCCTAACATTCTGTCAAACATTTTTTAAAACTGTTACTAAGGGCTCCATGTAGGCATTTCTGATGTTCTATACCAGCAGATGTGTTCCTGAATCCATTTCTTTGGAGACCCCTAAACCACAGGAAAGATGGTTTTTACTGGAACTCTTCTTGTAAGAATGATAAACATCATGAAGTGGCTCACTTAAGATGAAAAAATCATGTAAAAAATGTAAATTACTCATTTTAACCTACATCCCTGCATCTAGGTTCATTTAATAGAAAAATGTGGAGTTGCATTTTAGGGTGTGCCTGTTATTATACCACAAGAGGGCACTCTTTATTTGAATTTTAGTGAGACTTGGAGTAGTCAAAACATGAAGCAATTGTTATAATAGTAGCTGGGGCGAGTTAAATGTTCAGATTTCTCATTAATAAAAAATCTACCTTTGCTTCCATGAGGCAGGCTCAAGTGAAGCAAATGTTGTATCACCTCTAGGTTTTTTTATCCCTTCCCAATTTTACTTTGGTGACATGATGGCTCTACAAATGTGAGAATCTCTATTGCTTGAAGTATTGAGGTCATGTATTTCAATTTGTTTTAACTTGTTTTATGTGTGTTTCAAACAGCTGTATGCAGCTGGCTAAAAACATTTATTACATAACTGGTTAGATTTTCACACTGGGTGGTATCCATTGCTAGTCACTCAAGTAGACCCGCTGGAATCAAGTAAGTTAAACCAATTGTATTTGGTCTACTTGAGTATGACTTATTTGGCTACCCCCCATTTCCCCAAAAGCAAAATAAAAGTGTGTGCTCTAGAAATTTCTTAATGTTCTATTGAAGTTAGTGAGTCATAGGCTGTAGACAGTGGTTAATTTCAGCTGGTAATGGAGCACAATTTCATGTCAAAGAACGTGGCTTGTAGATTAGAAATTGTGTACCTTATCAGAGTTGCAGTATCGGAGACTTTTCACACTTTGCCCTTGGAATACTTTAGAATTGTTGGAGGCAAAATAGTTATGGCTTAGAAACTTAAACACTTACTAAAGAGAAAAAATGCCAAAGTTCCCTTCATAGCTGACGATCAGTACAACTGATGATGGGATGATTCTAGAGTTAATATCTGTATATTATGAACATCTCTGTTGTTATGACTTGTGTGTGACTTGGTACAGTCACGATAATACTGACACACACACACACACACAGAGAGAGAGAGAGAACTAAAACTACATCCACATCCTTTGCTTTTAAACATCTGTCAGCTGCTATTTCCAGTTTTTGTGGAACTCTGCAATCTTAACTCGTGGAGGTGGTAAACATGAGTCTGCTGTCACTTTAACTGCAAGTGTGCCACTTATTTTGCACATAACTCTGCTGTTGCTGCAGAACTAGAGACCAAGCACTTCCCCAATTCCACCTTATTCTCCCATCTGTTCTGCTGCCAGTTTCCTACCACTGTAAGGATGAAAAATAATAGTTGTTGCCAGCTCAAAAGGTTGTGTGTGTGTGTGTGTGTGTGTGTGTGTGTGTGTGTGTAGAGAGAGAGAGGGAGAGGGAGTCAGAAATAAGCCTTCCCTCATCCGACACGTGGAACTGTGCTTCCCTCTTCTGTTGTAGTTCCTGGAGTCAATTGAACTTTTTAGGTCAGTCTTAAGTGCTTTACAAAATCCTCACAACTCCAGCTTGTGTACAAAAGTTAAATATCATATGACTTAAAATGTCTTTTATTTTGTGCTCTTCATGGGGGGGGGGGGGAGCCAATGCATAAAATTCTACTTCTTAATTAAAGAGAAATTGTAGGAGAGATGTCTTTGTTTTGAGATGGTATTGTAGTGCAGGAACCAACTTGGTACAATTAACAATTCAAGTTTTTAATATATTCTTCGATTTCAGATACAATTTCTGAAGCGGACTTTTCTAAACTGACAGTAATAGACTTTTCTGGGGGTGATGGAGGTTCGAGAGTATCAAACTGAGACTGGAGTAGAGCAGGTGGCATAAAATGTCCCTTTCTTTTCTCCAGCCGTTTAGCAATTAGGCTCATAGGGCCGGCTAAGTGGACAAAAAGGATATTTAGTGATGGAGGTGTCTCATGTTCCTCTGGGTGACCACGGTCACCACCAGTCCCTCTGTTTTCCAAAATGCATCTATACATTTTTTTCAGGGCTGAGCAGGCTAAAATTGCATTCTGTCCTGATGCTTGTTCCCTACAAAAAGGAAAAAAATATTATTACTTGCACACCTCAGTAAAATATTATGCACATTGTGATTAAGCTTCTTTAGGACCGAGTTTAAGGAACAGCCCAGCTAGTTTGCACTACCTTCAAACACATATAGTATTTCTGAATTCTCGCTCATGCAACAAGCCCCCTGCATGTAGAAAGGAAGCTAGGGTAGAGTAGAGTAGTTTTTCCACAAGCAGAAATAGTGACATGGGGGAGCATTTAGTCACGTATCCCCCCCTGACATACACAAGTGGTATCATCCCCATTAGGGCTATGTTGTATGATCCTTCCTGCAATTAAGCCATTTACGGTCAGTTTGCTAGATTACACAAGATGTTACCGCAGAACTAAGCTTTGATTCCAGCTCTCCAAGACCTCTAGCAGGGCTGGGGAACCTTTGGTCCTCCAGCTGTTGTTGGACCAGAACGTCCCTCATCAATGGCTGTGCTGGGTGGGACTGATGCGAATTGGAGGCCAACAACATTCAGAGGCCCAAAGGTTCCTTGTCTATAGTCCTACCTACTGGCTTTCTAAGAGTTTGCTCTCACTATAAGCGGTTAATGTGTGTTACAGAAATCTGTCCTAGTCATGGAAGCAGAGCTAAGTAAGGCATTTAAGACTGAGCTCTTGACTACTGGAAATCCTATTCAGCTATATAGTCTTAGGGGCTAGAAATCTATCTTTCAACAAAACCTAATGCGCTCCATACTCAAGCAGCAGTTTTTGGCAATTGTGTGGTTTCTACAGCAGAATGCACAACACTGGTTTCAAGTTTCTTAAGATTCAGTCACTTTCATACCTCCTTAATATGTCATGCAGGTGGCAAAGCCATGGGATTCTGTCCTAAGAAACAAGACAGACAAAACAGACAGGCTTAAGCAAATTCTGCCATTTTACCTGAAATAACAATGCCTAATACTCTCAGGTTTTCTGCCAGAAGTACATCATAGCCTCTTCATATTAACAGCAATCACAAATCATCATCACCATAGCCACATCTGCTTCAATATGAATCTTTAGTGAGGGATTAACTTCTGCCTGCTAGTTCACTTGGCTCAAATGAGTATGGCAAATACAATCAAAATGATTGATCAGCTTCTCAACGTAATCCAATTTAAGCTTTATATTGCCTGCAGATTTCTTTGTAATTGCTCAGCATTAAAGCTTCACCTTTCTGTCTAGCTTGTGTTAGGGCAAGTTTTATAAATGACAGCTCGAAAGTCTGCCGGGCTGGGAAGGAGGTGGGAGACTGTTCATTCACTATGAAGCGCACACCTGCCTTCCAGGCGGCTTTCATGCTACCAGTTCATTCATCAGAAAGCATCTGCTCCCTTCACCAGCATAAGCTTCGTAGTGTTGGCAAGGCCAGAAAAGAGACACCTATAAAATATGTTCTTAGGTGTATCCTATGAACTGTTATTTTGAGGGTGATACTGCTCCTTGCAATGACATCCTTAGTAAATCTTAAGTTTAGCCATGTGAAAATTGTATAGTAATGTGCACGAGAGATATGCTGGATGTAGCATAATCGTTTCATCCACTTACGCAAGGTAGCTATTTCCGTATACAGTATTAAGAAAATGGTTGCATTTTTGCGTGTTATAAAAACGATTGCAAAGGTGTAAGTAGAGTCTGCTTTTGGCCAGCCACATTCCAAAGCAGTGGCTGATATTCATATGTTCAGTTTCCTTTAAAAAGTTGCCTGTGCTGGTATGTTATATAATATTTTTAGTTGATTTTCACTGGCAGTTCCTGTTAACTTGTGCATGTCGATTGAAAAAGCAGAGGCACTAACTGATATAAAATGGAAAGAAGGAAGATCCACTGTGATGGATCTTTCTAGTTATTTCTAAGCTGGTAAAAGTATCCTGCAAAGAGGACAATTCACAGACAGTGTCTAGCAGTGTAGTCCAAATGGCTTCCAAGGAATTAAACCCAAAGAAGTAAGATTTGTAGACCATGCCTTCGGAAACGGCTTCAGTGAGAACATTTTTACTTCACTGGGTTTGCACTTGTGTAATAAGTGGGTGTTTTTGTCTGCGAACACAGCTCATCCAACCAAAGCGAGGCTGCAATCCTATTCACTAGGGGTAGCCAATGTGACTACAACTTCCACCACCCCTGATCATTGACCAAGAAACATCTGGAGGGCATCACATTGGCTACTCCTGCTATACACACCTGGGGAAGTAACACCACTTGTTTCTGAGTTAAATGTGCATAAGATTATGCTGTCACTAAATTTTAAAATCCTACTGATTACAATGACAGAGTTAAACATATGCAATTATTGCACTGCTAGAAGTTAAGAATTTTTATAACCAACTAAATCACTGCACATGCGGAACAATTTCCACAACTTCAGTGAAACTTGCCTTCCCTCTACTTCCTCTGTGCACCCCCACAAATCTCTGTGTTTCCCCTAGCCTCCCAGAGCAGATTGGGGAGGGGTGTGGGTGGCATGCAAGGGCAGGAGAACGTGGCTCATGGAAGTCATTTCGCGTGCACAGCAATTTAGCTGGATGCAACCCAGAGTTGTATAAGAGGAAAAACACGGCTCACCTATTCAAATGTAGCCGGCATGTTTACTCAGAAGTAAGTCTCCCTGTGTTCAGTGGAGCTCATTTCCAAGTTAAGTGTGCACAGGATTGCAGCCTCAATTCAACAGGCAAAAGAAAAAGAGAGTTCTTGGTCTACTGGCACAGCAGCAATCCATCAGAGCCCAAGTAACCTGCAGATTATGGTTGACTGGGATGTGGGATACAGAGGCTTCCTGTTTCCCCTAATTGTAAACACTTTGCTTGTTCACAGGCAGCTGAGAGGGGAAGATGAGGCTTCTCTGTCTATAGATGCTGTATTCATGATGCATAGTGAGTGATGGTTACATGAAAAAGGACAATGGTGTGTGCGCATGTGTCCATGCAGCTACTCTGCAATCCATTTAACTGGGTTTGCTGTTTCAAAGAGTTATTTGGCTTCTGGAATATATGCCATACCTGGTCATTCAGAGGTATTCCTGCGGCCATTTTCTTTTTGTTTTCTTCTGGATGATAGTTGTCGCCATCATAGAATTTCCATCCGAGCTAAATAGGAATTATAATTAGGGATTACTTCATCTTAGTTTTGCAGCAACAAATCTTAGCAAACACACAATAAGGATTACACAATCCTTATGTCACAAAACGAGTCACCATTTATATCGGCCTTTCTCAACGTTAGGTCTCTAGAAGTTGTAGGACTCCTATCATCCCTGACCGCTGGTCCTGCTAGCAAGGGATGATGGGAGGTGTATTCCAGCAACATCTGGGAGACCCAGGTTGAGAGAGGCTGATTTACAGTCCTGGAAAAAGAAAGTGCACATTCCCTTCCAGGCAACCTCCCAGGGTGGGCAGGGCTAAAGGCAGAAAAGGGTGGAGCAGCTGATGTAAATTATGCCTTTGCACAGTGGGCTGGTTTGTATGCACACACTCACAGCCCTCTCTGCATATCCAGGCAGAGTTACAGGGCATATTCCAGCCAGGCCAAAACATTCAAGGAGAGTGGAGTGGCTGGGGAAAGGGTGTGCCTTGCAGGGAGTCCCAAGGGTCAGGCAGAAGGCTGGGGGGCTGTACTTTGCCCCTGGGTCTGAGGTCCTTCACCCCTTCATAAACATTTGGAAAGCGCAGCAACAGACAATGTACCCATGTATGAAAAGTAATATATCAACGGTACCTTATCTCCCAGCTGGGAGCCCACAGTTGATCTGTAAAACAACACGGAGAAGTATAAGTTCTGTATCTGGAGAATAAATTCACTAGATAAAATCAACAGTCAATTCTGTTATCCTGCTTATAAATGCCAGAGGTGTTTAAAATCTAAATCTAAAGTGGAAACTCTCAAGTGGGAGAATTATGCTGGTTAACTGGAGATAAACGTATAAGATATAAGTTACAAATGAGTAATATATGTAAGTGGGTGACTCACAGAAACTTCACTTCAATTAGCCTAACTGAAGTTACTATTCTAAACAAATGCAAATGGCCCAGCTGAAACAGAAATGAGTGTAAAATGCAAATTATTATTATTATTTATTAAAGTTGTATACAGCCCTATAACCATAGATCTCAGAGCAGTTCTCACGATGCTGGCAGAATATAGGAGCTGACCAGGTCTCCTCATAAGGCACCAGAATCATCTTGTTCCCCCTTCCTGAGGGAGAAGATTAAACTAGTCCTGAGATGTGCTACTGGTGAGGACTAGAGAGAGCTAGAAACACAGAAATGGCAGTAGCAGTGAAAAGCTGAGCTGATACAAAGTTTGTGAAAGTCATGGGTGGGATGCTAGAATGCAGAAAACACAACAGAAATAATTCATCATAAAGCAAGGTATTTGCATCTTCCGCAGTGCTATTTTTCTAGAAAGAGAGATGCCGGAACTCGCCATGAATGCCTCCTTCATTCTCTTATAATGGCAATGGTGCCAGAACTGAGTTCTGGTAAGTTTCCCCTGAAAAAAACCCCTTCAGCTAGGCAACTTTTGTTCAAGTTGAAGGCCTGGGAAGCTTTCTGTCCCTGTAGCAATGTTTGAAATGTAAAGGCAGTGATTGCTAACCAAGGTCAATGAGCCACATTTGGCTCTCCAGAAGGTTTTTTAGGTTCCCCCCAAAAGTCATATTTTAAATTAAATTTATTTATCACTCTTGCCAGTCGCCAGCTGTGATGCCATGATTCCCCCCCCCCTTTTTTTTGCCTCTCTGCCCCCACCACTCCCAGCATGAGAGATGTACAATCATGGCTGATCTGTACCAGTAATTGTAATCTTGACTCTATCACAATCTCCCCAGGTGGCCTTAAAACAAGCCATATATTTCCAGCCTCAGCCCCAATCTATATCATGGGGAAAATAAGAGTGACCGACCTCACAAGGTTCTTGTAAGGCACACTGACATAATTTCTGTGAAGTTCTTCAAACACTCAAAAACACTGAATAAATGCTGTGAATTGTTATTAGAATAGATATCCATCCCACCACTGCAAGTTTGTGAGGAAATATTATAAATTGCAGCACCTCTGGTAAACTTCAAAGTCTCCACATCTTTTCCCTCTCCCCGCCACCCAAAAACAGCAGCCTGTCTTTCTAGTTCATACCACTTTGCATGAGGCTCCCAGCAATATTTTCAACCGTAACAAACCAATTTCAATTTTCTCATTGCTGAAGCACAGAAAGAATAATGTACATTGTCACACACAGACCCAAAAGCTGAGACAGGCGAGTCAAGACGCTTCACGGAGACACTGAACATCTTTAGAGTCTTCAGGCTGAAGTCCTATAAACACACTTGGGAATAAACTCCACTGTAACTAAGGGAGGAAACTTTCTAAGGGGGGAAAATGCATAGGATTGGGTGCATGCTAGCCAGTTTTCGGGTTGGTGCTTAATCCTGAACTAAAATAGATCAGGCGCTAGAGTGCTGGAGACAGAGGTAACGGGTTCAAATTCTGTTGTAGGTGTGAAGCTCACTGGGTAGTCGAGGCCTGTCTTATACCGAGACAAGCCATCGGTCCATGTAGTTTAGTACTGTCTGCACTGAGTGGCAATGGCTCTCCGGAGTTCAGACTTCTGTCTTTTCCAGCTGCACCTGGAGATTTCAGGGATTGAACCTGGGAGCTTCTGAATGAAAAGCTTGTGCTGCACCACAGTCACTCCTAAAACCTCAAAGAATTGTCGTTCTTGGTGTCTGCATTCATGCCTATGGGATCTGTGCTAGAGATTTCTAAAAACTAGCACTCTTTCCTAGAATGGTGAGGTACCCTTACATTAAATGGAAGGGTAAGCACTTTCCTTCCCAGTTCTAAACAGTGTGCGGTAGCACATTTTCTGCAACAGTATATTCCTGTGAAGATCACTGTGTGACTTTGGGAAAGTCTGTGTCTCTCAGTTGAACCAAACTCAGAGGGATGTTGTAAGGGTAAAAGCAGGAAGGAGACTATGTATTCTGATGGGATACAAATGCTAAACAAACAAACAAACAAACAAAATTGTCTTTTTTGACACTCTTTAGTGAAAACCTGATGACTGTATCTGCATCATTGAGGCTGCAACTCTATACACGCTTACCTAGGAGCAAGGACCACAGAATTCCCTGATTAGACATGCATAGGACTGCGCTGTTAAGTGACCGACACTCTTGGTGTGTGCAAATTGCCACAGATAGAGGATATTGCCTCTGATCTCCTTTAACATGCCCTGTATAAGCCAATCAAAGGTTAGATCTCTGTCCCCAATTCTAGATAATGGGAGCTTGAACAATGCAAAGTGTCAGTGCTGTTATCAGGTTATGATCATTTATAGTCTTCCTTTTGCTACTGCGGCGAACCGAACTTTTTTCAAGAGGTTGCCGTGTCTTCTGAAGCAGAATACTTAACCTAGGCAATGACATGATTTGTACAATAATTGTTCTTCTGTCTGTATGTTGAATAGGCTGGTCCTTAAGAGTGAATGGGGCAATGTCCCACCAATGTCAGCCAGCCTCCACTTCCTCCTTACATCCAGCCCAGGGTACGGCACTGCATGACATCTGCTTTAGCTGAATTTTGCTTTAGCTGACATTCCCGCATTGCAGGGGTTGGACTAAATGACCCTTGGGGTCCCTGCCAACTCTACAATTCTATGATTCTTAGATTCCTAATCTCAGCGCTGCCTTTGCATAACTCAGCTGGGAGGTAGATGTGTGCAAAATTAGAATTTGTTGGCTCTGCCTGTTATTGGCCAAACTCAGCCTACTGCTCCTCTCTCTGCTTTCTGCCCTACCAGCCACCACTATCAATAATAATAATAATAATAATAATAATAATAATAATAATAATAATAATAATTTATTTATACCCCGCCCATCTGGCTGGGCTTCCCCAGCCACTCTGGGTGGCTTCCAACAAAATATTAAAATATCGTAATACGTCAAACATTAAAAGCTTCCCTAAACAGGGCTGCCTTCAGATGTCTTCTAAAAGTCTGGTGGTTGTTTATCTCTTTGACATCTGGTGGGAGGGCGTTCTGCAGAGCGGGCGCCACTACCGAGAAGGCCCTCTGCCTGGTTCCCTGTAACTTGGCTTCTTGCAGTGAGGGAACCGCCAGAAGGCCCTCGGCACTGGACCTCAGTGTCCGGGTAGTACATATGCTTCAAGATTTGACGAGATCTGTAAAATCCTATAGTTCCATAGCTGTGTAACTGTGAATGACTGTGCCAATAGCCAATGGCATTCAACACATGAACGTGACTGAGGGGAGCTGTATGTTTCGTCTACCCTATTCTGGTGTATGCTTCAATAGGACTAGCATTGCCCTGCAGAATCAGTACAACACGGAGGATTGCTACAGGGCTTGCATCAACTTTCAGTACTAAAGGTCAACGAAGCAAGTCTCAGTTCCATGCAAGCTTACATTCTCTTCCCACTGAGCCCTGCACTTTCTTTTATTCTTTGTGAAGTATTTGGCCAGACTTGCTTTGAGGAGATCCCAAAACAAACAGCAATTATTCACATTTAGTAAATAACCCTATATATAAAACTGATGTACAAAGAGTTGCTCCTGCGAAGCAACACCCTCTCAACGTGCAATTTGAACAGTACAATTATGGCAAGAAGGCCTATTAAAATACATACTGTCTCTTCCAAAGTAATATTTGGTAATAGGTTATCAGATTAGTTTTGACATGCATGTGTGGGTGTTGAACACGCCCACAAGGGTTTTTTCATGCAGCATGGAATTAAGTTTTCAGATCACAAGCTCCCCAACATACTCTGGGGAAAAAGAAAGCTGCTTTAAGTGCACATATCAAAAGCATGCAGATATGCGAGTTCATTTGGTGGTATCTGAGCTCGCTGTGGAGCAACGACTAGACCTCTGCAATCAAAACATTTTTCACTGTCATTCTAAATGCTGTTGTTTTAGCCTGTGATGTTGCCAGCACCACATAATGTGTTTTGCCATCTTGTGCTAGCAAAGCTGGAGGAACACCCAGTTTCCACACACAGATTACCACTATCCATTAATTAACTGATTAAAACAGTGTATTATTGAAATGTAGGTGATAGTTTGAAAATAAGGAGTAAGGACCTTATGATTTCCAGTGGAATATTACACGTCTACGAAAAAGGTCATTGTGTTCCTTGTGGTTTATTCATAGGAAACTGTGCATAGGATTGCAGGCGCCTTCATTGGACTACCTAATCAATCCTGCCAGCCTACCATTTCCACTCCTGGAAGAGTATGCAGAATTATGACCTGAATCTATAGGTTGCCCTTCAGAGAGTTCTGGGGACCTGATTCTAGATTCATCTCTGCCTCAGAGTAACTCTCAGGACTGCTGGGCATGCAGACACTTCACCACAGCAAGGGGAACAACATGATTGTTGCAGTGCTTACAACAAAATCCCTCCCCACAAATGGCTGCTTGCTACCATTTTTCCTGCCCAAGGCTCTGTGGCTTTAACCTGACAGGCAGATGTTCAAGAGCTCCATGGCTTCCCTAGCATGGAGATGCAGCGAGACAGAAAAGCTGTCATTTTTTGCCTGTCCAGTAACATAGCCTCTGTCAGTATATATTTTAATGGCTCCCCTTAAAAGCCACGGTGCTTGATATAAACCCACATTGGACATTCCCTAGAGTAAGAATGATTAGAATAGGGTTTGGATTAAACAAAAACAACTTTAGTAGCTACTCTGTTTTAGAAGGGGGGACATTGCGGTCTATGGAAGAACAAACAAGGAGGGGCATTTGGGAAAGAGGCTCATATAGCCTTCCCACACAATGAAGCAACAATAATTGTGAAATGGATTGAGATGTCTATGCTAAATACATATGCAAAGAGTGAGGTATGATGTAATGTGGCAGTTAAGTGTGTGTAATCCAGGAGCCTTCTGTTTAACTGCAAGACATTTTATGTAAATATATGAGAATTCAGTGCACAAATTTTAATGGGCAGGATTCAACTAATGAGTCCTGTCCGCCAAAGCCCTGCACACAAGGACCTCCGCTTGCACAATGAGGCTTTTTCCTCCCTCGTCCTGCTGTGTTCCCCATATGTTTTGTGGGATTTCAGGAGAATCCTCAGAACAGCCCACAGGTGCAGAGGAGGGCGGATCATGCCATCCAGCAAGCCAAATCGCTCATCCCGATGGAACCATCAGCCTAGAACAATGTGGAATTCCTCCCTGTGCCATTTATTTGGGAAAGGGCAGAACAGCAGCAGTTTTTAGCATGGCTGACAAATTGAGGTATCTGCAACTATATGAATCCAGCTATTTCTTGTGATCACCCACAAAGCCCCTGCTTCATGTTTCCCCGCAGGTATGGTGAGTGGGCCCAAGAGACAGAGCCTTTTCTGTGGTAGCACCAATACAGTAGAACAGACTGGCAAACATGACTGGATGCCTGGATATATCCTCTGTTCTCCTGCAATCAATGCCCTAGCCAGCACTGGTTTAGCATCTACGTCCCCCTCCAACTACAGCAGCATTAATAGCTACAGCCGCAGAATGTGTGCCTTCTTGTCCCTCTCAGTCTGGCTGGGTACTGTGTGGGCTGCTTTGCTCTGGCAGCACTGCTGGGAAAGTGGAGTGAAAATGCTGACACGTTCTTGCAGGAGAGCAGACGGAGAGTCTTGCACCCATTTAAACTAGGTTAATTGTGAGATAAAAGACATGCTGGCGGTCACTACTGCCTAAGCAAGAGAACTGCTGTGGGGAATGAAAGCTGTGCTCATCCAGTGAATTTTCTTGAGGTAAAGTGCTTATGGGGCTGCTGTGAGAGGTGGGGTTTGGGTGGGAGGGCAAAGTACAGAAGATGGCTAAGAATGGAGTTTTTCTCCTCCCATTAAGAAAGCTCTGAAGTAAGGCAATCACTGATGCCAATGAGTTTCTGAAGCTGGCTAAAGACAGATATGCTCTATGTTTGCTATTAATATGGAACTTCTGATGCAGCACTGGTTCAGAGTAGATGGCATTTTAATGTGCTGATTTTTATAAAAAAATATCTTTGTACTGCTGTGAACGGCTCTAGAATGACTGATGAAGAGCAGTATAGAAGTAGTTTTAAAAAACAAAACCAGACAAGATTTTAAAGATTTCAAATTGGTAACCTGGCAACTTCCCCAACTCCCGCCAGCTGAGAATGCATAGGCAGTTCTTTCCCACAGTTTGTCAACTCAAATCCTTCTTCCAGGGCAACAGCTGTAATTAAAATATATTCCAAACCGGTTTTTAATCTCCAGCTGGGGGGAAAAAACCCAATAATTAGCCGGCTCTTCTATTCACACACCTTTGTTTATGTTTTAAATGGCCCCATTCCTGCTACTTCAGAGCAAAAGAAAAGTGAAAAGGACTTTGCTCAGTTAGCAAGCAGGCATTTGACCCCTTCTTCTTTCCTTGCTCATCCATTTCCTTCAGCTGCTCATTCCAGAGGGCACAAATCTCCCTGTGCATGGAACTCACACACGTGTCCTGCGTTGCTGGGCATCCCCTCGAGCGTGAACCCAGCAAGACAAGGCACGTGGGGACGGGGGAACACGGGAGCTTGGCGGCACATTTGTCTCCGCGCCTCGCCTCTTGCGCTTTCACACTGTTGCAAACCCCCCCGGGGACCTGAAGGCGAAGGTCGGGGAAGGAGAACCACGCTGTCAACATAGAGAAGAGACCTTTCAGAGCAAAGCTGCCAGAGGGCAGTTCTCGGAGACCCGGATGAGGAGGAGGAGGGAGGCGGCGAAACGAGCTTCTCCTCCTCCTCCTCTCTCCCGCGCCCCTCGCCGCCCCAGCCGCCCGCTCCCCCGCGCCCTCTACCTACTTCCCGGAGCCGCTCACTCCCATGACCACCAGCTGCAGCGCCATCACGCCCAGGCGGCTCCGCTCCGGCTCCCCGGCCGCCTGCTCTGCTCTGCGCGGCCCCGCCTCGCCGCCTGCCCCGCCCCGCGAACCTGGCGGGCGGCTCCGCGGGCCAAGTGCACGGGGCGCCGCGCGCGAAACGCGCCCGCTTCGCCCTGGCGGGCTGTGCAAGCAGCGCCTGGGGAGGGGGGCTCCGCCTGGGTGTTCGTGGCTCCGCTTTCCTGGGGCGCGCGCGCGGGGGGCGGGTACATCTTGCCCTTCCTCACAGCAGCCAACTTCTAGGGGTCCCAATAAAATACTTGAGGGACCAGCTTACCTCCCTCCCCCATATTTTATTCAAGTGGACCTCCCTGCCCCTCCTCGAAAGGAAGGATGGCTACCTGCCGTCTACGGTTGCCCAAAGGGTGCCAAGGCCTTAATATTAATACTATGTAATAGTAGTAGTAGTAATAATAATAATAATAATAATAATAATAATAATAATAATAATAATAATAATTATTATTATTATTATTATTATTCTATTATTTATACCCCGCCCACCTGGCTGGGTTTCCCCCAGCAGCTCTGGGCGGCTTACAGCATATATAAAACATAGCAAAATATCAAACATTAAAAACCGCCCAATAACAGGGCTGCAAAAATTTCTCTCCACCCTCTAAACAAGCCATCAATGCAACCTCAGCAACCATTGCAATTACAGTGGTACAGTACCTCAGGTTACGGACGCTTCAGGTTACAGACTCCGCTAACCCAGAAATAGTACCTCAGGTTAAGAACTTTGCTTCAGGATGAGAACAGAAATTGTGCGGTGGTGGCAGTGAGAGGCCCCATTAACTAAAGTGGTACCTCAGGTTAAGAACAGTTTCAGGTTACGAACGGAAGTCCGGAACTAATTAAGTTCTTAACCTGAGGTACCACTGTATAGGTAAACATAAGGCTGGATTAAGGAATAGCTGTAGAGCATGAGACTTCTTGTCAGGATTGCCCCCTTGTGGTCCCTTCCAAGTCTATGATTCTAAGGTGGTTGGGAGCCCTGGATGGGGCAGCCTGTGATTCCCCTCTCCCTTCCCTATTGAACCCCAGCTCCCCTCAGCCCCAACGGGCAGCAGCGAGGGAAAGGGTCCAGTTTTGGTCTGGCATGAGTCTCAATGGGGGATGAGGCCTTTCCCCCCTAGCCACTTGCCACACACCAGACGTATGAAGTAGAGGAGGTATGGACCAGACTGGATCGACTGCAGAACAGGATTGGAGCACAAAGCTGCCTGGAAGTCACCGCCCATCAACTGAAGCCTGCCCAGCAGTGTAAAGTCCCAGTGATCATCATCTGACAACAGGTGATTGAGAAGTGGGTGGCCTCGCCCCACCCATCTACCTGTCAAATGAGCTTGGGAGAGGTAAGGGAGATAAGGATCTGGCCTGCTGGCATCTGGAGGACCTCAGGGTCTCCATCCCTCCTATACTAGGGATATAATCCTACCCACTTTGGAGTCCCTTGAGGCCAGGGAAAAAAACCCAGTATCAGTTGAAGAAGGAGACATTTTGCAGTAGTTTCATATGTTAAGTTGGAATCATTACCCTATGACAAAATAAAAACTAGGAATGCAACACTGACAAAAGAGTATTCCAAGACTGGCTGCTAAAACATATATTTTTTTAAGCTGTTTTCTCCAACCTGGTGCCCTCCAGATGTTTTGTTTGACTACAACCCCCATCAGCCCCAGCCAGCATTTAATAATAATAATAATAATAATAATAATAATAATAATAATAATAATAATAATTTATTTATACCCCACCCATCTGGCTGGGCGTCCCCAGCCACTCTGGGCGGCTTCCAACCAAATATTAAAATACAGTAATATTTATGTACATTCCAAAACATGAGACAGCACCAGGTGAAGGCTGCTTTAAGGCTTGACCACAGAGTAATTACTGTAACAAGATTATTTGCTTTTGTTGCACGGATTATATTGCAGGGCAGTAATATATCTCAAATGGAAGAGATTAAGACATTGACTCATTTTATGCATGAAATCATTCATGTAGTGTTAAATTATACTCACAACTATATTTATATTAAGATGCAATTTTTAATAATATCATAAGTAAGAGTGAATTTTAATTACTTTTCTTATAGTTTCTACTGTTTGTAGTTTCTTATATACAGTTTCTTACAATTTCCACAGTTGTCTATGATTTCCACCGTTTATTAGGATTATATGCAGGTTTATCTAGGAAAAGCTGCATATCACCCTAAGAATAGAACATATCCTTTCTCTGTCAATACTGCACTCCTGATCAAATTTGCAGGAAATGAACTTCAGTGGAAGATTTAAAGCAAGCCCATAATTTCCCCCCATTTGGATGATGCTCAGGCAATAGCTGGAGAAAATTTAATTTTGCTGCCTTGATGACAAAGCACCTCCCTTTTGTTTCCAGACTTGCTTGTGATAATACCTGGGGCTTGGCTTTTTAGAAATCTTGGATTGAAATGGAATGCTTATCTGTATATTTATTCATGAAGTCAAAGCCAACTTTGGATAATTTTTTGGACACTGTACTATGGTCATAGATAGGCAAATGAAGTATCAAATTAAAGCACAGAACAAGATTTGAAGAAAAATAATAGAGACCTTGTGAGGGAACATGGCAGTCCAGATGACCACTGGCTGTCAATGTCCTGTGCCACTTGAAGTTGCATTAAAAAAATTATATTGAAGTAAAAACAGCTTTTTTGAAATAAAAAAAGTTGACACTGCCCTTCCTCAACAGTTCAGCCTCCACAATCTCTCCTCCAGATTGATTTTCTTTTCCAACTTTCACCCACTCCCAGTCTCCATGAAATTCAGCAAAAAAAGCAAAACAAAAACAAGCAGCTGTTGCATGATATCCAGTACATTTAAAGAAATATGTTCTGGAGCTTCCTAATCGGGGGCAAGGTTGTAAAGGGGAGGCAGTAACTAAGTAACAGGAATTAAGAATGAAAATGAAAAAATGGAACTAATCTCCCAGCAAACAACTTGATCATGTAATGTGCTTTTTTTAATGCACTCCAGCACAGAAGAAGACACAAAGTTGGTGGCAACATTTTAATTTCCTTATGGCACCTCAACCCTTTAGGCTGGCCTTGGCCATGGGCATCCTAGGCACTCTGCAGAAGCTTAGTAGGAAAGGAAGAACTCTCAGGTGGTTGGAACCTCAGTTTTTTAGGGTCTGCTATATTTTCTATATTTGGGACGCGGGTGGCGCTGTGGGTAAAAGCCTCAGCGCCTAGGGCTTGCCGATTGAAAGGTCGGCGGTTCAAATCCCCACGGTGGGGTGCGCTCCCGTTGCTCGGTCCCAGCGCCTGCCAACCTAGCAGTTCGAAAGCACCCCCGGGTGCAAGTAGATAAATAGGGACCGCTTACTAGCGGGAAGGTAAACGGCGTTTCCGTGTGCGGCTCTGGCTCGCCAGAGCAGCGATGTCACGCTGGCCACATGACCCGGAAGTGTCTCCGGACAGCGCTGGCCCCCGGCCTCTTGAGTGAGATGGGCGCACAACCCTAGAGTCTGTCAAGACTGGCCCGTATGGGCAGGGGTACCTTTACCTTTACCTTTATATTTTCTATGAGGGACATTGGTGGCGCTGTGGGTTAAACCACAGTACCTAGGACTTGCCGATCAGAAGGTCGGTGGTTCGAATCCCCACGACGGGGTGAGCTCCCGTTGCTCGGTCCCTGCTCCTGCCCACCTAGCAGTTCGAAAGCAAGTCAAAGTGCAAGTACATCAATAGGTACCGCTCCGGTGGGAAGGTAAACGGCGTTTCTGTGTGCTGCTCTGGTTCGCCAGAAGTGGCTTAGTCATGCTGGCCACATGACCCGGAAGCTGTACGCCGGCTCCCTTGGCCAATAAAGCGAGATGAGCGCCGCAACCCCAGAGTCGGTCACGACTGGACCTAATGGTCAGGGGCCCCTTTACCTTTACCTATATTTTCTATATAAGAACAAGCATTTGTCCAAGGAGTCAAGTCTTGGAATTTGCTGCTGAGCAGTCTTCAGCCTGAAACAATACTGATAGTCTAATTTTGCATGAACATATCTAACATAGATCTGATGTCTGGACTGGCTTTCAGTTTAGCCACCTTCATTGAAGCCATCACTGACTTCAGGCACTCTTTAATGAAAGCCATAGCTCCTCCTGGATCTCATAATAGTAAGATAAATAGGGTGAGTGTTATCAGCATAATAATGGCACTTGTTTAAAACCAGGAGAGACAACATTATCTCTGGAGGCAGTCAACAGGATAATTCTCAGGAGGAGCAACGAAAGTGCCTGCCATGTAGAAGTGGAACCACTGCAAATTGGAGCCCTGGCTACCAACCCACAGAGATGTATCTGTTTGTTTATGAAATTGCTATCTTGCCCTTTCTCTCAAAGGAGCCCAGAGTGGCAGACAAGAAAGTAGTAAAAGCAATACAATTCTGATAAAAGAAAACATATTTAAAACAAATAAAAGCATTTAAACACAAAAAGAGCATTTACGAACGTTGAAAAACAGCCACAAACCCTCACAACTAATCATTTCAGAGTTGCTAGGAACGTATCTTTCACCCATCAAATGACCCAGAAGGGCACATATATTTAATATATTGGGCATCTTACACTATTTTTATGATTTATACATCACCTAATATGCTTACAAATTATAAAATACCAAAAACAGTTGTACGTCTTTCAGATTTAAGAAGTTATATTTAAGCTCCAGTTGCAAAGAGAACAGTCCAACTGGTATGGGTTTTGATTGGGGAAGCGGCTAATATGTGCTGATTGCTGCAACCCTAAATTATGTACATGTACCAGGGAGTAAATCTCATTAGACACAATGAGATTTGCTTCCAAATAAACAAACATGGGATTGCTTCATAATCTCCACCACATATATTGGTACTGTCTTTATGAATTCCATTTCTAGGCTGTTATCCCTGTTGAGTTTGCTAGATGGAAAAAAGCAGGATGGAATTCTGAAAGCATGCATACATATGTAAACATCACTGTTGCTGATGAACTACTGATGTTCTGACTGTGCACTTCTTCAAAAATATGTCAGATTCCCAGTAAATCACACAGGAATAATTTAGATTCTCACACCCGAATATTCTTGTAATACAACAGATTCCTGTAATACAGTATTCCCAAAGGCCGCAATTGCTTTCAGATTCCTCTATACATAGATATATAAATTTTCCTCATTATCTTCAGCCTCCATCAGAACACCCTGGAAACACATTCTGCAATCTTATGGGAACTCTGATGCCACTGATGCAATACGTGGTGGGGGAAGTTCTCTGAGGGCAGTGCTTAATGAGAATGCCAGCCTCTAGGCACCAACACAGTGCCACTGCTGTTAATTAAACTTTAATATGTAGCATAAAAGAAGCGAGGGAGGAATGCATGACTGGTAGAATTTACACCAGAACAAATTTATGACGAAAGACCATATCTCTCTGCCCCCCCCCCCATTTTGTTTTTGAAGCATTCCAACTTCATCTAAGATACAGTCTCCCCGACAAAATTAATCCTATCTTTTGATCTTCTGTTTTATCAGCTGGAACTTACAACTTTATTTCAACGTCACTTGGAATTACAGTACCTTTTAAAAATGAAAAGTGACAAACGGAAATCCACTTGTGCAACACAACTTCCACTTTCTGTTCTTTCCCCTCCAACCTCTCCTCCAAATTTGCTCTGGCGGGTTCTCTCCCAACCTTTCACAGCAGACCTGGGTGATGTGTTGAGGCCTTCCCTTTCGCATGTTGGGTCTCATTCACAGATGGAGGGCTCTGTGATCCATGAGAGGATGTGATTTCTTTTTGCTGATTCCCCTTCCTTTCACAGCCCAATGCACACACACACCCCAGTCTGCTCCAGAGGATTGGAAGACACTTTGGAACACCATGAGTGGTGGCATGGGAGACAAAAGCTCTTATCCCTTTCCGTTCATGGAAACCACTGCATTCAAGAGTCCTCCATGAGTGGAGGGATATCGTTGGTTACAACTCGCTGCATATAAACTCAGAATGGCCCTTATTCTGATACTTACCTTGCACACATGTTCTGTACTAAAATAAGTATCAATGGTAGCTGAAGCCATGCAATTTATACTCTCACTTGTTGAGTCTGGGCTAGTTGAATCAGTCGGGATGGGTGCCTCTTCAAAATATGCCGCTAACTGCATGTCAGCTACCTAAAGCATACAATAAAGTAACTGTTTCCTAAATGCAGTTTTCCATGGTAAATCTTCGTGAATATGATTAAATTTATAATCATCTGCCAAGGGGGTCCAGAAACATTAGAGGAGTGCAGGAATGGAAGCCCAACTCTGGCCAGAAGTATCATTTTTTTCTCGCTTTGACTGCTCTTAAATTCTCTGCGTAAATGTTGCGTGTATATTCCCCTCCCTGCAAAGTACACATTAAGGACCTGTGTTCTGCATTACAATGAGAGCGTTACTCCTGCCATATCTGAGAAAGAGAATGTTGAGCCAGATTTGAGTATTGTGAAAGTGGCTCGATAGCACAGAATAACTCCTGTGAGATAAGCATATTTAATTGGTACAGAAAACATGTACAAAATAATTATCTCTATATAACACGTGACACCGGCCTGTTATTTGCATTCATTTTGTCTCATATACTCTCAGAGCACCACATTAATTCAAATGAATTCAGTAACTCTCTTTCAGCCTCAGCCCCACCCCACGGCTCCTTATACCTATGTGAGCATCTAGCACATGTTTTCCCACCAACACAGCATTGTGATGAGAGATTATGTTCCTGTGGAACTTCTGTCTTCCTCAGATGTTTTCCAGAGACATAAAACTTATTCCATTTGGTGATAGGCAGCATAATGTTTCAGCCAATCCTTCTGTTAGAAAGATCCATTCTATTCCTGTTAGGGTGGGCAGCTTGGGTAGCCATTTCCCAGGATTCTTTGGGAGAAGTGCTTTGACTGCATGGTGTAGATGTGACTTACAATGCAGTGCCTTTATTCATTCAGTCCCAAACACTGAGGATCCAACATGCTGCCTTACTTTTGAGGTGACCCAACTTGTATAACCTCATCAAACCTTTAGTGTTTGTTTGCTTTTTCAAAGTACCATCCAAGGAGCCTTCAGTGGAGTGGAGCAGAGCCATGGAACCACGCTCCTGACACTGCCATTGCTACAGCTTATCTGGACTATGCTGGTGTGAGGCTGTGGGGGGTGAGATGAGGGCTGGGGTGTGTGTGCACTGCTGAAGTCAATCTGGCAATCCTACATAGGCCTGGCCTTCATGGCCTAGGATCCTGGTACCTACGGGACCGTCTCTCCTGGTATGTCCCATGGAGGACCTTACAGTCTTCAAATAAAAACATCTTGGAGACCCCAGGCCACAGGGAGGTTAGGCTGACCTCAACCAGAGCCAGGGCTGTGGCTCCGATCTGGTGGAATGCTCTGTCACAAGAGACTATGGCCCTGCGGGACTTGACATCTTTCCACAGGGCCTGCAAGACAGAGCTGTTCCACCAGGCCTTTAGCCAAGGCACAGCCTGACCCCCTCCTTCTGTAATCCTCATAGAACTCTGGCCCAATGGTTGCCATTAATTTGATTTTGAATTAATTTTAGAATGAATTGATTTTAGAATGTATTTCAATTAATTGATTGTGATTTTATGAAAACTATGTTATTTTTACTGTTAGCCGCTCTGAGCCTGGCTTCGGCTGGGGAGGGCGGGATATAAATAAATAAATTATTATTATTATTATTATTATTATTATTATTATTATTATTATTAATTTTGCCCTGCTCCAACCCAATGCTATTCAGCTAAGCTGCTGCAATGCCGTTACTGGGACGGCAGCTTCATATTCGCCCCACTATAATGGGCGCTATTACTGCTTTAAAAATATTTTTTAATAAACATTCTTACATTGGTCTTGAGGTTTGGCACGTGTCTGTGACAGGCTCAAGGGATGATGTTTCCTCCAAAGTGCTTAGATTGCTTTGGCTCCATGCTGCCCCTGCATTAGAGAAGCCTCAATGAAAGCAAGCAGATCCCTGCCCTGCAAGAGACAGCGAAAGTGGGGCACTCTGGATGTTGCCTTGCCTAAGTAAGCAATGTGCTGGCATTGTTCTGGACTTCTGGGAAGAAGCCATGACTGTTTAAAGTGGAATGAAACTGCTTTAAATGTGTAGCGCAGATGAGGCTCAAATGTGTACAGTGGTACCTTGGTTCCCAAACTTAATCTGTTCCGGAAGTCTGCTCCAAAACCAAAGCGTTCTAAAACCAAGGTGTGCTTTCCCATAGAAAGTAATGCAAAATGGATTAATCTGTTCCAGACTTTTAAAAACAACCCCTAAAACAGCAATTTAACAAGAATTTTACTATCTAATGAGACCATTGATCTATAAAATGAAAGTGATAATCAATGTGCTGTACTATAAAGTAAAGAAGACAGTATTGTAGATGAGAATTTTTTTTAAAAAAAAATTCTTACGTGCACTGATGATAGTCATTGTTTGGATGGGGGGCTTTTATCCATTTCTGCAGTCACACAATCAATCAATCAATCAGTAGCTGAACTGGCTTCCACACAGTCACAAAAACGAAGTCACAAGCCACAGTCACAAGTCAGTCCCATAAAAGGAAGAACAAGTCGGTCAAAAAAATGAAAAAGCGACACAAACAAAACTGCAAAAAATAGCAAAAGCAAAAGCTCCAAATATCACCTCTGTGTTGCGTGGGTGCTCGGGACTCAACAGCCAACAGACTCAACAGGAAGCCTCTGATTAGCAGCAGGGGACTCAATTTAGAAATGGAACACTCTCAACATGTTCAGCTTCCAAGGCAAAGTTCACAAACCGGAACACCTACTTTTGGTTTTGCAGCATTCAATTTCCAAGTTTTTCATAAACTAAGCTGTTCTAAAACCAAGGTACCACTGTATAGGATTGCAGTCTAATTCTCACAGACAGCAATGAGGTGATAAAGGTAAAGGTACCTTTACCTTTACCTTTAAAGGTACCCCTGCCCGTACGGGCCAGTCTTGACAGACTCTAGGGTTGTGTGCCCATCTCACTCAAGAGGCCGGGGGCCAGCGCTGTCCGCAGACACTTTCGGGTCATGTGACAAGTTGCGTGACAAGTTGCATCTGGCGAGCCACCGCAGCACACGGAACGCCGTTTACCTTCCCGCTAGAAAGCGGTACCTATTTATCTACTTGCACCCGGGGGTGCTTTCGAACTGCTAGGTTGGCAGGCGCTGGGACCGAACAACGGGAGCGCACCCCACCGCGGGGATTCAAACCGCCGACCTTTCGATCGGCAAGCCCTAGGCGCTGAGGCTTTTACCCACAGTGCCACCCGCGTCCCTATGAGGTGATAAACCTGTATCTTAATTGGGGGGGGGGGCGGCATTTCTACAGATATTAAACTGTCATGCTAGGCTAGATTAAAATCCTCTCCCTGACATTATCATCTACATAGTGCATAGTTGGTTAGAGAGCATGGTGCTGAGAATTCCAAGTTTGCAGGTTGGATCCTTGTATGGGACAGCTGCATATTCCTGCATTGTAGGGGGTTGGACTAGAATGTTCCTCCCTGCTGTCTAGTTCTACTGGTAAGAAACATCTGCTGAGAGAATTAGATCTCTGTAATGCAACCTTTCAAATCAATGCCTTACATTTATATTTGTGCTCCTTCACAACAGTTTTATTTTTTAAAATGCCATTACGTCAGGCATAGGCAAACTCGGTCCTCTAGATGTTTTTGGGACTACAACTCCCATCATCCCTAGCTAACAGGACCAGTGGTCAGGGATGATGGGAGTTGTAGTCCCAAAAAACATCTGGAGGGCTGAGTTTTCCTATGCCTGCATTACATTATAACTATTAAGTGCTCAGGTGTCTACTCGTTTCATGCTAAGAGCAGAGAAGCTCAATGTTTCTAGTTGAATTCTGATGTTGAGGTCTGTTAAGAGGACCTAAGAGGACTGAAGCCCCAGTGTTTGTGGACTGTAGTAATGAGATACAACATGATAGTATATCTGATTTTAGCATGGTGCAGATGCGTTTTAAGAGTATGCCTCATTTCATGGTTTACATATTTGATTTCGTGCAGCATTGCATATAGCTTATTTGGGCTTGTTTACTCCTTCCTGGGCTCCTATATTATGCACATTGTCTGAGCAGAAGGAATTTGCTGCTTCATCCTCCTTTTGAAATTTTTATTACGCTGCCAGAATTGCACAGATGTGCACTTGTGCGATGTTGGGAAAATGTGATTGTGACAGCTTTCAAATTACTCCATTAACATCTTGATTGCCACTGTAATTAGCAACAATCTTGTGGTTTTGGAGTTCCACAATGTGAGTCCTACAAGTCAGTGACTCACTGCAAATTTGTTTTGTTGATAGTTCGACTTAGGCATGGACAAAAAGTAGGAAAAGACAGGCGACAGACAGGCAGACAGATACGTACACTCCATAAATCTGTGAATGACCAAGGTTTACTTACTGATTTATTTACGGTAAATAATTCATAAACGATGCACCATTTGAAAATATTGAGGCAGTGTAGAAAACAAAAAGATAAAAACAAAATATAAGGTTTTAAAAATGCATTAAATCCATCCATATGAGAAGGGAGAAAGGATACACTTGCAGGACCATAAGGAGAAAATTAATTGTGACAGGATTTTCTAGTTGTAGTTCTGGACAAGCACAGTGGTAATAACTGATTCCTGGCTATGCTTATACAGTACAGTCATACCTCGGGTTGAATGCGCTTCAGGTTGAGAGCGTTTGAGTTGTGCTCCGCGGCAACCCGGAAGTAACGGAGCATGCACAGAAGCAGTGAAAAGCAATGCACGCGTGGGCAGACATGCCATCGTTAGTTACGTTTGCTTCTAGATGCGAACAGAACTCCGGAATGGATCCGTTCGTATCCAGACGTACCACTGTAGTGGAGACCAGGCCTTAAAACTGCACCTATCCGTAGTATAGATCTTAGGAGTCAGCTGATCTTTCTCATAAGTATCTATCTGTTCCGCTAATTATGCAGATGCAGAAAATGTCAGGCCTCTGGCCCATATCTGACCCCCTGGGACAATCTTCCCAAGGCCTGCACACAGTCCAGCAATTCTGATTGTTCAGAGAAAGCCTTGATGAGCAGTCACAGCCTGGAGATCTTAAATTGCTCCTCCAGATTTAATGCAATTAACTCTTGTATATGATTGGGATCATGTATAGTAAAACCAGCACTTTATTAAATATTAACAGAAGCAGAGGTAATTAGCTTTTTATCCTTTCCACTCTGCTTTTGCCACTCTATCCTGAATTCACCAGGACATGGTTAGGTCTTGATTAATATACTACTATATCAGTTGTTTACTGGGGAAGGGGGTTTAACTGTACATTCCTCTCTCCCTTTCTTAATTACTTTACTATACAGTTGCCTGCTTATCACATCAAAGGAGAAGTACACTGAATTAAGTGCTTCTCTTCATCCTTATGCTGTTTCCTGACACTTTCCCACAGGTTGGTAAGGTAACAGCTGAAGATTCACAGTACGAAGCCATGACCCCATTCTTCCAGGCCTGATTTGGGTGCCAAGAAAGGCGCCAAGGAGCTAATAATATCAAGATTTACATCCTTCCACTTGGCAGAACAAGTCATTTTTAGGAACTGGGAAAGGCCGGCCCCCAACAGCTGCCAAACCTATTGTGTCTAGCTGTTACTCGAGTGCAACAAAGCAACTAGATCAGATGAAGGATGGGGTAGGGGACGGGTAGGAGAAAACGGAGAGGGTGCAAAAGAAAATGACCGGTAAGACTTTCTGTTGTAATTTACAGTCATACCTCTAGTTGCGTTAGGTTCAGGTTGCGGATTTTTGGGTTGTGAACGCGGCAAACCCAGAAGTGTATACTTCCAGGTATCGCCATGCGCGCACACACAGAAGCATTTTGCGTGCTTTGCGAATGCACAGGAGTCCTCTATTGCATCATGTGCACATGCAGAAGTGGCGCTCTACTTACAGACTTTAGGGGTGCGAACGGCACCCCGGAACAGATCGCATGCACTTTGTTGCAGTAGAAGTACCACTGCATTTAAAATATTTATGCACCTGCCCTCACATTCAAAATTCCCAAGGCAGTTTATAAGAACTAATACAAATCACTTTAAAAACAGTAATAGGCAGTACCAAAAAACGATCTATGTGCGGGGGGTTAGGCAGAGGTTAATAAAGCCTGGGGAGATAAAAAGGTCTTTGGAAGGAAAAGGAGGAATGAGTAAAAGCTTATTTATTTGGCACAAAGAGCATTGCCATACTCACTGTGAAATAAGCAGTGATGCTCCTTCCCTGCCTGCTCCACAGAGCTGTGAGTGCCATGCAGCCTGCCCTGTGCCCACTAGGCCAACCTGTTGCAGTGACCGACTCTGTTTTGTTAGCAGTGAAGTTTCATCTGCCAGTCTGGTGGGCCTCTGTAGTGTGGTCTAGTGGTTAGAGGATCAAGGAGAGCAGTGTTCAAAGCCACTCATAGGCCCAGCCTCTTAGCCTAACCCAGGGGTCAGCAAAATTTTTCAGCAGGGGGCCGGTCCACTGTCCCTCAGACCTTGTGGGGGGCCGACTATATTTTTTGGGGGGGAGGAATGAACGAACTCCTATGCCCCAAAAATAACCCAGAGATGCATTTTAAATAGAAGCACACATTCTACTCATGTAAAAACAGGCTGATTCCCGGACCATCCGTGGGCCGGATTTAGAAGGCGATTGCGCCGGATCCGGCCCCTGGGCCTTAGTTTGCCTACCCATTGCCTGGCCTCTTCTATAGGCCTGTTGCACAGATAATGGGGGAAAGAGACATGTATGGGGAAAGACGAGGTAGAAACCCAACGAATTACTAAATGCATAGGATGGGAAGAGTGAACTCTCCTCCTTGGCCTCAGGCGGCAAAATGTCCTGCACTAGCCCTCAGGGGAACAGCTCAGCAGGAGACTTTCATCAGATGTCATCAGACGCCCTCCCATCAGATGTCAAAGCGATAAATAACTACCTGACATTTAGAAGACATCTTAAGTTCAGGGAAGTTTTTAATCTGTGATATTTTACTGTATCTTTGGTTTCTATGGAAGCCGCCCAGAGTGGCTGGGGAAACCCAGCCAGATGGGCGGGGTACAAATAAATAATAATAATCTCAGGCTTGTGGGTTTGAGCCCCATGCTGGACAAAAGATTCCTGCATTGCAGGGGGCTGGACCAACTCTACAATTCTACGAAATGCAGAAGCCCCATTGATAGTCACCCCCCCCCCCCGTTTTCGCCCAAGAAAGCTTCCTTATTGCTTTCCAAAAGCAGTAGCCAAGGGAAGCGTCCCCCAAGCGACTGGGTCCCCTCTGGGTCTCTGCCTGGGCGCCAAGGGGAAAGGAAAAGGGACTGAAGGAGCTGAAGGCAATATAAGGCGAGGAAGCGAATAATATGCGACGGAGGGAAAGTGGGGAAAACAAACGAAGGAATGAGGGGAGGAGAGAAGAGATAAGTTGCGGAGGAAAATGGGAAATGGCGCAAGGAAGGGGGTAAAGTGTGAGTGGCGAAGGCTGAAGGAATCTGAGGCTGGGGTGGAAGAAATGGAAAGGACGCGAAGAGGAGCAGGAAAGGAGGAAGGGAAAGGGCCAGGAAGCGAGGGAGAATCCGGAGGAGGCTGAAGGAGAGCGGCGGCGCAAAAGGAGGGCGAGAAGGGGAAGAAGGAGCGAGGGGCGAAGGGGAAGGCAGGCGCCCGAGGGAGGGGCAACGGCGAGAGAGAGAGAGAGAGGCGGCCGGGCAGGCGGGCGGGGAGGGAGGCGCGAGAGGGAAGAGCGAAGCCTGACGCAGCGGCGGCGGCGGCGGCAGCGCAGTGAGCCCAGCCGTCCCCACCGCAGCCGGCCGCTGTGAGCGCGCGACGGGCGCTCTTCCTTCGCCCTCCGGCGCCAGCGCTGCGCGAGGCCCCCTTTAGGCCGGGACAGGAGCTGCCTTGGGCAAGGCGGGGGGGCAAAGGGAGGACAGCAGCCGCCGCCTCCTCCTCCTCCGCCGCCTCCCCTTCGTCTCCGCGCCTCCCGCCCCGCTTCTTCCTCAGCATGATGTTCACCCAGCAACAGCAGCGGGAACCGCCGCCGCCTCCTCCTCGGGCTTGAGGCGCCCGCCGCCTGGCGAAGGAGGGAGGCGCTCGGTCCCTCCTTCCTTGGCTCCCTCCCGGGGTCTCCTCCTCCTCCTCCCCGTCGTCCATCTCCCCTCCCGGCCAGGAGGGGCCGAGGCAGCAGGGCTGGTCGCCGGGCCCCCCCCGCTCCGGACTGCGGTGCATGTTCGCGCCCTGCGAGTGCGTGAGGCGAGGCGGCAGGAGGACCATGAAAATGATCCGGTTCCGGAGCTCGAGCATCAGGTCTTTGAGCCAGGAGATGAAGTGCACCATCCGGCTGCTGGACGACTCCGAGATCTCCTGCCACATCCAGGTGCTTCTAGCCGGCTGGGCTGCGAGGAAGGGGCTCTGGGGCGGGCACCCCACCCCACCCCTTGCAAAAAAGGGGGCTGGCTGGCGGACGCCCCCCGGCATCCCTGCTGGCTTCGGGCCACCCCCTCGCCCTCCCGCCGTCGCGCAAACTCTCCCTCTCTCGCGCGCAATTCCCCCGAGCGCAGCAGCGCAGGGAGAACTTCCTCGCAGGCGAAGGGCTGGGTACCACCAGGTGGGTGGGTGGGAGAGCCGCGCTTAGAAATGGAAAACTGGTGCTAAAAACCTGGGAAGTTAACCAAGGAAGGGCCTTCCCAGGCTATTGGTTTGCAGCGCAGCGATTCCATAGCTGCTGCGCATTCCTTGCGTGACATCCAGACGTGCTTCCTCGAGAAAGCCTTTCTGCTTTGCAGGGGCTGCAGCTCTGCGATAGCAAAAGCTGCATGATATTGTTGCTTTTGGGGGAAAAGGAGGGGATGCGATCCTTTTCCCCACTCAGAGGGGCCATTGTGAGTTGGGGTTCTCTCTGGATAGCATGGGTGGCACAGCTCTGGTTGGGTGATGCCCGTGACAATGCAGATGACGGGAGAAGCAACTTTTCTCCACCATTTATTAGTTGTGTTGTGTTTTCTACTACTATAGGAAACTTGTGCATGCTGAATTTGACTCTTGGTCTGTCTGGATGGTACTGATGATTCTGAGTCAGGGCGGTCAGCACTTTTTATTTTTTAAGAGTTGAGCACCGCCTTACTGTGCTGTTCAAATACTGCACAGGAGTGGTCATGTAGTCCTTTGAAAGAAAGACATAAATAAAGCGGAAGCACCACAAGAGAAGACTAAAGTATTCTGGTGACGAAATAGTGTGCCGATGATTTTTGCTCATTGAAAACAGGCTGTTATGGATAGAGATGAACTCTTGCTATTATACTTCCCTTATATGCTCCAGAATAGTGTATGGTATTTCTAGGGACATAGAATTCAACGGGGTGCTGGGTGGCTGGTCCTGTTGCACAGGAGGTTTCAGAAAAACAAGGCTCTTGGTATCTATGTATGGTGTCACTAGGTATATTGCAGCACAGAAATCCTCAGCCTCTAGATGCTTACTTATATTTACATTTTGCATCTGTATATCGGGATGGTTAACAGTATGTGCAGCAGCTTTCCCTTTTCCCTGTGTGGTTAAAAATAAATAAATCTCAGACCAATACACAATTCAGCAACTGAATTAGGAGCTAGGGAACCCCCTGGCAGCAGCTCTAGCTGTGTTCGGTAATAGAAAAGTATTTATGCTGTTTGTGGGGCTTAAGCAAAAAGAATCATCAGGGCTGGCAACCAGACAGAGAATGTATACTGTAGTTGATTCCTGACAGGTTAAATCAATTAATGAATTGATCACCTGGAAATAAATTTTGAATATTATTCCTTTTTGAGATATTGAAAGGAGTACAATATAGCTTATTAATTAATAAGCATACGGAAAGCCAACATTCGCTGTGCAAGGGCCATTTTTAGTTTTCTCATTTTCATGAGCTCTTACATGAAAACCAAAATAGCATGGAAAAATAAATATCCCAGCAAATTAAAACTAATTATCACTTATTAATCAACAAAACATTCAGTTGATTAATCTACTAGCCTAACTGATGAAAGATTTCAGTTCTATTCTAGAAGGAATGTATGGGAAACATAACCTCTGCTGAGAGTGGTTGGTAGACTGCATTTTTCAATGCCTCTCTGACAAGTGGAGATGGACAATACAATTAAGAATCTATTAACCTCTTCCTCTCTCTTTATTTCCAACTGCCAGGAATTTTGTTCCAGTATGTTGTGCTGTTAACACACCCCAATGGCTTTTAACTGGAGGATTTAGTAGCAGGCTTCATTTAATACAGGAATGGCTGAAATCTATTGAATATGAAAGCTACTATCTAGTTCCCCAAGGGGGGAAAAGATTAGTGAACCACTATGCACTATATAGAAATGGTTGACTGAGTGTGTGTGGTGTAAAGGAATTTATTTACCTGTAGTAGGAAAACATTCATTTGATATATGTTTACTACAGAAATGTTGATTTGATAGATTGCCAGGGAACTGTAACATGAAGAGGTGGAGTTGTTGATATATTGGCCATTTAAAAAATAGAGTACATATCTGATAATGTTCAAGATGGTTTAGCACAAGTGGATAAGTATTTCTGCTTCAATGGAAGAATATTTTGAAAGGGATAGTTGTTTCTTTGTTACTTGCAAAGGTTTGGAGATATTAAGTAGGTGAGGCAATATAGCTTAAATCACTAACTTTTGTTTTTGTAAGTATATGTAAATGTCTGTGTTTGATAGCATTTTTTTCATAGGGCAGAAAAGAAAGAATTTGCAGTTATGACAGCAAATTTACTTATAGCAGATAAGTTACAGATAAGCTGAGTACACTGATAGGGAGGGGGCTATCAATTGCTGTACAGTGGTACCTTGGGTTACAGATGCTTCAGGTTACAGACGCTTCAGGTTACAGACTCCACTAGCCCAGAAATAGTACTTCGGGTTAAGAACTTTGCTTCAGGATGAGAACAGAAATCGTGTGGCAGAGGCGTGGCGGCAATGGGAGGCCCCATTAGCTAAAGTGGTACCTCAGGTTAAGAACGGTTTCAGGTTAAGAACGGACCTCCGGAACGAATTAAGTTCTTAACCAGAGGTACCACTGTACTGACCCAAGAAGCTGATGCCAAAACATAGGGTTTGATCCTGTCCTTTGTACATAAAGATGGGCTTAACTGCAGGGACCATTCCTAGGTTTCCTCATCACAGTTGGTTGATCAAGTATAGGAGGTCAAGAAGACCCTATTCAGTTACTGGATGATGGAGAAGTGGGTGAGGATATATTGACCTGCAGTCCAGAGTCTATGATGGCTGGCCAAAGTACACACCCACATGCATCAATCTCTGCTCTGCTTTGGCCCCAATCAGGTATATGGACCTGCAGAATCCCTTCCTCACACAAACCAGTCCCCAATTGCTTAGACTGCCAGTGGATTAATTACACACTGCAGGCAGGAATAGCCTTGGCTGCTGGACACCATGGTTGAGGTATGCGATCAATACTTTGCTATGGCCAGTGAGGAATCATATGCATATGATACAGCAGCAAGTGGGCTTCTTTCTGTACACTATGTGTGCTGGTCCCAGGGGGATAAGGTACTATTACCGTAGCCCAAGATCAGTCCAGAGTCTCTAGCAGGGTAGACGAAGGAAGCCAGGCGAGGAACAGGAACACTGGTAGGGCAGAAGCAGGAGTCCAGGCGAGGAACAGGAACACTGGTAGGGCAGAAGCAGGAATCCAGGCGAGGAACAGGAACACCGGAGAGTCAGAAACAGGAAGCCGGGCGAGGAACAGGCACACTGGGAGTGCCGAACAAGGACTGGGTAAAACAGGTACTCCACAACGACGTTGCTCCCGCAACCTGGGACCGGGCTGCCTGACCTTTATCTTCTTCTAAGGCCGGGGGCGGTCCCGGCCCCCAGAAGCCCCGCCTCTCTTGGCCTTAAGGCGAGCACTCCTCCTGGGAGACACCAGTTCCCTTCGCCTCTCTGCCCTAAGCCTCTGCAGTTCAGGAGAGGCCGAAGGGTTACTGGGCCCCGGGGGAGGCTCACCTGTAGACACTGAGTCCTCAAGCACCTCTGGGGCCAGAATGGTTTCACCTGGTGCCTGCTCTTGAGGTTCCTCAGCATCTAGGCCTTGCCCCAGTTCAGCCGGCCCTGGAGGCGGGGACTCCTGTGCCGGCTGGGATTCCTCCGGATCGCTCTCGGACTCGGAATCCCAGGCCATCACACTATGTCTAGTTGAGAGGTGGGAGTCAAAGCATATACTCCTATTCATATTTGTTGTCACTCTGCACCATGATATCTATAATTATGGGGTAGAATCTGGATCATGCTCATAACATGGTGGAGTGGATGACCCAGCCTGGGTACTTGGTACAGCAGCAATGGCCAGGGAGACATAGCCATGAAACTTCATTCTCCTTTGCCAGAACACTTCTCCACCCTGGGGCAGGATTTGAGGACCTGTGTCTGGTGTTGGGCCAACAAGACTAATGGGATGCAGCTTTGCTTGGCTTCTGATACCAGTTGAATGCTTACTGGTTACTCTGAGTGTAAAAGTTGTTTTTATTAGATTGCTTCAGGAGGAGTTATGGGGCAAGGTGCTACCAGTAGGCTGATGACACTCAGCTCTATTTCTCCATAACATCCAAATCAGGTGAGGCTGTGCAGTGCCTGGGCCAACGGTGGTGGGATGGATGAGGAATAATAAGCTGAGCTTGAATCCTCACCGGTTGAAGGCACTGTGGGTCAGTAGTTCCTGTGGTTGGGAACTTGGTCAACTGCCTACCCTGAATGCAGCTGAACTCCGCTTGAAAGAGCAGGTTTGCAGTTCTGGGTGATTCTGGATCCAGCTTTGTCCCTGGAGTCTCAGGTACCCTCAGTGACTAGAAGTGCCTCTTCCCAACTACAGTTGGTACAACAACTGCACCCATTGCTAGACCAGGAAGGCTTGTCCACAGTAGTTCATGCACTGGTTACCTTAAGACTGAATTAGTGTAATGTGCTCTATGCGGAGCTCCCCTTGCACTTGATTTGGAAGCTGCAGTTAGTGCAGAATACTGCAGCACGATTACTGACGGGAGCAAGATCTTGTTAGCATGTAACACCTGCGCTCTGAGATCTGCACTGGTTTCTGCCTTGTACTGGGTCAGGTTCAAAGGTTTAGTATTGGTATGTAAAGCCCTTAAAAACTTGTGACCCATCTGTCTGTGAGATTGCCTTACACCCTTTTGCTCTGTGAAACTGGCACTGTTACAGGTGCCACGTAATACAGTGGTGCCTCGCAAGACGAAAATAATCCGTTCCGCGAGTCGCTTCCTCTAGCGGTTTTTTTGTCTTGCGAAGCAACCCTATTAGCGGATTAGCGCTATTAGCGGTTTAGCGGCTTAGCGGCTATTAAAGGCTTAGCGGCTAAAAGGCTATTAGCGGCTTAGCGGCTTAGAAAAAGGGGGGGAAAGCGGAAAAAAATCGGAACACTCGCAAGACGTTTTCGTCTTGCGAAGCAAGCCCATAGGGAAAATCGTCTTGCGAAGCAACTCAAAAACGGAAAACCCTTTCGTCTAGCAGGTTTTTCGTCTTGCGAGGCATTCGTCTTGCGGGGCACCACTGTACCTGTTCTGCAGTCGTAAGAAATCGATCTTTTAATGTGGCAGAAACTACACTTTGGAACTTCATGCCTATTGACGTTAGGCAGGTGGCTTCACTTTATTCTTTTCAGTGCCTTCTAAAACTATTTTTGTTTCAACCAGCCTACCCAGATATTTAGAATGCTGATGGGTTTTTAGTTTATTGCTAGTTTTTAATTCTTTGAATGTTTTAATTGTTGTTACTAATAATCTTGTTGTTTTATTCTTTTTGTAAGCCACGTTGAGGTTTTCTATAATCAAGCAGTATATAAACTTTATGTAATAAATAAATATTGTATATTTTATTGTTTTCCAGTGGTTTGTACCAAACTGTTTTGTTGAACACCGCCTTGGTATTATTTTAATAAAAAGTACATAAAATATTTTGAATTACTACTACTGTACTATTACTACCACAAACTATAGCAACAGCAACGTTGCAAAGTTTGTGCTGCATCTAACGGAGTAGAAGTGCAACTTTCATACAACTTTAGTCAGTTTTACTTGGGTTTCAGTCAGTTTCGTTTCGTTCAATCAGGACAGTTGGAATTCAGATTTGCTGGTGTAAGGGAAAGCTCAGGGATCAAATTCTTCTCCAGTCTTGGGGAAATGGTCCTTGTTCTGCAGAAGTTTTAAAAGCTGGGTCCGTACAGACTGTCATGGCTGCTGGCTTTTAAGAGGTTTCACATCAACTTTTATGTTTTTTTCTATATGAATGGAAAGCATTCAGCATGTTTCTGTTAAATGTTCCTGGGACAAGTAAATGAAATAAAAATGTACATGTGGTTATGTGTGTTTTACACATTGTAAGTTACATTAATATTTTTTTTCTGACTTGTGTTATTTATATTCATATTGCAGCCCATTTCCAGCAATTCAGAGTTTGGATTCTCTTTTGGGGGAATTCTCCTATCTCATGCAAATTTTTGTGTGCTGCTATTGATAAAACAGCCACGGAGGCTTGTGTAAACATCCACTCTTTACGCTGCCCGTATGAATCTAATGACCTTAATGGAGTCATTTGAGGACACTTCCTGACATTTTATGCTAGAAGAAAAGACATGTACTTTGGGAGGTTCATGTTCTTGTAGCTCCAGCTGGTTCTGTTCCATGTGGACTAAATTCTCTGCAGATAGTGCCGTGAAGCATCATGCGCTGGCATGTGTTCACTGACAGGCTGCCAAGAGGGTAAATGAGTATGGAACCTGCCTCAGGTTTAGTGGAATGCCAAGCAATAGGAGGAACAGTCTCTGAGACATTGTATGTATATCAACAATTATTTCATAATGGAATGTTATAGTGATGATCTCAAAGCTTACATGAGAAAGTGAGCATTAATGTCCTCCATAATGCCATTAAATGAAGCATTATTAGAAAAATAAAGTAAAACAGTCTCTAAATATAGGATTTGAAACCAGCTTTTCAGCTGTGCTTGTTTGGCATTGCATATTACTAGACTGTGGGCAAATTCATGTTGATGCACATAGAGAATATGGGATTTGGTGCTCTTGGAGCTGCGAAGGGAGACATATGCTGAAGTGAGCATGAAGTGACTGGCTTCCATCCAGTTCAGACTTCTATTATCCCTATGCACATCTTGCTTAGATGTGTGTGTTGTTAAATATAGAAAACTGTTACTTTCACAGTCACAAAGTCATTTTAAAAAGAGAAGAAGCAGGAGAGCTGTGAAACCTGATATTATAGTACATGGTGCTCTTTGGTTCAAAATATTCTGAATTACCCAGTCTGCTTTCAGGTGCCCTTCAAAGCCTCTGCAATAGCCTAGGGACAGCAGCCAATAGGTGCTTCAGAGTATACTTCCCTTTTAAGATTTTGATTTACCCGTTCCAGCCAGAAGCACCACAAACGACTAACTTCCAAAGCGCCCTTATGCTGTCGTTTAGCATTCTATACCAATAATCTTTCAAACCAAACATCTGCAATGACTCTTATTTGTAGTGCATGTGAAGTTCCAGATAAACACTTATTCAAAACAATCCCTTCTCCAACATTACAGAAAGTGTTACAGCAGCATATGGAGGTATAGCTCAGTTGGTAGACTATGAAACTCTGGATCTCAGAGAGTCATGGGTTTGAGTCCTAGGTTGAACAAAATATTCCTCTGTTGGACTAGATTACTCTTGTGGTCTCTTCCAATTCTACAGTTCTATGTTTCTATTATTAAATCAAAGTAGCAGGCTATTAAACACACCAGAAAGGACATTATTGGTTATGTGGGATGTCTTTAGTTTATTCTTTTTTTGAAAAGCAGCAGCAGTAGTTTGCCCTCTTTCCCCAGTGTAATTTTTTTTAGTGTTCCTGTGAAAGTAGCACTAGCACTGGAATGTTAATGTTCTTTGAAAATTGGATCTCAGGCACTCAAAAAGGAACGTAGTGCCTAACACGGGTGATGAGGACTCCCTTTGTGGAATCATTGAGTGGGCTGAGGAATGTCTCAAATGAATCAGGCTATTACAGATTCTAACCAGCTGGTTAAAAGGCAGTAGCGCTATCATATAGGTTATTGCATGGCTTAGGGCTAGATTTCTTGACCAAAGGTCAACATTCAATATGCTGTTTTTTCATACATGGGACTTGATGATTAGCAATTAGGTGAACCAGGCAAGTGGCAGTGGAAAGGGTCAAGACCCATGGCAAGACATAAGCAGTCTTTCTGATGACATAGTTGCCCTGGTGTTTGATTTATTTCTTAACCCCCCTTGGGACTCAGTTGCTTTGCAGCATCGTTCAGTAAAACTGCAGTGGCACAGCGGAAAAAGGAGACAAGTAGAATGGAAAATGACCTGAAATAATAACGGCCACAGTCTGTAACACGCAGACTCTTTGTAAAAGATGGTTGACCTGCCTGACCAAACGCAAAGCTAAAAGGATTTCAGTGAAGATTTAAAGAGCAATTGTAGACAGAGGTAGCTTAAAGCAGTGGAGGATTTTTTTCCAGTCAGGTTGGCAGATAGATAGTCCATGTCTGCAAATACAGGAATTATAGAAAAACAAATCAAAGACTTCTTATTCTTAATTGAATTTATATACTGCCCTATACCTGGATGGTAAGTTTGCCAAACCCATGGATAATACATATATTTCAGTGCCTGTAATATAAAGACCTTAATCTAGTGTGGGCAGTCTTCAAACTTGTAGGATCTTTTTCTTTTTTAAAATAAAATAAAATGGTGGCCCAAAGTTTGCCAACTAGAACCAGGTGCACGGCAGTAATTGGTGTGTGTGCCAAAGGCGCTATTGAGGGGGGTGATGTCACGTGACATTGTGAGAAGTGCTGACATCACCACTCAAAACTGAAGGGTTCTCAGTCCTCTCCTTAAGAACTTGGGGGGGGGGGGCAAAATGCTTCATCCCCCCCAGCTGGTGCACCAGATATGGATACAGGCGTACACTTAGAATTAAGAAACAGAATGCCTCTGGGCATGATTCTGTGCTATGATATTCTGTGTGCTCAGCCTGGGAATTTGTTTTCAGCTTACACTCCCAATTTTTTTTAGATTTCTCATTTTCCTGGGGCTTTTAATTTAGATTTGGACCAACATACTTAGGTCGCTTCCAGAAGACTTGCTTATTGAGCATTCATCCTGATTTGTTTGCAGGGAGATTCGACAAGGTTGATGATTTAGTGAACATTCAATCTGATGTGTTTGCAGGAAGGCAAGACCTTGTTAAATCAAAGCAAGTGTTATCCCACACTTTCCACTGCGCACCCCCCCATCACTTTTCATATCACAAAATTCTGACCTTTTGGGGAAGCGTGTTTGTTGTGCAAGTCCTCCCAATCAACCTGAATTTGTGACTCAATCTTACCCCCCCCAAAAGTGGCAGCCTGGGAGTGCCTTTGAGTCTCACTGCCCTTTTGAAGAGTGCCTGCCCTTTGTCCCACCACTAAGGCCAGCCAGGAAGTGCTCCTGAGATTGACAGTGAAGGAGGGCAAATTCATAGCGTATAGTTTAATATCAAACAACACCAAACTAAATGTAAAGCTTTCAAGTGCTTGGTGTTTAATGTTGCCATATTTTTTGGAGGGATGTGGTGAGGAATCCACTTTAGAAATAACAACAGGGCTGTGTAGATTCTGCACTTTAAAAATATCGCAACGATACCCTCAAAGCTCAATTTTGTGGTTTATATTCATTACCCAAATTAAGAAAATGTGACCATATTTGCTTGTTCTGCCCAACTTAATCTGCTGCTGCTGAATCTCAGGGAAAGGCTTCTGAGATTTCATGAGCCCCGTCCAACACACTTTCAAGAACATCGTCTTGCTAGTTTTTAAATAAAAGCTGTGATTTTCAGAAAGTTAAATTCCATGTCAGTACCAACTTCTGTGTTTATGAAGTGATGAAGAGCTGCAAAATGCACACAGCCATGCATATAAATAATTCAAAGTCATGTAGCTTTTTGCATTGTGGGAATGCAATTCAGTCTTCTTTCCTTTTCCTCTCTCCTTTTATATACTTAATTTAAACTATCATCTTATGGCTGTGTGCGAAGAAAAGTTTTGTTTTGTTCAGAGAATGCACAGCTTAGCTGCCACCACCAAATTTGAAATAGAGGTTCTTAAGGAATTTGAAAGCACCACTAGTATCTGTGGTTCAGGAGAATAAGCCCTGTTGAGATCACTTTTCATCTGGCAATGGAGGATGTTCTCACAGTAGTTAATAAATTTGCTCCAGAAAATCTGGACTGTAGGGAATTCCCATCACAGATGGTAGAGTGATCCAATCTGCCTACTCACTTTCCAACAAAGGGGACTTAATGTCTTTTTGATTATGTGCAGTCTGACAGGTGTTGTATACCAGTGGTTTAGCAGCTCGCTCTGGCAATTCTTCATGCAGATCACCCAACTCTTGTTCCAGACTTCCTCCTCTAGTTTCTCATTCAGGTCTGTGTTCCATGCCAGGGTGTGAAACCTGCATTTCCTAATGAAAATATCTAATAAAAGTAATACTTCAATGAAAGGGGTTTTCTTTGGGGGGGGGGGAGTGAGTTTTTCCAAGGCTAACTGAAGTAAGTTAAGAAGTGACTCTGACTGATTTGCAGAGAGCAGGGCATTTTTGTAATACTCTTGGTGTGTGTGTGGGGTGTGTGTCAGATTTTATTAAATCATCATAGATCATGTTTTCAATGTTTATATTGAAGCCTAACTTTATTCCTTGCTTGATTATTTGTAGCAATTATTCTGTGTGCTGGTTTATATATGCCAGCCTAGTTGTAAAACGCACGTAAAAAACTCTCTTGACCTCCTTCAGTAGCAGATGTTGCACCAGAGTTGTGCTTTCATAAATATAATACAGTAGTATTTAACATTCTTATAGGCTCATTATAGGTTATTTCTACTCATTCTACTGTGATTGTATGTTTAAATTGTTTTCCCTTAGGAGCAACCTGTGGTGTAAAAAATGAAAATGTAGGATGTTGTTTTGATATACTGCTAGTTATTGTACAATTAATGTGAGATTGTCTAGTTTTCTATTGCTTTTATGCAGTTTTATTATGTGCAGTTATTGTCTTTTCTACACAGATTTTAATTGTTTAAATGTTCATTTTTTAAAAAAAAACAACACCAAATCAATTACATTTGATAGTACATTTTCAGAACCATTTCCTGTAAGCAGAGCCTCTCGGCAGCGCACCTGATATCTGCTTGTACACTGCGCTCTGAATTGCACATAGACTGATCTTTTCAGCTTGCAGGATATCCTACTGGGCAGGAAACTATTATGGAGGCAATTGTAGGATATGATGACCTTTGGTAGCATCTAACTCTGTTTCTGACATTAGTGTACCTTTGAAGAGTTCACTCAAAAGCCAAGTTATTTATCTGCAAAACGGAACTTCTGATTACATGTGTTCCATGAGCCCTTTACTGCAACAGGCAATGACACAGTTGACTTCTATCATTTTCATCTGCACAGTTACCATTGTAATCACCTACTCAGATGGTCTCTCCCCCCTCCCCGACCTTGAGCATTCATGTGATATGCTCTTTTAAAAATATATATTTAGTAGTATGTGCTAGGCTTCATATATTATGGATAGGTTCTCTTAAAAATTAGTTCCCTTTCTCCAGAATCTCTTATTTGAAGTTCCTCCCCTTAAGTGATGCTTCATTGCAGCATATGTTGACGGCAGCCTTGAGGCACAGGGCCAGTGGTGGCTGGGAGATGAACCCCACTGTCAAGAGGCGACAGTTTGAGAAACAAGGAAGAATAGGAGGACAATAATGGGAATACTGTAGAGACCAATGGGGCCCATGGGTATGTGTGCAGAAAAGTGCCTTGGACATGGGAAACAAAAGGTTAAAGGATTATGCAGACAGCACAGCAGGCAGGAGATTTAGTGAATTTATATTTATCCTGCGAGTGATGTCAGAACCTCAATAAACAAGAGCTCTGATCTGCTGTGACAGTTAGCTCATAAATAGTAGCGATATAAGAACATAGAGTGGACACATTTAAAGATTGCTGTTGATGCATGATATGCTAGACTCTGTGAATTCAGACCCTACTCTTTTCTCAAATAGCAGACGGAGCACAGCATTTCCTCTTGTCCAGTTTTAGTGCCTGCATGTTTGTAACTTATATTTATCAACAGGATGCTCCACATGAGGCCATATTTTAGGATAAATTGGTCAAGCTGAAAATGTCCCCAGAGCCAGTGAGAAAAAAAATTATTGAGCTCTGAAAAATATAGTGCCCATATGTGGTGGCTCTCTCTCTCTCTCTCTCTCCCTCCCTCTCTCTCTCTCTCTCTCTCTCTCTCCACCCTGGGTTCCTTCAGGAGGAAAGGCAGGCTATAGATTAGATGTAATTCAATAAATGGCATTTTATTGAATATTTTGTTTTAATATGTTTTCTGCTGCTTTGGGGGCCTTTGGGCCAAAATTTGATATGCATAGAAATAAGGAAATGGCGCTGGTGGTGATGCTAAGTTTGCAGAGGAATTGTTGTTGTTCCCGTGGTGCATCTGCTGGTTTGCTTACTGCTCACATGGATTGGTCTGCAGGTGTGATAAGCAATCTGAATAAATTTTAAGTGAAAAGCTGGTCATGGGGAGCACCTAGACAGGCAAGTGCCCTGTTTAAATAAGTTGGTCTACTGTATTGGACGTTAAAATATGCATTGTTTCAAGATATCTTTTTTGCTAAATACGTTTATTTTAATTTATTACTGTTGGATTTTTTTCTCAAACTGACTTGCCTATTGTTTTGAACATCAGGTGGACTTGCTATGCTTTCTGTGAAATACAGCTATCTAATCACGTACAATCAAGTATAACACTGCTTGTTTTCTGACTCATGCTGATGTCTGGGGAATAAATTGGGGAGATGAAATCCCAAAAGTGGACAGGAAATAATTTTTTGGGGGGGCCAGAGCCTTTTTTTCAGCCAGAACCCACTGGAACTCAGTTCCAGCGGCTCTCAAGTGGGTGCCATTGCCATTATAAGAGAACAAAGGAGGTGTTCATTATCAGTTCTGGCACCTCTTCTTCTAGAAAAATAGCACTGTTTGGGGCCAGCACACTTTGAATTAAAATTATTCTTCTTGGACACTTAAGAAGCACATCACTATGTGATTTAGTGAACTATATTTGTTTGTATTGGGCCAATTTATTTTTCATTTTGTTGCATCCTTGATATTTTATCCCTCCCCCCTTCATTGTAATTTGTGCCTTCCCTTTTTTTGGTTTTCATGCTAGTGGGTACCCACCTCTCTATTTTTGTTGTTGTGGCTTTGATAGATTTGTTAATCTCATACATTCTGAGACTTTCATAGTAGCATGAAACTGGATATACATTCCCACCACAGTTCAGCTGGTCTCTCTGTGTGCAGATTCTTTTATACTTTCTCTGGAAAACTTAATTACTTCACCTGAATCCTTGAATTAATTTTCATTCTTGGTATGACTATTTGTATCGCAGAGACAACTCTGGGGGCTGCTGAGGTTTGAAGGATAAGAGTAATCAGTTCAAAGTTAAACAAAATCTACCCAGCTGAGCAGAACAATATCCCTAGAGAAAAAGAGGCAGAATAGCTAAGTGAAATGTGAAGTGTAAATTGCATAGTTGCAGAGCATTCAGTTTCAATCAGTTTTAAAAATGAACCTTCTCACTGGCTTAATTCTTCTTAGGAGCAACAAAAACCTCTCGTAGTCAAATTCATTATATTGCAGGTGCAAGACAGGCAACCAGAGCACATTCTATTTGATTATATGCCGTTCTGTTGTCCCTTCATCACCATGAAATTTCTTTTGGAAGTCCAGCTTCTATCACTTTGTTTATTGTAAGAACACAGGAAATTGCTTCGCATTGAGTCTGTTTCATGGTCAACCATTCAGTACTGTCAACCAGACGGGTAGAGCTCTCCAGCTCACAATCGCATACCGTATTTTTCGCTCTATAGGACGCACCTTTTCCCCTCCAAAAATTGAGGGGAAATGTGTGTGTGTCCTATGGAGCGAATGCAGGCTCCTTGGCTTCAGCAATGGCAACGCTAAGCCTCCGAAGCGCAGAGGGAGCACTCCCTCCATGCTCCAAAGGCTTCACGTTGCTTTCGCTGAAGCCTGGAAAGCGAGAGGCATCGGTGCGCACCGACCCCTCTCGCTCTCCAGGCTTCAGGGGTAGCCGCGCGCAGCCCCTCCGGCAGGGAGAGGCTGCACGTGGCTATGGCTTCTTTAGCCCCACGCAGCTTCTCCCGGGAGAATATTCCCCCCCCCCTAAAAACTGGGTGCGCCCTATGGTCCGGTGCGCCCCATGGAGCGAAAAATACGGTACTTTTCTTTTTTTAAAAAATGTTTTTATTAAAGATTTCCTTGGCTTACAAAAGTACACCCCAGCCTTCAGGATCTTTAACGTTCAGTGTGTTTTACCACTGAGCTTTTGCTCCTTCCTTGAGGTAACAACCCAAAGGACTGACATTGCCTTCTGTGGAGTTCCACTTCCTTTGAAGACAGGTTCACAACTTAAGTGTCCTTCTGCATCCAACTTTGAGTTTGGATGCCCAGGCTCCAGCAGTACAGCTGAGGCTTGCCCATCCCTTGAATTACCATACCCAGCCATAGTGGAACATGTCTTCTGGATTACTGTAACATGGTCTATGTAAGAATGCCTTTGATGAGTGTTCAGAAGCTTCAGCTGGGTCATTTATTAGGATAATGAGACTCCACTGCTTCACTGACTAGAAATATATTCCTAGGCACAATTCAAAGTACTGGATTTGAACTTTAAAGCCCTAAACAAAGTGGAACATGGGTGCCCAAAGTGGTGGCTTCTCCTATGTGAACCCTACCCAGGTCTGAGAATTTATAAAACCTATATGCAGTTGGAGACGTCTTGACTCTCTTTCAAAATCCCCTGATTATGTGGGCACCAGTAGCATAAGTTGAGCAGAGTTCCAATGGAGATAAGCTTCAAGACAGTATGCATCTGAAAAACAGTGCTGAAAATCAAAGGAGAGAGAGAGATAAATTAATTTGTTTTACAGGAAATCAGAGATGACATGGCAATGGAAAAGGAAAGGAAGAAAATGCTTCTAAAACTGACCGAAACATGTGAAAAATAGAAAAAGAGCAAGGTTCTTTAGACAAGTGTCTTACTGCATTGGCTGGTAATGATGAAACATTAAGTAGGGCGCTCAAAACCTCCATTAATTCAGGAGTACTTTTATTCTCTGGGATTTTGATACTTCAAGGAAACCATACACTTTACCTAGGTATCAGAAGGAAAAGCTTGATTTGAGAGAGAGAGAGAGAGAGAGAGAGAGAGAGAGAGAGAGAGAGAGAGAACTGAACTTGCTGAGACACCCAAGTCCCGCTTTTTACAGAAAAAAGATCACTATTGACAAAGGGTATCGGCTCCTATGGTGATTCAGACCAGCTGATAGCTTGTAAGCCCTCAGAGAGTCTGTAAGGATGAATGATGTCATATCTGCAGTAAGAGAAATCTGCCCAGCAGGATTGCCCCTTCAGGTGGTACAGGGGGAGTCCTAAGAGAGGAACACAGACAGTCAGAATTTATAACGTTTCTTGACAAGGCCTATTTGATAATTTGGTTTTCACATGTGCTGAAATGATGAGAGTGAGCATTGCCAAGTCCCAGCCCTCCAGTGAACCAACTCTCCTTCCACACAACCCACAAATCAGAATTTGTAACAATATCTAGTAAAGGTAAAGGGACCCCTGACTGTTAGGTCCAGTTGTGGCTGACTTTGGGGTTGCGGCGCTCATCTCGCTTTATTGGCCGAGGGAGCCGGCGTACAGCTTCCGGGTCATGTGGCCAGCATGACTAAGCCGCTTCTGGAGAACCAGAGCAGTGCAGGGAAATGCCGTTTACCTTCCCGCCAGAGCAGTACCGATTTATCTACTTGCCCTTTGATGTGGTTTCGAACTGCTAGGTTGGCAGAAGCAGGGACCAAGAAATGGGAGCTCACCCCGTCACGGGGATTAGCTCACCCTGTCGCGGGGAATATCTAGAGCTGAGTAAATGGTAAACAACTAATGATTTCTCTAACTGGTTATGCTGTGATACAAAAACAGGTTCCCTTTCCCCTCCCTGCCAAATATGGCTTGTCCACTGAGAAACTCCCCCCGGCTTCATTGGATTTAAATGGTGGAATGTCAGTTTGTGAAATCCAGTCCAGTGAATGGGAACTTTACAGACGGGTGCAACTCTAAAGCAAAGTGCTGCAATATGTCTTAGTTTGACAAGCAATCTTCATGCTGAAGCAGCCTCACACAGACTGGGAAATTATTGCCAGCAATTCCATTTGATTGGCTGGATACTTCTAGTTTTAATGAAATATTTATTATTTGATAGTGCTAATCATTATTTTATCATGGTGTCCTTCCTGTTGACAAAGAGTTTCTTTCGTTAGAACATTGAGAACTGCCAAGGCTCTGATTGTTTTGCCTTCTTGCTTGTTTCTTTCCAAAGGATTTGTCAGTGTCTTTTGCTGGGAATTGGAGATGTGTTTCAGAGCGCAGTTGTGCCATTTTTGAAGCAGCCCAGTGAAGAGAAAAGTTAAACACTTCTTGTTATAAGCAGAGAGGGTGGGTCATAGGACATGCCAACCTCATAGGATCATTGGAAGAGGCCGGGTAGTTAGTGACTCTAGCTCAGTGGTGGTGAACCTATGGGACACGTATCAGAGAGGGCACTCAGAGCCCTCTCTGTGGGCACGTGCGCCATCGCCCCAGCAGGGCCATAGCTTCCATGTCAGGGGTGGGCGGGGAGGAGGAGGAGGAGGAGGAGAGGAAGGCTCGTGCACGCAGTCCAAAGCCTGCAGCACCAGAGCCTGGCGAGCATCAAGGGGCTGAGCAGGCATTGACTTTCGATGCGCCAGGGCCTCCCACAAGTCTCTTTTTCCTACTCGGGAGCAAGTCGCCTTGAGTTCAGCAGGGCTTAACTATCAGGTCAGTAAGCATATAAAGACGGCAATCTTAAGAAGGGGCTGCTGGGTTTACATGTTCGCTGGGCTTTCCCGCAGAAGCCAACAGAGAAATTCATTCCGTGGAGGCTGCGATCAAACAGCAGACAAAGAAATGGCAAAATATAACAACAACAACAACAACATTATTATTAATACCCCGGGCATCTGGCTGGGTTTATTTATTTATTTATTCATTTATATTCATATGTATGTGCGCACGCAATCATTATTATCTCATATTAAAAATCGGGAGAGGGTGACTCTTAGTACAGCCCTCGAGTGTACACTAGTGGCCAGAATTGTGGAACTTTCTGGAAAAAATGTATTTCCGAGGTTTGATGGCTGATAACATCACTTTGTTTTCGAGTAATACCAGTGCTTTTTTTTCCTGTGGGGACGCAGACCCTTAAACATTGTGAATTTAACGGGAGAAGAAATTCACTATATTTATTTTTCCTGATTTGAACTGTATTTATTTCCCCCCGGTGGCGATTTTCTTGAGTCAAAATGAGAGTACCCCTAAACATTTTTTTAGAAAAAAAAGCACTGAGTTATACCACAAAATTATATATCAATGGAAAGATAATTTAATGAAGAATGCAATGCAATAACTTTTATGAAGGAATATTTATTACAACAGCAGTCATGAAGAAGAAACGAGAAACACACAGGAAAAATGAGATATACGGGTTAAATTGCCGTGTTGGCACTTTGCGATAAATAAGTGGGTTTTGCTTTGCAGTTTGGGCACTCGGTTTCTAAAAGGTTTGCCATCACTTACTCTAGCTGTTTGCTCCCAAGGCAGGGGTGGCGGGAGGAGGGGGGGGGGTGCTGTTTGCCCTTCATCAGCTCCTCATAAATCAAGCTACCCAATCCAGACTGTGTGTTCCTAAAAGAGAACAAAAGTTAACAATGTGACGACAACTTGCATGTGTAGCGGCAGTGTTGGCTCTAGCTAATTCAGATAAATCATCCTAGCTACATGCTCACTAATGCAATCCTGTGAGTGTACCACATTTAGATTTCTAAACTATTAAACTCAAGACTGGGTTGCATGGCACCTGATAATCAATATACAAATTGAAGAGAATAATGGGATATATTTTTCCTGGATGGTAGGTGAAAGATCTCATGTTTCTAAAGATAAATAAATTGTGCTTGTAACCTTTCTCTTTAATATGCATGTTTACTACAGGTGTGGGGTTTCTGAGATTTGAGGGATTGGGAGGGGCATTCCAACATGAGAGATTCACCACCCGCACTTTGGGGTTGTGGCGCTCATCTCGCTTTACTGGCCGAGGGAGCCAGTGTGTGTCCGCTTCCGCAGACAGTTTTTCAGGGTCGTATGGCCAGCATGATTAAGCCGCTTCTGGCGAAACCAGAGCAGTGCACGGAAACACTGTTTACCTTCCCGCCAGAGTGGTACCTATTTATCTACTTGCACTGTGTGCTTTCGAACTGCTAGGTTGGCAGGAGCTGGGACCCAGCAACAGGAGCTCACCCCGTCACGGAGATTGATCTAGGCTCAGTGGTTTAACCCACAGCACCACCCACATCATAGATTAAATACATAAGATTAAATAAAGATTAAATGCATCCTTCACTGATGTAGGGTAGGGTTAGGATCTCACACTCATGTTACAGGGCCTCTCCAACAGATCTTTGGGTCCAGTTAGTGTTTTAGCTATGCTTTGGGTTTTTCTCTTTAAAATTTGTGTCATACCCACTATAGTCGAGTTCTCAGCTCCCATTCATAGTTACAAGATAGTTGAAGGTGAATATTAACAAAGGTTTCGAGATAACTTCAACTTTCTCTACTTTTCATTAATGGACACTATAGGACATATCACTGCTTTCTATGTTTATCAATTTCTCCAATGAAAATAGGGATGTCCTATTATTTTATTTTTATTTTTATATTATTTTATACTCCACCCATCTGACTGGTTTGCCCCAGCCACTCTGGGAGGCTTCCAACATATAAATACAGTGGTACCTCTGGTTAAGAACTTAATTCGTTCTGGAGGTCCGTTCTTAACCTGAAACTGTTCTTAACCTGAAGCACCACTTTAGCTAATGGGGCCTCCTGCTGCTGCCGCACCGCCGGAGCACGATTTCTGTTCTCATCCTGAAGCAAAGTTCTTAACCCGAGGTACTATTTCTGGGTTAGTGGAGTCTGTAACCTGAAGCGTATGTAACCTGAAGCGTATGTAACCTGAGGTACCACTGTAATAGTATAAAACAGCAAACATTTAAAAAACCCTCCCTATACAGGGCTGCCTTCAGATGTCTTCTAAAGGTTGTATAGCCTTGGCACGGGGGGGGGGGGGTCACATAACTCCATACCCTCCAACATTTCTCCAATGATAATAGGGACGTCCTAAGGAAAAGTGGAACATTCTGGGATCAAATCAGAAACCGGGACAGCTTCTGTAAATCTGGGACTGTCACTAGAAAACAGGGACACTTGCAAGCTCTGTACCACCACGCATTGCTTAATGCCATAACCATACAGTTGCTATAACCTTGGACTTACCAGCTCTACATACAGTGGTACCTCGCAAGACGAATGCCTCGCAAGACAAAAAACTCGCTAGACGAAAGGGTTTTTTGTTTTTTGAGCTGCTTCGCAAGACGATTTTCCCTATGGGCTTGCTTCGCAAGACGGAAACGTCTTGCAAGTTTGTTTCCTTTTTCTTAAAACCGTTAATACAGTTGCGACTTGACTTCGAGGAGCAACTCATAGCACGCGGTGTGGTAGCCTTTTTTGAGGTTTTTGAAGACTTTGGTGATTTTTGAAGCTTTTCCAAAACTTTCCCGACACCGTGCTTCGCAAGACGAAAAAAATCGCAAGACGACAAAACTCGCGGAACGAATTAATTTCGTCTTGCGAGGCACCACTGTAGCTTTGTTTATCCTATCTTATTTACAGTATTTATATTCATATGACAGTTCTCTGAGCAGTTTACAAGTAAAAATAAAACCCGTAACATACAAAGTTAAATAGTAAACATGAAATCTAAAACATAATAAAGACAGCAAAATCCAAACAAAAGTAGCGGCAGAAAATAACATAATTAAAAAGCAGTAGAAGATTTTAAGATTCAAAAGGCTGGAAAAATAACATGCCTTTGCCTGGTGCCAAACAGACCACAATGTAGGTGCCTGGTGAGCCTCTGGGAAAGGCATTCCGTCACCAGGGAGCCACCATCAAAAGGGACCTGTTCCTTGTATCCACCCCCAACACGTCTGCACCCAGAGCAGGGCCACAGATGGCAAATGTAGTAAAATACATAAAGCAGAGTCATTATGATGCCTTTCCGCTAATGGTGCTGTAGACTCTCTTTCCACGCACTGCTCTCTATTACCACTTAGTGATGCTTCCAGAGTGCTAAAAGCTTGGATTCCATGGAGGTCTAACATATTCCAAAATGTTTCCAGATTAAATAGGAACTTCTTAAAGTGCGCCATTTGTGATGCTGACTTCCTAGCTTTTAAATGATCTTTATCGTAACATAATAAAAACCACACATTCACATTTAAGGAACAGTGCTTATTTTAAAGTCTGGAAGTAATGCTCAGACATTACTGGCTCATTTACCTTGGATAAATGCATAAAACATGCATGGCATCGTAACGGGTGTTCTGTTCAGATGAATGTTAGGAAATGGCAAGGTTCATCTTTGTAAAATAACATTGCTAATATGTACTCTTTTTCAGCAGCTGCTAAAAACATTCATGTTTAGATAGATCTACCCAGATGCTTAGAAAGTTAAGGGAATTTCTTAAAAAGCAACAAAAAACCCCTTTTGTATGTTTTGAAAGTAGGGCTGTGGGTTTTCCCTTATTTTACTGTTTTATCTTCTGTAAATCACTTTGAGTTTTTGTTTTGTTTTTTCAATCAAGCGGTACATATTTTATACAAAACAAACAAACAATGCAACAGGTTAGAATCTCACTTTATTTAGGTTCACACAAATTACTTCTCACTTGCAAAAATATTTTTGGCATGCAGCATTTGGGAGAGGGGGGTTGCTGTTTAGGGGGGCTGGGGGAACCCAATTTCCTTGGTTTAATTTTAGAAGGATGTTGACGAGCTGGAACACGTGCAGGAGGGCAACCAAGATAATGAAAGGTTTGCAAACCAAGCCTTATGAGGAACAATTAAAGGAGCTGGGTATGTTTACCTTGGAACAGAGGAGACTGAGAGGAGATATAATGGTCCTCTAAATATCTGAAGGGAACAAACTTTGCTTTCTCTGCAGAGGCGTAGCAAGGTCAGGTGGTTCCTGGTGTGGAATTATTTTGCACCCCTCCCCCATATTGCAATTTTTGGGAACGTTGCCCAGAATTGTTGAGCTTTTTTTAGGAAGGGTTGGTCGTGAAACAGATACACCTGCAGATCACGCCCACAGGCAGGTCAGTGCCGCCAGCCCGGGGGTGTGAACACTGCCCCCCAGTCAGCACCGCCAGCCTTGGAAATGATGTTACAGGTGTGGTAAATGAGGATACACAGAACTGCTTTGAGTGTGGCCCCTTCAGTGGCAGCAAAGCTTTTACTTGTTTTTTTAAAAAAGGGCAAGGCTGTCTGGTGCCTTGTCTTAAATAACTATCAGCAGACTCGACAAAAACTCACTTTAAGTCAGTAAAAACGTTTATACTTAATGACCATGCCAAGATGGGAAGAGGGAATATTTGGCCCCAATCTGCTTTCAAGTCCCTTGAGCTCTTCCATGAATTTGCTTTAAAATTACTGGAAAGTACAACAATTCTGGTGTGAACATTACCATTTAAAGCATGAAAAAAGGATGTTAAAAAAGTTATTGTTAAAAATATTCTGTAGCAGGAAAGTGTAATTTAAATTGGATGCTGGAAACTCTTTTGATTCTTACTGTTCAATCCCGAGCAGCCACGTGCTGACTCACTGCACAATAAGAAGTGCAGGTTGTAAGTGTGTTGCTTCAAAAGTTCCTAATGCTCTGAACAGGTGTCATTGCTTAGTCTGTTGACAAATTTCTTGGGAAAGAAGGGCTCTGTAAACATAGTTTCTGGGAGTAAAAATAGAGAACAATTGGCAGCTATCAAACATGTTCAGTTTTGAATTTGTTTGTTTGGAATGAAATTGTAGGGCAAATGAAGCAGACTGACAGCGTGGGCAAATATCCCTCTTTTCAGCTGAGGTCAGGAAGTAGATGGATTTGGGCAGAAGAGAGAAAATAAGAAATGTTGTTTAAAAAATGTCTTTTATAGCAGCAGTTTCCAAAATTAGACAAGTGCACAAAGGAAAAAAAGGGTTACCAACTTGGAGCTAAAAGAGAAATAAACGATTTCTGTGTAATACAGTACAGTATAGTAAATCTTCCCTATTAGACATTTAATGAGCAGAGGAATGTAAATGTTTTTTAATGAAACTTTTACAGTTGATTTTTAAAAGCATAGTTTAATATGATTAAGGACAAGAATGCTACCAGATTGAATCCCAGAGATCAAAAATATAAAGGGAATTGGTTTCCTGCTTGTTCCATTATTCATATCCCACTCTAGGATATTATGTATTAAATTTAATGTGGCATTCATGAATTATGAAAGCAATTTGCTTATTTGCAACAGATTCTCCCATAGCTTTACTGACTGATCTATAACACCAGAAGTGAACATGAAAACCTGAGCGAGCATTCATTGCCAAATCAAAATCTTCAGGGTACTCAGAACTCTAAGTGAGTACAATAGTTTTTAAGATGTAGGAATGTTGCCCCCCCCCCAAAAAAAAGAATTACAATGGACCAGATGTACCAGCACAAGGTCTTTGCACCATTAACAAGAACGGGGCTTTAATTGAATGGAAATGCTTCTATGTGGCGTTTGGTCCGGAAATCTGAAATAACATTAGTTTAATTGCCAACACCTTAAGCTTATGTTGGAAGCACAAACCAAATACAGTGCCGCAAACCTGTTCTTTGCTTCCCAACAGCTGTGGGAACTGGAGCATACACTTGCTTAGCCTGAGGCGGGATTACAAATGCCTAGGGAGGAAAATGAAGCTATAAAACTTTTTAGGAAGGTGGAGTAGCTGGGATCATAGCTTTACTTTGTCAGACTTGCAGCCCAAAATCCAGGGCAGATGGCACTTGCACCTTCCTACAAAATATATGGACAAACAGTCTCCAATGGAAATGCCATACAAACAGACATAGATAAGTTGGTGAAGGAGTAAGTACCAGTCTGAAGGAAGGAAGCTTAATGGTTTCAAGTGTTCCACCCAGCATAGCATTTTGCAGTTGCCTGGACCTAGGGCATTCCTAGCCAGCTTCTTTTTCCAAGGCATTGGACTACTTTGGATTTATTGGCTATCATGTGTGTGTGTGTGTGTGTTCTCCTATAGTTGTGACTGTAGGTAAAGGTAAAGGGACCCCTGACCATTAGGTCCAATCGTGGCCGACTGTGGAGTTGCGGCGCTCATTTCGCTCTATAGGCCGAGGGAGCCAGCGTTTGTCCACAGACAGCTTCTGGGTCATGTGGTCAGCATGACTAAGCTGCTTCTGGCGAACCAGAGCAGCGCACAGAAACGCCGTTTACCTTCCCACCGGAGCGGTACCTATTTATCTACTTGCACTGCGACGTGCTTTCAAACTGCTAGGTTGGCAGGAGCAGGAACCGAGCAACAGGAGCTCACCTCGTCTTGGGGATTCAAACTGCAACCTTCTGATCAGCAAGTCCTAGGCTTTGTGGTTTAACCCACAGTGCCACCCACGTCCCGCAGTTGTGACTATATTTTCCTTCAAAAGAGCATGCATTTCAGCTTTAATGACACACCCAGCAATATTTTAATTAAAAAATAAACTGGCAAGGAGTTGCTCCTACCTCGGTCGTAAATGGAGAAGCTGGTCATGAGTGAAGAGAAACAGACAAGGGAGTTTATCCAGGACCTCTAGTACCAGAAGCAAGTGGGGGGGGGGTGGAGTAGAGGAAGGATGGATGGAGAAGATATTGGCAGAGGGAGACAACGTAGACAGGCAGAGAGGTGGTTACACATCATCACTTACTCCTTGCTGGTCTTCGGTGCAGGGCAGATTGGGCCAATATCCAAGGCAGGCAAGTGGAGGAACACGTTTCTCTCTCACTTTAGCTGGAATGTGTGTGATGACATATAAAGTGGGGAAACTTTTAAGCTGTGAATGGTGTTGATATGCAGTTACTGAAATGGGGAAATATTCTTGAATGATGTTGAGACACCTTAGAATGAATGTTAGATTTTGCCTCTGGAGTTGACAGTGTATGCAGGGCCTATCATATCTTAATTCGAAAAAGGGGAAAAAAAGCTGTATGTGAAGCATTCCTGACACATCTGCCCCCATCCCTCTACAAAATAAAATAGCTGGGAGGAAACAACATTTGCATGTGGAAACATCTGAACATTCCAGTGGTCTATACTGCTTCCAACAAAGCAAACAGGTATTTAGCGAACTGCTTATTTTTAGCAAAAACCAACATTTCTCTTCACCTGAAATATATACTGCCTGTCATATAATGAGAGGGTGAAATGTAAAAATATTTCAACAAGTTAAAATTTGGCCTGTAGTGTTTTTAGTTGAAGATGATCTGCATTGCAAATGAAAATCTGGGGTATAGCTACCATTTAAAATAAAAATAAAATAAAAGTGAAGCAATACATACAGGCTATTTAATTCTTCCAGCTCAATAAGTTATTCAAAACTAAGGTGCAGTTGCATCTGCTCAGAGCAATGTCAGTACATAATAAGCAGTGCATGTCAGGTCTGTTGTACTAAGTGGATCTCTTTTCTATCTCGTTATAGATATTAAGGTAGCCTGTTACTATAAAATGGCATGGGAAAAGTAACTCAGAAATCTGATCTAAAAGCGTAACTATAAAAAATCTATTTGCATATTTTGCTTGCTCCAGAACTACAGCAGGCAGTTTACAGAGACTCCACGTTTAAGAAATTGTTTGGAAATATGTTCTGGATCAACATTAAAGTATTGTATAGGTGATTAATTTGAACTTTCTCTGCATCATGTACAAACCTGCCAAGAAGAAATCTGAGTGCTCTAACATGTTTTACATCCTGAAAATTGGCACATTCACTATTAGTTATGCTGTGATGGGTGTAGCTGTTAAAAGCTGTAAAAAAACCCAAGTAGCTTTGAAGATATGGGTGGCCAGACTTCAGTCGTGTTGCATCTACTTTTTTATCTATCAACTAGAGTATTCCTTCTCAACCTTGGGTTCCCAGATGTTGTTGGACTACAACTCCCATCATTGCTAGCCAGTATGGCCAGTCATCAAGGATGATGGGAGCTGCAGTTCAAGAACATCTGGGGACCCATGGTTGGGAAAGGCTGAACTAGAGTAAGGTGCAAAAGACAGCATTAAAGAACAGGATTCTTCTGAGCACCTTCCGAGCCTAGCAATTTGTTTCCAGTATCAGAACTGTACTAATGAGTTTACAGTTATTTCACCCAAAAGCCAACTACTGATTCAATTTCTTCATTTCAGCAGCCCAACTTAGGTGGGAAAGGTATCGATGTTATTGTTAAATAATTGGAAGACAGAAACCCTTGGTAATCTACTGAAAATCAACCTAGGATCTACCTTCTGCTCACCCGTGTGTTAAGAGGATCAAGCGTTGCTTTAACCCAGTCATTTTTAAATTGCAAATTCTGACTCATGGATGGCTTGCTGAAGGGCCTGATCTATAGACCACTGCAGTATCCCCACTCCCAGCATATTACTTGAGTGGCAAGGAGGCACACAATAATTTACTTTCTACTGTTTAGCTTATTTTGTTCTTCCACGATAAAGGAAATATATTTGGCAGTTTTATGTTAGTCAAACTCTGTAAAATATCTTAGTAAATAGTGTGCATCAGGCTGGGAAAGAGACCTTAGAAGCTGCAAGAAACAGACTTAAGAAGGGTATCCTGAAGAGAAATAAAATATTTTTTGTGCCTTCCACTTAAAGTAATGGCTCATTCACACTTGCACTTGTCCCACACTTTCTTCTGCTTGTCCTGTGCTTTCAAGAGGATTTTCTTTTGCTCCACCACTTTCCCTGGGAAACCCCACTGCTTACCACGGAATCAGAACAAACTTCAATTTGCAGAAAACCTGATTGACATTTGTTATGATTCAGCTGTGAACAGGAGAAAGCGACAGAGCAAACAAAAAACCTATTTGGACCGTGCCTAGAAAGCGTGAGACAAGTGGGAATGTGGGCAAGCCATAAGAGGTTGAGAAATAATTCTTTATGAAGTGCTTGGTCTGTTGCAGTATAATTACAATTACAGTAACTGACATTACTTTGAGGTCACTCTGTGTTGCCTGGACTGCAGTCTGACTGTTAGAACACAACGTGGGAGTATAGGAATGCTGGATATCTACTGTCATTTATTTTACAGTTGGTCTTGTTCTTTGGACTTGACTCATACCACTTCACTTTTCAAGCCTTTTGTGTTAAAATGGGTATTATCCCTAATTCACAGAAATAGCTGCCAGAAATAACACGCAGAGGTGTAGTATACAGCAGTGCAAAAGAATTAAATTCTAGTGCTTGAGGTTTGTTGGAGTGTTTGCCTTTTCTACTTCCTTTTGTGTCCAGTGATCTATTTGCACACATATGCAAACCTTGCCTATATTTAATAATTGTGGCATTTGAATGAGAACCATTTCCAAACAAAGAGCATATGATATAGTGAAATCTCTTTTGACAGATATTAGTGAATACCTTTGAAATGAGATGAGGCACTCTGAGCAAATCATCTGCAGGTTAAAATGTGCTGTTGGGGTAAAAAAAGAGAGATCATTAAGGGAATGAATGCTACTGTTTGCTGCAAGAGCAATAGCTTGGTTTCTTTAATTGTGAGACACATAACATTTGATTCACTCTGCCTAAAGCAGCGAATCAGAGCTTGCTAGTCAAGTACTATGTCTGAGATGGCAATTTTCTGATTAAAGAAAGAGGGCACATCCATGCAACTCTCTCCTAAAAATGCAAAAGAATTCATTACACAGACTTTTGTGGTACATTGTTACCAACAAGCTAGCTCACAGCATACTAAATGAATATGCCAAGGGTTAGAAGATAACAAAGTTACTAATCAAATAATACGCCCGCAGCATAATTGGGTCAACTTTCCCAGTGAGATTGGATACAGTATTCAATTATACAATTTTTAACAAAAATACGCGGTCAACTATCAGCACCTTCCCATGGTTTGCACTTCATTTTTACAGCCAGGAAGGGGGTGGCATGGCATGTTAGCATAACTGAAAGCCAAACAAAACACGTGACAATGGAGAATATTTTAATGGTTGGTGAAACATACTCGGAGTCAAGAGTGGATTTCATGCTCTTTATTCAGCTCATAGTGGTGAGGAGGAATGGAAGTTCCCCCACAATATCTGCTTTATATACATTATTTACACAATGGGCTGCACGTGATTGGCTAATTCCAGGATTCTCCTGTAAGCCAATCAGGTTGTGGATTCACTTCCACCTGGAGCTGGCTTGGGTGGCTCCTGCGGAACAATCATACTGCTGCAGTGTTCTAGGACCAATCAGACTGCTGCATTTTGGACCCTATTGTTCCAGGACCAATCAGACTGCTGCATTTTGGATCCTATTCAACTCAATACATAACAGTTGGAATATAGAAACTGGAAGCTAAGAGAGAGAGCAGAGTTTGAGTTGCTCATGTGTAGGACTGGTGACATGAGTGGTGTTCCTGGTGATGCCCTTGGCCAATCTGGAACATCTGAATGGCTCAGGCCCGTTTGGCTTCCGTTATACTCCAGGGCTTATGAGGAAAAAGGCTGGGAGATGGCTCAAACATAAGTGGAGAAAAATTCCAGTCAAAATTGAGCCTACATAGTGGCAATAAAAGCAGCAAAGAAGGCATATTTTGCTGCCTCCATTGCATTCTAATTGTGCTGTCTGGCAAAACCTTTCTGGGTGCTGGGGGCCTTTTACAGTCTGGCCCAATGGAGGTGACAGATGGTAGCTTGTTGTGACTTGTCTGCAAAGCATTTTGAGGATAAAACTACTTGTGTGTGCCTTGACTCCACTGTTACGGCAGATGAATCTCAAGGGGTGTTCAGAGCAAAGTCAACTCCTAGGGGCTGGGAGTCTTTGGCGCCTCCAATAAAATATTTGAGGGGGCCACCTCCCCCAATGTTGATGGACACTGCCATTCAAATGGTGTGTATGTGCCATATCATGTAATCAGTTATACTTAACTGCCCCTCCCAATATTTTATTCAAGTTGGCACCCCTGCCTGTTATGTTAGTTTCAGTTAGTAAGGCTCGAGGATGCGTACCAGGTGCTTGGATATGTCTGGGTGACCACTTGGGCTCTGGACCTGTGTCCCTCTTGGCTAACAAAAACTAGGAGAGGAAGGGTCAGCCGTCTGGGCCAGTGGGGTGATTAATACCGCCTTGTGAGAGGCAGTGGTGGGATCACTGCTCAAGAAAACCTCCCTGGATTTGGAGTAAATCTTAAGTAATTACTGGCCAGTTGCCAGTCTCCCCTTCTTGGGCAAGGTTCTTGAACAGGTGGTTGTGGACCAGATCCAGGGGCTCTTGGAGGAAACTGATTTTCTAGATCCATTTCAATCAAGGTTTTGGCACAGAAATGGCTTTGGTTGGCCTGTATCAGGGGTGCCAGTTCCTGGGGGCTGAGCCCTTTCCCCAATATTTTTTGGGTAGGAGCCAGCCCCCCCCAATGTTCAAAGAGCACAGAGGTGAAGTGCAGAGCTGACTGTGGCACAGCTCCAGTGGCCAACTCCTTCCCCTCCTGCCGTGGAGAAGGAGGAGGTTCGAAGCAGCCTCCTGCCAGTGGCGTCACTAAGAGGATGTGGTGGAGGAGCCTCTGACCATGGTGTGGCCATGTTCAGCTCTGCTCCTGGCTGCTCCCAATGTCCTGATGTCATGCCTGTAACATCCACCCCATCACCCTTTCAAGCTGGCACCTCTGCCCTTTATAGCAACCTCTGTTGGGGGAGAGCCAAGGGAAATGTGTCCTTGTTAATTCTCCTCTACCTCTCAGTAGCTTACAATACCATTGACCATGGTATCCTTCTGGAGCGGCTGTCCAAGTTAGGGGTGGGTAGTGCTGCTTTGTGGTGGTTCCTGTCCTACTTGGTTGGTCGTTGGGATCATTTGCTTGCGGAATGCTCTTTGGCCCCATGGATCCTTCAGCATGGTACTCTTCAGGGTCTGATTTTATTCCCCCATGATGTTTAACATCTACAAGAAACCACTGAGTTGGATCATCCAGAATTTTGGAGTACAGTCATACCTGGGTTGAAGTAGCTTCGAGATGAATATTTTTGTGTTGTGCTCCACAGTGACCCAGAAGTAATGGAGCACATTACTTCCGGGTATCGCCACTCACGCATGTGCAGAAGCTCAAAATGATGTCATGCGCATGCACAGAAGCGGCAAAATGCAACCCGCGCACAGTTGCGTGTTACGTTTGCTTCAGGATGCGAACAGGGCTCTGGAATGGATCCCGTTTGCATCCAGAGGTACCACTGTATGTTGTCATCAATGTGCCGATGGCACACAGCTCTACTTCTCCTTTACAATTGCAGGTGTGGCAGTGGATGTACTGGACCATTGTCTTGCCTCAGTAATGGACTGGATAAGAGCCAATAACTGGAGCTCAGTCCAGATAAGACTGAGGTACTGTTATTGAGTGGTTCTCTAGACTGCACAGATGGGAGATGGCTTTCTCTTGATGGGATTACAGTCCCTCTGAAGGAGAGGGCACACAAATTGGGAGGGTACAGAGGTGTTGCTTGAGGAGGCCTAAGTGGTGCTTCTCACTGCCTGGTGTGTCTGCAGGTAACATGACATATTGCTCTGCCAGTTTCTCTTAAGTCCAAGTGCCCACCCCTTCTGTGAAGTGATATATCTATCACAATAATATAACATTTCGTCTTAAGCTTACCTTATCTTCATTTTAAGCAACAAATTTGGTTGAGTCATACAGCATATTTTGATCAAGTTATCTCAATTTGAGATTCTAAACTGTCACTTGTTATTTATTTTTCGGCATTTCTCCCACTGAAATTAGCATTCATAATTCATGAAGGAAAAAATAATGAGTTGATTATTTAGGGATAACTAACATAAATCTGAAGGATTGTATGTATGATTAAATGAATTTAGCTATGAAGAGCCAATTTAATGTGTATTAAAAATGAGTGAAGTCTACAGATTAGAAGAAGAAAGTGTCTCATGTCTTCATTCTCCACGTTCAGCTTTTGCTTTCTGCTTAAATGTGTTACTATGTGTTATACATTGTATAATATAACAAGTCCATGCTGATTTTAACAGAATAAAAATGGTACAAAAGAGTCAAGAAATAGTCAACAGCAGAAGCACATTACTAGTGGATAACAGATCTTTTTGATTAGTTTTCCCCCTTTTTTCAGCCAAAAGATTGTTGATAAGCACCAATTATACATCATTTATGTTTTATTGAACTGCTTAGAAATTTATGATTGGGTTGACATCAAGGTTAATTTCTTCCTGTAGAAGAGAGCTAAGTTAAAATTGCAAAGAAGTTCTGGAACCTAAAAAAAAAGTCCCAGTTTGTTATTTAGTAATGGTAATTACTGTTATATACACAACTAGGGGCTATTTACAGGTCAAAAATGTCCCTCAATGTGGAGACTTAAGAAGTATGAAATACAGCTTGCTTGTAAGCAGATACTTATTTCACTGTAGCATTAAACATCATATCCTGCAATAGTGATATTGTTCTTACATAATTTTGTGGATGTCTGTGGAGAATTTGTGATCTCCAGATGCTGTGGTAATCCAGTTTGTACCAGCCCCTGTCAACATGGCCAGTGGTCAGAAATGATGGGAATTGTATTCCAATAACATATTGAGGGTCACAAGTCCCCTATCACTGAATTATGATAAATATGGCTTAATCCTTTCCCTCAAGCTGCTGCGCCGCTCATTTTATCTTCTCATCCATAATATCTAACAGGATTTCCCTCAATCTATATTTCCTAGCCTTATCTATGCAGAATATTCTGATGTCACAGCTAGGGATGGACTGACCAGTCTATGTCCATTCTGTGCCAAGTTCACTGGCTCCGAATTCTAGATCCAGTCCATCCCTTTTTACTGACTTAGAGAATGCCTGAAAGATATGCTTGTAAATTGGACACATTTAGTATGTACCTGTTTACTTAAAATACACATCTCCATTGTACATATTTCTGTGCAGTTACCCCTTAAAGTTCATATTTTATATGCATTTTAACATAAAGTATTATTTTTGAGAGGCACTAGGTAAAAGGTAAAGGTACCCCTGCCCGTACAGGCCAGTCTTGACAGACTCTGGGGTTGTGCGCCCATCTCACTCAAGAGGTCGGGGGCCAGCGCTGTCCGGAGACACTTCCGGGTCACGTGGCCAGCGTGACAAGCTGCATCTGGCGAGCCAGCGCAGCACACGGAACGCTGTTTACCTTCCCGCTGGTAAGCGGTCCCTATTTATCTACTTGCACCCGGGGGTGCTTTCGAACTGCTAGGTTGGCAGGCGCTGGGACCGAGCAGCGGGAGCGCACCCCGCCGCGGGGATTCAAACCGCCAACCTTTCGATCGGCAAGCCCTAGGCGCTGAGGCTTTTACCCACAGCGCCACCCACGTCAGTACTTGAGAGGCACTATTTGGGACCAAAGCTGGCTCAAATCCAGAGAAGTGTGGTATCTTACTGATAGTTGCATTCCGATCCACAAGCAAGTTCAGGAACATCAGATTGGGTTGGTCTGCTGTGAAAAGTGGGCTGAATGAATTCCTGCCCCAACCCTAGTCACACTATGAAGGGTAAGGGGGAACCTAGATATTCAAGCTATTTGGTGGCAGTTATGCATTCTCCTAATTTCTAGGTTGGCTAATGTCTAATTATTTTAGTATAAGCTGAGGTCATATTCTGCCCATTGTTTTATCTCCCTTTTCCTGTTTTAGCTTTGGATGACTGGGCAGAATTTTAGCTGGTTTTTAATGCTCAGCTGAAGCACTGGAAACCTTTGAATCTCTTTCCATCTGACTCTGACGTCAATAGAGTTGATACAGAGCAGTACTGTATTATGAAGCTGGCAAGGCATGTACATCAAGTTAACTTTTGGTGAAGGGAAGTAAATGTTCAGCACACTTCATTCAGCACACACAGTTGCATGCAAACACTTTGGGGGGTGGGAATTAGAATTAAGGCAGGTGATGTTTGCCCATCAAAAATATGTATGAGAAGTTAGTGGAGACTGGAATTGTGACATGAAGAATAGGATTCCCTGACTAGAATTGTCATGCATAACTAAGCCTTAAAGGAGCTAGCAACTGCTAGTTCACCAAACAAAGAAGGCAGTATTTGGCATGAACTCTTATTTTTTCCCTTTTAGTAAACACAACATCCAAGGGCATGCTCTAGATAGGAATTTATCTTAGCCATTGCCTTGTGGAAGATACAAAGTACATCTTCTAGCTTATTATGAGATCTTGAGCAGTAATTTGCTTTCAGATTTTTCCTGTTTGTTATTATAAGGAACATCAGATTAAAGCTTTAAAAAAAACTTGATTGTCATGTTCTGTCCTTACAAATTGCTGCCAAAATTTGCAAATCTTCTTTTCCCTAAGTGCCTACTTGAAAAAGACCACAATTTTCCCCACAGCCTACATCTTTGACCATTGTAACCATGGAAACTTCCCCCCAAAACTCTTGGAGGTCCCAGGCCACAGAGAAGTTAGGCTGGCCTCAACTAGAGCCAGGGCTTTTTCAGCTGTGGCTCCGATCTGGTGGAACGCTCTATCACAAGAGACCAGGGCCCTGCGGGACTTGACATCTTTCCGCAGGGCCTGCAAGACAGAGCTGTTCCACCAGGCCTTTGGCCAGGGCACAGCCTGACTCCCTCCCTCGGCAATCTTCGCGGAGCTCTGGCCCAATGGTTGCTAGTGGCTTGAATTAATTAATTTTTATAATGAATGATTTTAGAATGTTGTTTATGTTGTACTTTTGTACTGTTTTATTGTTGTTAGCCGCCCTGAGCCCGGCTTCGGCTGGGGAGGGCGGGATATAAATAAAATTTATTATTATTATTATTATTATTATTATTATTATTATTATTATTATTATTATTCCCTTGTGCCTCTGAATGGCTTATCTCCCAGGCGATGTCTCAGTCCGGAAAAACAAGCTCTGCCTGTATTCTTACACTGTTACATCGTCTGGCACCCAGGTGAAGACTCCCAGCATTTAGTAAAGGTAAAGGTACCCCTGCCCGTACGGGCCAGTCTTGACAGACTCTAGGGTTGTGCGCCCATCTCACTTAAGAGGCCAGGGGCCAGCGCTGTCCGGAGACACTTCCGGGTCACGTGGCCAGCGTGACAAGCTGCATCTGGCGAGCCAGTGCAGCACACGGAACGCCGTTTACCTTCCCGCTAGTAAGCGGTCCCTATTTATCTACTTGCACCCAGGGGTGCTTTCGAACTGCTAGGTTGGCAGGCGCTGGGACTGAGCGACAGGAGCGCACCCCGCCGCGGGGATTCGAACCGCCGACCTTTCGGTCGGCAAGTCCTAGGTGCTGAGGCTTTAACCCACAGCGTCACCCGCGTCCCTTCAGCATTTAGTAATTCCAAATATTCAGTAATCTCTGACATTTGCTAACTCTAGGAATTATGGATGCCTTTGCACCCACCAATTCTGGGACCCGAACAAATAACAGTATATAATCTTTAAATGCTTCAGTTAAAAACGTAAGAATTGCTTTTCTGTATCTGATGCCTCATGCCCACCCAGCCTTGCACTTGTCTCCAGTGGAGGCCAGAATTTTTACTGTAAAACTCAAGGTAGCATATTATGCAGCCAGGATAAAACTAGCTTCACTGTGTGGCAGGATGCTGGAGATTACCAGCTCTTCTATGGTTGCAGTTACTCTGTAGCTCTTTACATGACTTTTTACAGAGTAGGAACAAAAAGGCAGATCCGTGTCCCAACACAGGGAGCAAGAGGATGTGCTTGTTAGTAGTCAGAGGGGCTGCATGACAGGCCTCTTCAAGTACCCAAGGGGCCATCAGATAGAAGAGGGCAAAGACTTCTGTGCTGCCCCACAAGGCAGGACTAAATAAGCTGGGCTTAATTTACAGAAAAGGGACACGGGTGGCACTGTGGGTAAAACCACAGTGCCTAGGACTTGCCGATCGTATGGTCGACGGTGCGAATCCCCGCGATGGGGTGAGCTCCCGTTGTTCAGTCCCTGCTCCTGCCAACCTAGCAGTTCAAAAGCACGTCAAAGTACAAGTAGATAAATAGGGACCGCTTACAAGTGGGAAGGTAAACGGCGTTTCCGTGTGCTGCGCTGGCTCGCCAGATGCAGCTTGTCATGCTGGCCACGTGACCCGGAAGTGTCTGCGGACGGCGCTGGCTCCTGGCCTCTAGAGTGAGATGAGCGCGCTGAACCCTAGAGTCTGTCAAGACTGGCCCGTACGGTCAGGGGTACCTTTACCTTTTACCTTTAATTTACAGAAAGGTTGGCGTCAGTTGAAGATTGGGAGAAACTTCTTGACAATAATAGCAGTTCAGCAGTGGAACCAGGTTCTCCTTTTGCTGAAGATCTTCAGTCAGAGGCTGGACAGGCATCTTAGACTAGATGGCCTACAAGACTCTTCCAACTTCTGATTGTGTGGTTATTAATGCTGAAAGATCTGCTATGGCTGCCTATCAGCTATCAAGCCATGTTCAAGGTTTTTGTTTATTAACATTTGAAGCCCTAAACAATTTGGGACCAGATATTCCCAGGATACTTCCAGTATAGACCAAACCAATCTTTAAGGTCTTCCGAGGAGATCCAGCTTTACATAACCAGCAGATTATCTCTTAGTAACAACACAGAAGCAGGCTTTTTCAGTGATAGTACTCACCCTCTGAAATGCCCTCCCTTGGGTAATTTATAAGTGGAGATTGCAATGATTTTTAAACACAGCTTATTGAAGCTTTCCTGGACTCTGACCCTCAGTTTTTAATTCTTGTTTTGTACACTACACAAATTTTATTTGTGATATACACGTGTTTTATTTTTCTCTCATTTTTCTCTTGCTTTTAGGATATTTTATTGAATTTTTTGTATTTTTATGTAAACCATTTAGAGAATTTTTTTATTATATGAAGTGATATAATTATAACTAATATATAAACCATGGGACAAATTACTGATTCAGCATCCTATTTGCTTTCTTGCTGCAGTTCCTATAAGACAATTTAATTTAGGAATGCTTTCCAGGGGGAAAACCTATCCCAAATGTTATATGACATCTTTAAAACGGTAACCGTGGGTCCTGTTAACAACAGATACTATAATGCAAATAATGTATCAGCAAACTATAACTGTATATTAAAAATAGCATATTTAATGTTGGCTTTTCTGTGTATTCATTTTCCTTTGTGCTTTTAAACTGCTGTAAGAGTATTTTGTGTATGTGCAAACTCTGCTATTATTTCTCCTCCCTTCGAAGAGCCATAGCCAGCAGAGATACAATATGTTTCTGAACTGACCAGAAACTTAATCTTATTTTTCATATGTTCTCTCTGGATGATGAGTCCCCACTTTCTTTCCTGTATTACATCATCTGCTTACTTCAGCCTCCTTGCTTAATGGAAGTGCTGGTGGTTAGCCGGCATCAATAAGTGCCTCATCTCACTTTCCGTCACCAAATCCTTTAATACCTTGCACTCCTTTTTCCTTTGTTGTTCTTTCTAGCAGCATTGCTCCTGGGGGGGCTCTTCTTGCAGCCTTTACATTCCATATGCTTCCCTGTGCTCTTTAGCACACTCCTCTCTACAGTGTCTATAGTTCAATGCTGTCCCATGAGGTATCATGTTATCTGGCTCAGGTTTAGAATTTGACAAGAGACACGGCTCAGTTTCAGCAGCTGATGTGAACCCAGTCAGGTATCGCAAATGCCTCTTCCTATTTATTTCTGCTCACTCAGTTTTGCTATTGTCAGTTTGCTTTTAATGGATCTACTTAGTGTATAATCCATTGCCAGTCTGTTTTTATCTGTCAGTAAGCAATTTCTGCTGTCCTGTATTTCTCTCTTCCTCTTCATCTTTGCCACAGGTACACACAAGTAGAGAGATAAATTATGCCGTCGATCCGTGGCCTGAATGTGCTGCTGCACTCAGGCTTATGAGGAACGGCTAAGGGAGCTGGGCATGTTTAGCCTGGAGAAGAGGAGGTTAAGGGGTGATATGATAGCCATGTTCAAATATATAAAAGGATGTCATATAGAGGAGGGAGAAAGGTTGTTTTCTGCTGCTCCAGAGAAGCGGACACGGAGCAATGGATCCAAACTACAAGAAAGAAGATTCCACCTAAACATTAGGAAGAACTTCCTGACAGTAAGAGCTGTTCGACAGTGGAATTTACTGCCAAGGAGTGTGGTGGAGTCTCCTTCTTTGGAGGTCTTTAAGCAGAGGCTTGACAACCATATGTCAGGAGTGCTCTGATGGTGTTTCCTGCTTGGCAGGGGGTTGGACTCGATGGCCCTTGTGGTCTATTCCAACTCTATGATTCTATGATTCTAGTGGGAACAGGATACTGGGTTAAATGGGTCCTTGGCCTGATATAGCAGGACTCTCCTTATGTTTTTAAATTAAACAACCCCACACAGAAAATGAGGGTGTTTTCATAGCACACCACTCTTGGCATCAGCACAGATGAATTCTTAAGCTTTCCCAGTTTCCGTTGGTAGTGAATTAAGTGTACACTTTGGAGGAGTCCTAGTGTGACAGCTCCACAGCTTCCTCAGAGGACTTGCTTGTGCCTCAGGGCTTGTATACACGTATGCTTCATTTCCATGTTTGCAAGAAATAAATATTCATTAAATCACAACATGCACAAGGCTTGACATATTGAAAGTATCTTGGGACCCCCTCTGTGAATATAAATGAAAACAAAAAGATATATCTTTGATCTTATCAGTTGAGTTTTTGATTTGATGTATTTTTAATTTTTCCATCAGTTGGTCTGGACTCTTAGTTCTGACACTCCCATGATGCTTCCATAGACTTAAGTAAATTGGACAGCTTAGCTCTATATCGGCTTCTTTCCTGCCTAGGAATGGGTAAGCTGAAATAGACAATATCCTCAAGCACATTGCAGTGTGGAAATAGTGATGTACAGATTCAAATGGGTAAGTACGTGAGAACACACAAATACACAATGTGCAAAGCATAATATTGGCTTAAAAGAACCCAGCATTGGTGGTCTTTGGGGTCTCAAATTTCAACAGCACCCTGTGTGATCCCCAAATTCGGCACTCCCAGCTTTTTGCCATCCATTCTACATCATAGCTGACCAAACTGGTCGTGTTCCCTTAAATTAAGGTTACCAGATTTTTTTCAATGAATCCAGGGACACTTTTCAACTTCAATGGATTTTGTACGGGGACTGATTTGTAAATCCAGGGACTGTCCCTGGGAAATGGGGACGTCTGGTAACCTTACCTTAAATCCGCCTCTGAACCTAGTCATAAGGGTTTTTTTGTTCTTTGTTTCTGAAGACATGATTTAGAAATTATTGCAGCCTTGTCAAAGGAAAAAACACATATCTTTAGCAATGCCACACGCTAGAAAAAGAAACAAAGAATAACACCTCACTAATCTATATGCTGGATGTTGCCTTGCTGTAGGGGGGCTGCTTCAGATGTTACAAAATAGGCATGTAAAAATGTCATTTTTGAAAGGTGACGCCTTGCATGCATTCTGCAGATAAAAGCATGATTTATTTACATATGTTCCCATCATAAATGACATGTGCAAAGGAATAATTTCCTTGGTATAAAGTGTGAAGCAGCACCTGCAGTTGGGTAGAACTATGGAAAGGTTTATTTTTTTAGTTGCTTAATTATAAAGATTGCTCACTCATTCCAAGGGTGGGTGATGGTTGACTCCAGCCTCAGCCAGCCGCAGGCGAGAACTGGATTGACCAACCAAAAATGTAAATCAAATGGACCAATAGTGGCCTTTTGGGAAAGCAGGGTTTCAGCGATGGACTAGAGGAAGCAAGGCTTCACTCTGGTCCACTGCTACAATATATAAAGGGCCGCTGTGCTGAGGGGTAGGCAGCGCATTTGGTGATAGATAGTCATGCAAACCCAAGCATCTGTTGTTTGGATGTTACATGTTCACAGCACTCAGATGTCAATGTGCGATTACTGCAAAAGATACAATTCACCCAGTCAGCTAATAGTTATAAAGCAGTTAGGATGAGCATGTGGAATCCAATTGTATGAATGGGCATCTGTTGGCTTTTCTCTGTGACACCATTTTCATTAGTAGGTTGCTTTGGTTGTATACTTTATATTTTACTTTCTCCAGTAATGTTTCATTCTGGGTTGTTCTGTTTGATGTTTTAATGTGCTGTAAACCACTTTGAGATTTTTTTCTTACAAAAAATTAGAGTGGTATAGAACTGAAATGAATAATAATAATAATAATTTTTCATGCTGAAAAGATACATTTTTAGACTCTAGGCTTTACAGCTATTTCCACTGGCTCAGCAGACCACTCGTGAATAAATGTGGGGTTGTTTTTTTTACTCCTTCTTGCTACCACAAGCCAGATAACTACTTTAAGTATGCCACATCTATGTACGCATACCAAAGATATTTTTTTTTAATGGCCATTTCCTCCTGGTACACTGCCAAGTTGTTTTTCCAGATGCTACCAACCGCTACAAAAGGTATAGAATTTATTGTGGTTTTCCAGCTTGCGGCCCAGTATCAGTAGCAAGAACAAAACTGAGGAGAATGCTTATATTTATGTATTCTTTTGCATGCATTAAATATTTTACACTGAACATATGACTGGCTCTCTCATATGACAATGTGACACAGCCTTATTCTTTTGCCAAGTATTTCTTACATAAGATTTTTTTTGGTGTAATTTATTGGATATACTGAGTTGAAATGGTTTGCTGTTTAGCCGTGCCTGTCTTATTACCATATGCTTTATTCAGTAAGTTGAAAACGCTTTCTAATTTTTCTCAGTCTAAACACTGGGGAACCAAGTCTGCATCCTCCCACCAACTTTCCATCAGGGAAAATTGTGTGTTGTAGCCGTAGGCTGTCTTCCTGCCTTGGAGCCAAACTACAATTAATACATAAATTTGTCTTGCGGTTATAAAAGAGGGATCCATTGTCTGTGATGGAGGTATTGCTTTTCTCATTATTTTTTTTAAACTGAATTTTTATTGAAGTTTTAACATACCAACACAACACAATAGCAAACAAAACAAAAGAAGAAAAGAAAAGACATAATAAGAAATACAAAATTAAAACACGTATAACTTCAGTTTTTACTTTCTTTTAGCTTACTTTCCCGACTTCCTCATGCCTTCCCTTTCTGTATTCTAATTTCTGATTAAATTGTCAGCAAATCCTTCCCTTACTTTTAAAATAATTTTAATATTATTTATTTTCTTTAAATTATCCCTTGCCGTTTTTAACTCCTTAATTTTCAATCCAGCATCATTCTAACCTTCATTAATTTTCTTTTCTCATTATTTTCATCCTGGCAATCGGCATTCTGCACAGAATTTTGCTTGATGGTTGCCATTAATTTGATTTTAATTTGATTTAATTAATTTTACAATGAATGTTTTTAGAATGTCGGACTATTTTGATTGTTGTTAGCCGCCCTGAGCCCAGCTTCGGCTGGGGAGGGCGGGATATAAATAATTTTTTTTATTATTATTATTTCCATTTAGTTAAAGTGAGACCATATGCTTTCTAGAGTATTGCAGGTTTTTTTTTTAAAAAGGTGAGCTGTTTGTTCACAGTTTGTCACAGCTGTTGACCCAAATTCTTGCATTATGAATCTCTCTGCTGGGGTCCAAAATAACAGGGGAGTTTTTATCTTTCAAGGCACCTTTGTACATTTGTGCAATTTAACTTGAAGATTTGGGCCACAATCCATATCAGAGTGAAGCACACTTTAGCTCATGGAAATAAATGACATTGTCTGTTGGCAATTCACATTGTACTTTTCTTACATGTCTCAGTGAGACTTGTCAGGATGACCACAACTGTACAAGCATCCCAAGCAGATGGCCAGGATGGCAATATTTGGATTCCTGCTTACATAGTCACACAATGTGATATGTAAAACTCAGAAGTAGACTACACTAATCGGATCATGCCCAATCGGATCATGCAGAATTTGGGAATTGCTCTCTGTCATTTGCAAGCTTCAAGAGATCTTAGGATGGATTTTCCAGGTGGTGCTTGGGGCAGCAAAAAGTCTTGAGCCAGCTTCGAGGCTTATACATAGTTTCTAGCCCACGGAATTATGTAATTGGCACAGTCTACACATTAAATGATGTGAGTGCATCTCGATACAAACATGCAAGTTTGCAAATCTGAAAATCCCACCTGATGTCATTTGTACTGAGGCCTAATTTTCTGAGCATGCTTTGTGTGCCGGTTAAGTTGTTCATTTTTTAAAAAACAATTAAAAATGAACCATTTGATTGGAAATGTTTTTAGCAAACATTTGTAAGCTGTTCTGTCTCTCATATCTTATTCTAGTAAGCAATTATAGAAATATATATCAAGACAGCATTTTTCTTATATATAGGAAATGGTCATATTTCTCAACAATTTTCTCAAATTACATTTTTCTTTCTTACCCTTGAGGATTTTTCATAAATGGGTAGTTCTCTAATCAACTTGTTTTGGGGAAGAGTCTCTTTAATAACTTTCTGACATTTCTCAGCAAGCTTTTATCTTGACAGGTAGCACTAGACATACGCTGAAATCAAATGGATGCTTGCTGCATGAATAAGAGCGATTTTAAAAAATCAGCTCTGAAATTTTGTTTTTGTTTCTTCCCTTCTTTCAATCAGTGGAACAGAGCATTCCCTGCTGTGTTTGTAGTAGTAATTCATTGGAAATGTTTCAGTGGTTTTACTACTGTTTCAAGAAGCCTGCATGTAGCGATGGATAAACCATGCGATGTGCCTGAATCTGGGAGGTGAAACGGTTGTGAGATTCCCTCAGCAGATATTTCCTGAAACAACAGAGCTGTACGAGGAATGATGATGTACTGCATATTATTCTCCTCCCCTCATATTCATCTCCCTGCTGTTTATATTCATTTTTAGATAGATTATGCAACTCAGATTATGCACATGACATTAAAAAAAGGTTTCAGAGTGGAAAAAAAGAGGTTTGCATTCATTCAGGGCTTCACAATGAGTAACACATAATCTTTTAGGAAACTCTGATCTACAACAATTTCTCAGAGACAAAGGGTGTAGAAGCAGTCACCTCCAGGCCAGGCGATACTCCTTTAAAAAGCCACACTCCTTAGAGAGGAGGTGGTGGAGTTCAGGAGAGGTATATCACACTCACTCCATACAATTTATAGCATATTTAAAGCACATGACTTTACCCAAAGAATCCTGGGAACTCACAGAGCTACAATTAGTTTGTTAAGTACTCCTAACAAACTACAGTTTCCTATGATTATTTGAAGGAAAGCAATGTGCTTTATCATATGGCTGTCATATAATGTGATGTATGTTGTGATTGGGGCAGGAGGACTTATACGACCTCAGCCAGCCTCCACTTTTTGTTGTAGCACTTTGCTATCACAGACATCTCCAAGGCGCTTCCCAACCATGCCCCATTGGTTTGAAGAATAGAGAAAACAGTGGTTAGCAACCAAGAAAATCAGGTAATTGTGATGTGATATTTAAATCCGGTAAAATTGCTACATGTACACATGAGTCTTAGAGTTCCCTTTGAAGAGTGACTGGTTCTTAAACCACTCTGAAAATTGTAACTCTGAAAAGGAAATAGGAAACTCCTAACAACTCTCAGCATGTGTAACAAACTGAAGTTCCAATGATTAGGGTTTTTGGGGGGGGGGCATGATTATTAAAGTGGTATAACAGTGCTTTAAATGTTTGGTGTGAATGTGTCTTTAACAGAACAGCATTACATACCCAGTACATTTGAATGTGTGTGTGTGTGTGTGTATAATGTTATTTCAAGTACTGAATATATACTGGAAAACACTTATAATGCATTTTACTAAACCAAGCAACCTAGGAGTTCCTTACCTAAATGATTATATTTGCAGGTTTTGCTCCAGGATAATGTATTAGTTGGTACAAATGAGCAGCAATCATATTTTGGCCTCCTGTTCATACTGGGCACTGGTCTACCCTGGAGTGAGAGTGCCAGGCAATGGCCTGTGGGCACTGATTGGGAAGAATGGAGTTGGCTGGCAGCCACTGCAAGTAGGAGGTGCTGTAGCTGGTTGCTGGTAACAGAGTTGTGAGTATGAACTGCAGGACCCAGGACAGCTCCCAAAGATTGGTAGAAACTGAATGGAACTTAAATGTACTTGCCTAATGTCTTAGTCAGTTAGACTGAGGCCAAGACAGGTACCAAATCAAGACATGTTACAAATGACATGTACCAAATCTTCTGATTGCACTACTGTAGTCAATAACATCATTTAACAGAAGGCGTGGAGATGTGACTTGCCTCTGTTTGGGACAGTGTGAAATTCTCTGCCTTTGGTTCAAGGCTGATCTTTACCTAATCACCTGCTTCTTATTGCTACTCTGTAAATAGGATGATATTCTAGTTTGGCAAGCTGTTGAGTAAATGTGGGGAAAATGAGATAGTTCAAACCATTAAATTGTATATTAGCGTTAGAATTTATTGCTCAGAGTGCAATCTTACAAAGTAGGCCCCAAAGAGTTCTATGGGGCTTACTTCCAGGTAAGGATTGCAACTCTGTTAAATCTGCTATCCAGTATCCAGTTTTTCCTAATCCTAATGTATTCTTAAAGCATTAAAACAAGTCCAGATGTCCTGAAATAATAATGTAACTAAAATATGACTAAATGCATCTAATATATCTTAGCCTTTCATTAACCCCTCTAGTGTGATTATTTTGCAATCTTGGCTGTTTATGAATTTGCTTAAGCAATTCCTTTCTAGAGATTGAGTAGTTTTGCTGCAGTTCCCTATTTTTTAATTTAAAATTTAAAATAAACCCAGAACTTCACCTTTAACACTAAAAACATTCAGCAATGTTAAGGATGGTGTCTATTAGGGGATAATAGTAGGTAACTTCATAATAAAATGATTTCTCTTTTTAGGAAGGAGAATATGCTGCAACTTTTGCAATTCCTGACTACCAGGGCAGGTGTGCAAACAAGGGCCTCTGGAGTGAGGGTAAATCCCCCTGCTTAATTTATAGAAGACTGGAGAAGACACTTCTGTGATCGAGTTCATAGCCTCTGGGATAAACCAAGTGTACGTGAGAGTAGTCACAGCCTTTTCCTCCTGCTTTTTTCTAAGCTTGAAACTGACATTAGAGACACTGGGGAATCATATATGATCTGAAAAGTGGATATAAGAGGAAAATATACAACACCCCCCCCCCCAACCTGAGCTTCAAGCCATTCTAGCCTCTGGTGTATTAACTCTTGTGCCAGCATTTCAGATAAAAGACTTAATCCAAATCCAAAACCCTTCTGCTGAACCGGCCACTGTGATAAGGAGAAAGAGATGAATTTGCATAAACTGCACATAATAATAACCAGCAGCATAACTAAGGTCTCATGGGCCCTTTGGCCAGGAATCAACAATGCATTTATATAAGCTTGTTTCCGTAGGATAAAAATATGTAGAAGAAGCTCTGAATTTAGTGTAGCAAATATCTCCAGTAATTTAATAAGCATACAGAATATGAATAGCCCCTCATTTAAAGTAACATCATATCCTGTTCAAAATGTGTTTTGAAAAAGTATCCTAAAGAAAACGGAGAGTAGGAAGCCCACAAATGCACCCTCTGTCCTTACAACACCAACATTAACTCTTCAGAAAAAGCATGCTAAACTATTAAATGAGAGCTAATTTTCATACCCAAACAAGCCCATACCCGCAAACCATTATGTCTTTGTCAATTAAAACTGTTCTGAAATTTCTAGATGTTGACCTGCTAAATGTGGTTTCCATTTTTTTAAAAAAAGATACCAGTTCTGCATTTGATGGCTGGAAAGGGACTGTAATTTTGCAATGGTTTCCTCTTCGTAAAAATAATTTTGCCACTGGGATAATATTATTCAACCAAGGATGAAGTATGGTGCACGTCTCCGCAAATAGCATGAGCTAGGAACTGGTTTAGTGGACTAATTAAATGATTTCTTTGCATGGATTTACTCTGATGCTTTATAGTGCAATCTTATGCACGCTTACACAGAAGTAAGTCCAGTTGAGGTCAATGGAATTTACTGCCATCCTAAGGCAGCCTTAGCAAAGAAGCTATTTGTCACTTGATAAATTTCTCATATTTGTCAATTGATAAATTTGCCTGCAGAGGCATGTGCTGTTTACACATGACAAGACAGTTTCAGATGCAGCAGCGATTTAATGCAACCTTTCTGTTAGGTGAGAAATTGCAGCAGTTGCTGGTCAGTCACATAAACCAGGCTATCTCATGTGGAAGAATGCACGTTACTATCATAGTGGCAATGTGCAATTGAAATAAGAGGGCAAACAGCAGAATAAATAGCTTTCTCTCTCTTTTAAAAAAACGAGCTTTAGAAAACTTGTTTAAAACACTCTCATAAAGAAGGCAAAACACAAGTATTCATAGCAATAAGCTTGTGCGTCTCCCCTCCCCCTGCTCTCTGAGTCACTGCAGTCATGGGAAATTATTTCAGAGTGTTAAATTTAAGATAAGAACTGGGACCAGCTAAATAAGAGCAGAACGTATCTTCAAGGCAAACTTTCCCATTAATATGAATTAATTATACAATGTGACAGAAAATCTTGGCCTTAGCTGTTAATGCTCTTTTCATCTAAACTGGTTTTTCACTGATATCTGTATATTAATTTCATGAAGTGTATTTATTTAAATTCCGAATTAATAAAGTTTGCCACAGATGGCAAGAAGCATTTAATTGGCTTCCCCCCTATTTTTCACACTTTAGTTAAAAAGAAAACTGTCCAATTAATTATGAGCCACGTATATCTTCAATATTTGAATAGTAACAGGATTCAGAATTTTCTTCAATTTTCTTCATGTAGCTGGGTAACAAAATTAATATTTAATACAAGGTAGTCCTTGGAGTTCCTTGTGTTTCGATATTCTGCAAACCACTCTTCCTCATCTAAAATTTATTACTGGTGTTGTTTTACACAACACAGTCCAAATTAGTTTTAGAAGTTCTAATAACAAAAATCTTACCCATGTATGGTTTTGAAGTGTGGTATGTCCAGCTGCTGAGACTATCCCACTTTGACAAAGTCTGACAACTGCTGCTGTATGTAATTTTTTCTAAAGTAATGATTAAAACTTTTTAGACCGTTAAATGCATTTAGGAGACGGTTTGCATGAACACATTTCATACAAAGTGAGTTTGTTGTTGTTATTGCTGTTGTCAGTCAGTGTATAAGTCAATGTTTGTCTTTTCTAAGGAATAACTACTTACTGACCAACATACATTTATGAAGCCTGACATTTCTATGTTAACTAAAATATTAGATAGGATAAGGAAGCTGAATCAGTGGTGGGTAATATCTTAAGATAATGCTTTTTATAAAACCTACAGAATCCCTATACCCTGCCTCTACCTTTTATGATAGAGTCACATCTTGAATGTCTTATCTCCTTCCCTGTTCTGATTTTAGTATTTATCTCAGCCCTTCTGTCTCTCTGCACCCTTCACAAGTGCTGTTGCATAAGTACCTGATTCAGTTCTCTGGAGTGGCAGATATATTGCTGAATATGCCAGATACTCAGTTACAGTGCTGAGATAGATGGACCACTGGAAAACAGCTGCCGATATGTTCCTAGATGTGGTTTATGTGTACAACAGCTGTCATGCCCCATCAGTTCCAAAGAGGTGCCTAGAAAATAACATTTTTGAGTGTTTGTAAATTTCCAAATGAATTTTTTTTTAACGTTCAATTTTGGAAAAAAATAGTTCAATTCCATTAGTACTGGTGTTTTTCTTAAGGAAGCAGCTTTAAAAATAATAGATGTCACATGACGTGGTCTTCAGAATATTGTTCTACCATCTTCATTATAGTTTCTTTTGAATGCTTTTACTAAGGTCCAGTCTTAATATTTGTCATGCTAGAAAAAAGGAATGTATTTTGTAAAGCAGAATGGGAGCATGAGGGTGATTTCTGAACAAGTTTCAAATGTTTTCTGACTGACTTTCAGATTTGTAAAAAAAAAGCAACCCTTCCCTGTTACACAGAGGCTATCTCCACATAGGAAACCTTGTCTACTACAAAGCTCTCACCGACTGAAAATACTGTCTCATCATTTAGGAATTCCTAAATGTCTCAGTGCAACTCAGTACACCTAAGATATTGTAGCAGTTAAAGGTGTTTTAGTAGGAATTCAGATGGCATGTCATATACTAGCATGTTTCTCTTGCCTCACAAAGGGTGTCATGTCTTGACGAATCAAACCAATTACTTTACAGCTTATGAGAGCCAGAGGATATAGTCATGATAGTAGTTCAAAACGGCCACATATCTGCTCATCTGTGGAGTAAGATTCATAGCCTACAGATGACCAGGAAAGGTAACTCTTGTACAATGAAATAATTCAATCGTCTCTTCTTTCAGGCTGTCACAAATGACTATTCCAGGTTTATGCTGCCTGGCCGACATATCAAGATGTCTGTGTCTTGTGCTGATAACTTATGTGGACTTCAAAGAAGATTTTGATATTATTTCCCTTTTCTTACCTGGATAAAAATGCTTTTCAGTGGTCATTCTCTTGAGCAACATTTTTTGTGTGGATCTGTTCAGAAGTAAATCCCACTGAGTTCAGTGGGACTTACTCCCAAGTAAATGTGTATTGAATTGGAACCCAAGCTGACTTTGGTTTTCACTGCTAGATCTTAAAATAGCGACCACATTTAGTTTATGTAATTTGGATTAAATGTTACAGATGGGAAGAAATATAATCTGGTACTTTCGAGGTCAACAGACTCTCCTTTTTATATGAATGCAATTAATTTAAAGAGGATTTTAACCACATGAATTCTGTTTGGGACTAAAGTGTGCTGTGTTTTCTAGCTGCTGAATGGTCTGATAGAATCATTAACAGAATACTATTTCTCCACTGATTTCAAGGACTTGAATGTGATTGATGGATTTGATTTTTTTAAGCATGAACACACATAGTGAATTTATGTATTAACTGGTGTAAAACTGGCATTCAATAGAAATGGACTGGATTTGCCCATTACTATTTTGCCAGGCTGTAAGCAACTCTCTTACAACTGTCACAGAAAGGAAAAAGTTTGGAGACTGAGGTTATATCAACCATAGTTCTGGGCAGAGGACTAGAAAACTCAGCCCTTCACCACATTTCAGTTCCCAAAATTCTTTGGGGAAGCCATGACTGTTCTTCGGCAAAGTGGATAAACTGCACATGATGGCAAAATGGGAGACATGGATATTGCATTGCATGGCCTTTCAATTCATATTGCATATATCATTCTTCTTCCATTGTATAAAGTGAAATCTCATAGCAGATTGATACTTTTTGTGATTTTACTTCCACCTCTGACACAACTCAGTACCTGGAACAATAGGAGTATCATAGGAACACAGGAAGATGTCTTATCCTATTGGTCCATCTAGCTCAGTATTCTCTACACAGTGGAAGTAGCTCTCCAGGGTTTTAGTCTGAAGTCTTTCCCAGCCCTACTTGTAAACCTGGGATCTTCTGCATGCAAGACAGATGCTCTCTCACTAAGCTATTGCCCTTTCCCATGTCAACGTAGACTGGGACAGAAGTGAGAACACGTGGGCTAGGAAGAGCACATCTTTGTTTGAGACTCTGTCCTGCCACGTGGTGCCCCAGATCTTCCTGACGCATATGGAAAACATTGAGGCTTTGCTCCTGGCGGGTTTATGTTGCCCATGACTCATTTCCATAAAGCAGTGTGCTCAACACACACGCCTGGTAGGCCTTCATCTTGGTATTGGCCATTAGCATCACATTATTGTATAACCTTTTCAAGAGGCAAACAATTTCCGTAGCTGCCTTAGGCTTGCCCAGCTCAGTGTCAATAGAAAGGTTGCTGGTTATGGTGGAGCCCAGGCAGACAAAATTGTCTACCACCTCAAGTATGTGGTCAGCAGTGCTGATGCTGGTGATGACCTGACCAAAAACGTTGGTCTTCATCAGGCTGGTGGGGAGGCCAAACTCCATTCAGGTTTGGACAAAATGGTTGATGAGCCTCTACAGAGCTTCCTCAAAGTGCACTCTCAAGGCTGCATCTAATTAAAACATAAACATCTAATTAAGGAACGTAACATCCATAACAAGTAGTCACTGTATACAGAATGCTCATATCCTAAGTCGTCTTCTTCACAACCATGCTAACTCCTTTACATATGCTTTCTTTAACTTTCTCATTGCATTCCCTCTGTCTCTTGTAGCCACTGTCTTTTTCAAAGCCCCTAATGGGACAATGCCTTTTCGGCCAACCATTGTTTACCTGTCACCCACTGTAACTCAGCCCAGCATTCTATTCCTCTTGTGTCTCATTCTTCTGCCCACTCTTCTGCCACACAGTCCTTATCCCATTGACAGTTCCCTTGAGGGTTTCCCTCCCCCCCTCCCGATTTCACCTGCAGGCTCTTCTCATTAAAATTGACTGGGACATAGTTTCAGTTTCCTCTTCCTCTCTATCCTTCGTTCTATCAACTGAAAATCCTTGGTTTCTCCATTCTCCTTGGTCCCCTTAGTCATATTCACAATTTAATACATCAAAGCCAGAGCAAAGATGTTGCTTTGTACTTTGGGGAATTATTAGTCCTTAACGGGTTTCCAGAACATATTCTTTTCTACTGTCCATTGTACAACCAGCTATGCAAAGCAAGCAAGCAAGCAAGCTTTGGCCCTTTTTTTCATTTTAACACAGAACTGAGTTTCTTAACATTGCAACCATACTAAATTGGACTGCAGAAAATGTGACCCAGAGCACCTAGTTAAGATTCAAAGGACATAGGAATGTAATGCAGACATTTCATCCTTCCTCGTCTTCTGTTGAACAACAGAACTCCTCACCATGCAGCAGCTTGGGAGAGTTTCAAAATTTGTTGTGGGGCATATGGATCTGTTGTTTGGTGAACAAGCTAAAAGCTTAATCCTGCTCAGGCACGCATCTGCATTATGCCTAAAGCGTTTGCCGGAAAGGTGGCATTCTGACATTTTAATAAACAATAGTGTGTGAAGCTGCGATTCTAGCCCCACTTAACCTGGGAATTAGCTCCATTAAATTCAATGGGACTGTCACGGTCCGGTCTACGGGTGATCGAAGTCCCGGCTGAGGACGTCGGGACCGGGGGCAAGATGGTGGGGTGGAAGCAGGAATGAGAGTCCAGAAGCCAGGGATCCAAGGGTCAAGAAGCAGGGAGTCACGAAGTCAAGGTCCGAGGATCAGGAAGCAAGAAGCCAAATGCAGCAAGGCAGGAAACAAGTTGCTGTGGCAAAGAGCCAAAGGGAAATGCTGACCTTATGTTCCTTCCCGGCTCTTGCCACCAGGTGCAGTGAGTTACCAAGTGGCCTCACCTGTGCGGCCGCGCCTTGCCTCTCCAGAACAAACTTAGGAAGGCCCCCAGTCCTGTGAAGCCCTACTGGTCACAGGGCCTGGCTCCTGCACGCACTCCTGACGGGGACTTTCTTCTGAGTAGATTGATATGCACTTTATCGGCATATGTTCAGATGATGAAGAAGCTCAACTAAAGATACTTTTTGCTGCTGAGCTAACTATATCATCCGTTTTGAGTGGACTGGGTTTTGTGCACACTGCATTATAATGAAGAGCTTCATTCGGACTGGATTTGAATTAGAACTGTTAAGAGTTCTACTTCCCTTCTTGGTTTAGTGAGGAAGGCTCTCTTTACTTTCACGCCTCTCCCTCTTGCATTTTAAAGGAATGTAGGAAACTGCCTTCTACGGAGTCAGTCTCTTGCTTCTTCTCTCTCACTGTCATCTACACCACTGACAGCATCTCTCCAGGGTTTTGGACAAGGGTTCCCAGCCCTAGCTGGATGATTTAAAAATGTATTTTCTGAATTGGAAGCTTTCCTTTAAAATTGTACAGCTCAACTCCAACATGGGAAATAAAGGAATTATTGTTCATTTGTAGATGCAAATCTATGAGATGAGGCATTTTTTTGTGGGAAGAAACTGTATATACTTCATACACTTTCAGAGCAGTCTCCCGAGGAATGACGCATTAGGAAAAATAATCCATATTTTTTCCAAGCTGCCTCATGAGTGATGACACTTTAGAACAAACACACAGCCATTTCTTTTTTTTTTAAGTTAGCAACATTAAATTGCCTGCAAGTGGGTGAAGAAGACAATACACAAATGAGCTGAACATAGGTCCTATGTGACATGAGGAGCATCTTTTCATTTATGCCAGGAGTAAAAACTGTATGCCCCCCCCCCCAAAATAAACAGGTTTACCATGCCAAGCAGCTCTCAATAGTCCCACCTTTACATCTGTGAAAAGCTCCTACCCATTCACTGCCATGGGACAAAAAGATTTTGTTTTCTTTGGCATTAAATTCACTAAGCAGCATTTCAAGGTTGGGCTGTTTACTACAATATCCGGGGCGAGATGAGGAACTTGAGGCCCTCCAGATTTTGATGGATAACAAATCCGGTCATTTCTGTCCATAAGCTGTGTGGGTTGAGACTGATGGAGTTCAGTAACATCTGAAGGGCCAGAGGTTCCTTTACTTCTGATCTAGGGGAACCAAAAGAAATGTATAGAAGGGATTTTATGAAGAGACTCTAAGTTTGTAAAAGTTTTCTCTTGTGCAAAATCATGGTTTTTTTCCCCAAAGCAAGCTTTGAAAGTTCAAAGCAAGCTCTGAAAGTTCAAGCAAACTTCTGGCTTGAAAGCAGGATTTAGTCAGTGACCTGGTGGCCATAGAAACTGAAGGGCACCAATGGCTTGGTTTTATGGAATTATTCACTTAGGAATAGTCTCACTCAACTGACTCAGTGAGATTATTCAAGAAATGCAATTAACCCGCCTGCCTCTACTGCTCCCATGTCTAAACATGTATCTCACAGGAAATTGGTGAGGAGCAGATGTCAGGGGTCATCTATTAGCATTACTTGAAATGGTGATCTATAACTGAAATTGCCTGTGTGCTTATGAACCTCTGGGAAAATATATTTCAGCTCACCCTTTAATTATGCTTGCTTGGAAGCATGCTGTATTTCAATCCTAAACTGAACTAATGTAAATGTAAACGCAAAAGAAATGACTTCATATTGTAATGGACGTAAAGGTGACTCTGAATAACAGTTTCCATAAAGCAGATTAAAAACTTTTATCTCTCAACATTTTCTAACAAAAGAGAGAGAAGAAATTTAATAATAGTTATCCAAAGAAGAAAACATTTCTTACTTTTACTCCCTACCTGTGGCTCAATATTGGTGATTTTTGCTTTAGAGCTAAGGTTCTCAAATGTTCTGAGGCTGCAGCATTACAGAAGCTAATCAAGTATGGATCTGGTTAATAACCTGAGATGGAGTCTATTGAGAGCTGATGTAGATGCAGGATATACATACCTACATGTATCTACTATATATTCTGGAAAGTTGTTTCTCTGTGTTCTTGGCATTTGGATGCTTTTTGAGATATTTCCACCCAATTTGAGATGAGGGTTCCTGTGGTGGTTTGGGGCTGGATTGTGGGTCAGGAGTTCCCTGGGTCAGGCTGGATCCCTGGGTCTGGGGGTTGGACTGTGCACAGCCATAAAACTAACAGAGTGCAGTATTTCTTTCTAAATCTCAATTTAAAAAAAAATATTTTTGGTTCCTTAGAATTGCTGGCCAACACTGTGTACTGTTTCAGCTAGTCTATTGTGTGTTTGGGAAAGTTTCTTGATTGCCTTTTTGCTACACATTTGGACACCATTTTGCATGGTAATGCCTAAGATCAAGGAGCAGTTTTTAATCATGTACCATTTTGAACCAAGGTGGTAGACTGAACCTTTTAAAACTGCACTGATTTTAACTACCGATTTCAAAATTGCACAGTTTTCTTTGTTTCTTTCTTATAATTTCAGAGCAACACCAGGTATAAGGCTGCTAATTTTAGACATATTAAAAAAACAACAACTGCTGCCATGGGGAGCTTCCCTAAGTTAAGAAAGATGTACATAGAGTACCTTACCAAGAGAGTTTGAACATCTACTAAGTAGCTTGGATGTGGCTATGACTTTGTGGGGGAAAGTCTTCCAGTCTTTGCTTCACTCTGCTTCTTTGCCTCCTCACCATCCGTATACTGTGGCTGCTGCTAGTGATCCTTGTCTGTCATTATCATCTCTTGTGACTGACAGAGTACCAGACAGGCAGCTCACATAGCAGTGCATCACAGGGCAGTACTGTATGGCCTGATCACAACTCTGCTGCTGAGGAATTGGGGCACTCAGTTGCCTGCCACAAGCAACAAGACATGGGTTAAACGCCAAAGCTCATATAGCTCTTCAAATGCGTACTTGAGCAGGGGCAGCCAGTATGTTGTCCTCCTGATGTTGTTGGACTATAGCTGCATTGGCCTATTGGTCTCCACCCCCATCGTTCTGCCTGGACGCTGAGGTCCAGCGCCGAGGGCCTTCTGGTGGTTCCCTCATTGCGAGAAGCAAAGCTACAGGGAACCAGGCAGAGGGCCTTCTCGGTAGTGGCGCCCGCCCTGTGGAACACCCTCCCATCAGATGTCAAAGAGATAAACAACTACCTGACATTCAGAAGACATCTTAAGGCAGCCCTGTTCAGGGAAGTTTTTAATGTGTGACATTTTAGTGCATGTTTGGTCCCTGTGGAAGATGCCCAGAGTGGCTGGGGAAACCCAGCCAGGTGGGCGGGGTACAAATAATATTATATTATTATTATTATTATTATTATTATTATTATTATTATTATTATTATATTGGACTATAGTTCCAATAGACCATTGGCCGTCTGCGGCTGATGGTTCAACAAGATGATCCGAAGGGCACCACGTTGGCTACCCCTGTGCTTGAGCGCAAAGGAGCTATCTGATTGCATTTCTCCCTAGCTGCTTATAGATCCTGGTACTTGTTACTGTATATACCAACTACATTTCCACTGAATGAGATTCTCAAAATGAGTGATACTAACAAACTTGCATCTCAGTCATCGTATCTTTTGTTCAAACTTATCTGTTGCTCATGTACCTAGCTTTTGGTTTAGAAGAAGAGCTTTGGTGTTGGTTTGAATAAAATGATTGCATTATTCAGCCTTTGATCGGGTACTAATTAACTCAAGTACTCTGTGTATAGGGATCAGGAAGATTGATAATCCAATAAAATGAATGGATTAGAGAGTAAATCCTTGAACGCTGTTGTTCTTGGCTTCATGCTTATCTATTTTTTGTAATAGAAATGCCGTTTCCAGGTGTTGTGCTTGTAAAATGTTTGGCTAAAAATGATACTTTCCTTCTAGGACTTTTTAGCTTCTTAGCTAATTTAATAATTGGACACTTTGCTAAAATGTTTTTCACAATGGTGGATGCAGCAGGCTATTCGCATTCTTATGATCTTAAGCAAACACACATTCAAGCCCCTTTCAGACCTTGTGTCTGAACCCAACAAGATGGGAGGTGGAAGGGGCAGAATCAGTGTGCCCAGCCGTACACTCCATTCACTCTTAAAACTTTGTCATGCCTGAGAAGGACTTTAGACTGGTGAAACTGTGGTGCTGATTGAAGGGGAGAATAGATATTTCTAATGGAATAGAATCCCCACTTCATGAAGCAACATAATTAATATATAAAGTGTGTTTAAACATTAATTTCAAAAGCTAGGCATAATAATTATGTAGAAATAACCTATACCCTTACTATATATATATGTCCTTTTTCCTTTTCAGAGAGAGACCAAAGGCCAGTTTCTCATAGATCATGTTTGCAATCATTACAGTTTGCTGGAGAAAGACTACTTTGGCATTCGCTATGTGGATCCTGAAAAACAGCGGGTATGTATATGAACTCTGAACAGAGTGCATTTGTCAATTTGTGTCAGGTCTGTAAAACTTCTAAGCTGGCAAGCAGAACCAATAATTTCTTCTCATTTTCATTGCCCTAGTATAGATTCCTCAAATTGTGATGTCGTAAGGGTCAGGGGTAAGTGTTAAATCCCCATTTATTGAGTTGATGAGCAATCTGCAATATACTAGGACAAGTGCAAGAGTTCTCCTGTGTGGGATGGTTAGGACCCTGCCAGTCTCTGAGCTGAGATACATACTACAGTTGCCATGGGGATCAGTATCCCTGTGGTGGCTATAATGTGTAGCCTAGCTGTATCTCTTCCCTGTTTTTATAGCATGACCAGGGAGCCACAACTGTAGAAGCTGAAGATCCACTTCCACGTTGTACCGCAGTGTTTTGATGCTAGCCTTTTCATGGTCTGGAACATATATAAACAGTGCCGGATTTACGTATAAGCAAAACAAGCTATAGCTTAGGGCCCCACTCTCTTGCCCCCCCCCCCCCCATTTCACTATTAATATACTTCTTCTTAATTGTATTTCAGTTCAACAATTACTTTGATAAAATACATATTTTGTTATGTGCAAATGGCTTTAGATACCTATTAGGTCCATAAATTACCATATAGCATATATTCAACACAAAAAACAGTGACAATTTGTTGTTGACAAAGGACAGCTGGATATATAAAGGGCCCCATTACCTTCAGTAGCTCAGGGCCTCATCAGATCTAAATCCAGCCTCCTATATAAATATAGGAGTCTTCTTATTGTTGTTTTCACTATAGTTCATACCGTTGGAGCCACATTGGTATTTGGGTACCTTTGAAACTAAGATAATGGTTTAAAAATAGACATTCAAAGAATTAGTGAATTAAAGAATTTAAGTTTTGCATATCGCTCCACATTTTAAATCAAATCATTCCCTCCCCACTGCTCTGGGTTAATCTTCTTAGATTATAATAGTGGGGTTATGAATATATAAGTTGTGTTCTGAGAAGCTGCATCCTAGAAGCTTGTAAATGTAATGCAAGATTTGTGGCTGCAAATAAATCACAGGAACAATAAGGCTGGAAGATGCGGCTGGCAAGTGGCTGTTGCAAGTCTTCAACTTGCAAACAATAGAATCCTTAGAAAAGCTTTCAAAGCCTTTTTCAAAACTATAAATCTTCAAGCGAAGGAAGCCTCCTAGTTTAAAATTATAACAATGAGAGATGTTTACCAGTGACCTCAGTAAATGACTATTAATATTGTGTATTAATAGGCAAACATTTAGTTTTATACTGTGTGAGTGGGGAAATTCTAACTGAGTGTTACTGTTGTGCATCACAGAAGTTGATGCGCCCTTCCTGCTAAGGATTTGAAATAGCAATAGAAAAACTCCATCTTCTCATGCTTAACATCCTATTCGATTTAAATGAAGAAATAAAATCACTTCAATTTTTAGTGATTTTGCAAAAGTCAATTTTTAAATCTTCTGTATGGGGTTTTGATGTCCATTACATCTGTCTACCTCAAACCATAACACTGCTAGTGGAAACACTTTTTACCTCCCTCCTTGGGAAATGAACTTAAGAGGTTTCCACGTGTGGACTTTGTCACTTGGTTTTGCATACATTATGCGCTTAAATTCCCATTGTATGTTGAACACTATATTAACTACTCTTGGGAATTGTATATTTTACTGCTGTAAGCAGCTTTGAGACCGACATGATGAAAGTGGGATATAAATCTGTAAATAGATGAATAAAGATAGCATTAGGAATGCATTGTTCTGTTTTTTAAAAAGACAAAAATCCATTGAGCTATGGCAATGGCTATGCATATTGGGTTGAAAGCAATATGCTTGTCAAGATGCTTTAGAGGCCCCCGTGCCAATAAACATTATAAATAATATGTGGAGATGTACTTGCCTGCTTTAGGTGACAAAGACTCATATCTCTTGCCTTCCTTTAAATGATCACTAAAGAAGCAACTAGGGGGACGCGGGTGGCGCTGTGGGTAAAAGCCTCAGCGCCTAGGGCTTGCTGATCGAAAGGTCGGCGGTTCAAATCCCCGTGGCGGGGTGCGCTCCCGTTGCTCGGTCCCAGCGCCTGCCAACCTAGCAGTTCGAAAGCACCCTCGGGTGCAAATAGATAAATAGGGACCGCTTACTAGCGGGAAGGTAAACGGCGTTTCCGTGTGCGGCTCTGGCTCGCCAGAGCAGCGATGTCACGCTGGCCACGTGACCCGGAAGTGTCTCCAGACAGCGCTGGCCCCCGGCCTCTTAAGTGAGATGGGCGCACAACCCCAGAGTCTGTCAAGACTGGCCCGTACGGGCAGGGGTACCTTTACCTTTTTAAAGAAGCAACTGGTGATATTCTTGAGATGAGTGGCAAATTTAAAAACAGATTTTTAAACACATTGGTAGTGTCTCCTGAGGCTACTAAAGTTTTTTGCTGGTTCAGTAGTTTGATGCCCCCGCCGGCCCCCCCACCACCTCTGATTTCTGCTGCCTGAGTGTTGCATACAACCGAGTTTGCTTAATTGCAGTCTGTGCAGCTGCTTCTGCTTCCAGAAGCATGTGGCTCAAACTCAGATTTATTGCTCATATTAAAGGACTCATCATGTTTATGAGTGCATTAGTAGTTTGCTGAATTCCACAAAAGTCAAGGATCTTCAAATGGAAGAGCTAACAAGCACACTTGGTTGGATAGCATTGCCTCCCAATAATATTTTTATATCATTGGCAACATTTATTCTTTTGGATTGATTTCTGTCAGAGCTTTATTTCTCGCCCAGTTTACCTCTTTTTTCTTACAGTTTGTCCTTTTTCCCTTATGAAAGTCATACAAAATAATGTCTTGGTCTGAAGTAAAATCGACAGAAACCACTACAGAATTATGCACATAGGAGTCCAGGAAAATAATCCTTTGCACTGTTGCACTGACTGGTAATAACTTGGACAACTTGCTTTCTCACCTGCACAGCTGACTGCAAAACAGCTTACAATGTGAAAAGTATTTGTTTGTGACCTATATTAATGCACATCTGGACCAAACCTTTTGGAGGGATAGCTTTTGAATTTATGTAGTCAACTGATGCGTTATCTGCTTTTACACAGCAGTTGTGGCACTGTTAAGGATGAAATGACAGCATGTGCAATTTCCCCAAACCAGTAATTTCAGAAAACTCCTGCAGAGTAGCTAGAAGGAAGAAAGGAGAATAGTCTGCAGAAAACAGAAGTGAGAATACTGGATTTCTGTCTATGAGCAAACAATCTTGCTTCTTTTACCGGTTTCCCAAGTGAAAAGAACACCTAAAATTTGTAGCCACAAAGGAAGTGCTGCCTGGAATTGTAGGCTATCACAATGGGCACCATGTAGAAGATTCTCTGTCTCCCTCACCCCAAATTTCCCTTGTAGTGGGTATTTGCTTGGGCCATCACTTTGCCAGATTGGTTAGTAGTTGAGGGTGACTTTAGCAATTCTAAAGAAACTTTTAAAGTAAACATCTAAAAAAATGTCCTGTGGTTAAGGTAACCATTTACACATGTCCCTCCCCAAAAAAGAGGCAGGGGGAGAGAAAGGAAGAAAGGAAGGAAAGAATGAAAGAAGTCACCAAAAAGGAGGAAGAAAGAGGGCACAGACGGATATAAAACTTGCATATGCTGATTTATTTGTATAGATGCAAATTCAGAAAGCATTGCTTTAGAAGGCATGTAGTTTAAACATAAATACAAGGCATCTCACTGTAGCAGGAAACACTACAACCAGGAGGTGTGTGTTGTGCCTGTTCAGCCTGCTGTCCAAATGCTAACTGTGGATGGGGAACTTCAAGGCCTAGTCTCCTTTTTATGATTCTTTGTCCTGAAACTGAACTTGGAGCAGCTGGCTCTAAAATAGAGGTGTGTCCTCTGTAAAGTAGGTCACATGGTCTTCCAAACAAAGGCCAAGTTTTTTTGTGGACCAGAGCCTTCATCAGATACATATATTGGAAGTGGGTTCTGGTCCATGACAGCCTATGCTACAATACATCTAATCATATCTAAGAGGTTATAAGACTCTGTTTAAATTAGGGGTGGGAAACCAGTGGCCTTGCAGGTTCTGTTGGACTGCATGTCCTATCAGCCACAGCCAGCATGACCAATGGTCAGGGATGATGAGAGCTATAGTTGAGCGTGTGTGTGTGTGTGTGTTTCTGTTGAAAGGGCACAGTGCAAAGCAAATTGTGAGTGGCATTGCCTGTGAGTAATGCTGGCAATATTTCAAGTAAGTCTGGCAGTAATAAACAAGGCTTTTAAATATTTAGTTCCCACCAAGTGGCAAATCTATTATGATGGCTGTTAAGTTGGTATACTGGGATTTCCTTGCTTCTATAATGCACCCTCTCATGGCTTAAAGCATGTTTCGCTTCTGAAAAATAGTGCTAGTATTTCTGCATAATTTCCGCATTCCTGGGTCTAGGGAACATTTTAAAATTCAATTTATTTTGTGTTTTCTAATTTGGAGGTGGGTAGCACTCTTAGATGTTCAGTAACCTCAGTGGCGTAGCGTGGGTTGTCAGCACCCGGGGCAAGGCAAGTAATTTGCGCCCCCCAACCTGTGGATTTGCGCCCCCTAAACCGTGGATTTGCGCCCCCTAACCCTAACCCCCAGATGTTGCGCCCGGTGCGGCCGGCCCCCCCTGCACCCCCCACGTTACGCCACTGAGTAACCTATTTAGGTTCTTAACTATGTTTAGAGCTTTACAAAGAAAGCAAACAAATTTTCTGAATGCATGAAATGACAGGAACAATATAATTTTAAAAGTCATTCCATTTAATCCCAGCAAATCTTAAGACTTCTGCCGTAAAAATCTATCTCATTGTTGCAAACCTTCCTGAAACAACCACCCCCACCCCATTTTATTTAACTGAATATTGAAACAAATCATTCAGCACTGCAACATTCTGGCACTTCGAAATTTATTTCATATAGAACTTGTATCTTTTAAAATGAAACGTGAATGAAAGGTTAAGCAATGCAGGGTTTTTTTTACTATATTTGTTATCTTGATCTGATTCATGCCGCACAGCACCTTTTGCATAACGCCAAAGCACATTTGGTACATACTGACAATGCAGAATTCTCTGGAGGTGTCAACAAAACTGTAGATGTGGCGACTGAGCAGAAACCGTATACCTGGATTTCCTGCAAGCTTTTACAGAGTTCTGTACTTCCCTTGTACCCTGTAGGTTAGGCTGATTTGTTAGAGGAGAATTTTCCACTGGTGGCAGATAACAGAAGCTATGACTCCATGAGACCGGTGTAAAACCAAATTAAATAAAGGTTTTATTTCAAAACAACAAACAACAAAGCTTGTGGGTGTTTTTCCTGCAGGCAGAGTTCAAACTGCAGCTTTTCACCTTTTGTAGCCATGGCCAGCTGTACCCAATTTGCCCAGAGCATACAGAAACTGTTCTTAAAGGTATAAACATCTTTACTGTTTCTTTGCAGAATGATTCTTTCCCAACATGATTATGGGCCCAAGGCCACACAGTGAAGTGTTTATTCTGCCAAGGGTGGCTATTCTGCTGGCAGACATTGTTGGATTTCACCACAGACCATACAGGCGTTCAGCTGAACCAACCACTATGCATCTTAATTCACTCATCCTGTATCTAGTAATCCAGTTGTCTAAATCGTGCTAAACATCAGGAATAACTTTCTGACAGTAAGAGCTGTTTGACAGTGGAATGGAATCTATATAGAGGAGGGAGAAAGGTTGTTTTCTGCTGCTCCAGAGAAGCGGACACGGAGCAATGGATCCAAACTACAAGAAAGAAGATTCCACCTAAACATTAGGAAGAACTTCCTGACAGTAAGAGCTGTTTGACAGTGGAATTTGCTGCCAAGGAGTGTGGTGGAGTCTCCTTCTTTGGAGATCTTTAAGCAGAGGCTTGACAACCATATGTCAGGAGTGCTCTGATGGTGTTTCCTGCTTGGCAGGGGGTTGGACTCGATGGCCCTTGTGGTCTATTCCAACTCTATGATTCTATGATCTCTTGGTAGGTTGTGGACCCTCCCTCGTTGGAGATTTTTAAGCAGAGGTTGGCTGGCCATCTGTCTTGTATGCTTTAGTTGAGATTCCTGTATTGCAGGGAGTTGGGCTAAATGACACTTGGAAGATAAACCTTCCAACTGTACAATTCTATGATTCTGTGATTCTATATCCAACTACAGTTCAGCTAGGAAATTCTCGCTCCCCATTCTCTTAAGGGAGCAGTGGTAAGATATCTCCATACCTCCTTAGTGAAAGGTGAGATGAAGCCATGTTCGGCCTCCCTGCTAGCCCCTAAAAACTAGGAAGAAACAACTTCTACAAAACAAATACATTTTAATTGAAATGAGCCTATCTATTATGGGATATTAAAATGGGTCCTCTTTTGAATAATAACAGGTGAGAAGACAGGATTAAACAAACAGTGATGATAAAGCAGGGAAACAAATAGAAGATCTATTTTAGGGGGTCTGGTGCTACTTTAAGAGATCTGTAAATTAGTGAGGTAGCAAAGTCTGGAGGTGAAACAAAATGATTCAGGAAAGTAAATTTTCAAGCAGACTCAAGATTTCCAAAAGGTTCTGCCCAAACCGGCTGACTAGATAGCAAAATGGCAGGTGATATTCCACATTAGGTACACAGTGCTGCACATCAGGGACATCATTGTAATCTTCACTTATATGCCGATGGAATCTACGTAAATAGTCTGTAACCAGACACAAAAATATCCATGTATATCCCCCCCCCCCCCCCCGATTTGTTTCTGATGAGGCAACGATGATGCAGATTTTCTATCCTAAATCAAATTGGGACCTTATGATGATTTGAGGGACAATATTTGAAGTAGCATTTCTTCAGCATCATTTTCACTTATAAGCATGTAAGAGACGGGAACAACCCAAAGTATGACTAATTTAGATGCCGAAATAGCATATAAAGGCACATACGGAGAAGTGGCCATTTGACAATGTTGTTAAATCATACTTGGGTTTTTCTCCCTTTAAATATATTTTGAGCTTTGTGAAATGACCTTTCCAACACGTACGCTTTTTTTGCCGGGGAGCCATGCATAACATATAGGCCTACTCAGCATTGTAGATAATCATCCTGAGGGCACCTGGCCTGGGAAATGGCGACTCAGGGACATCGAAATGCTGATCCAGGATTAATACAGTGCTTAGAAAGTGAAGAACATTACAGGTCAGCGCACAGCAAGCAATGGGATACCATATTGCAGGTGCAGTTGCCTCCCTAGCAAAAGAAGATAGAGAGGTCACATTGCTTTAGCAATTAAAAAATACTTCTCTAAATATTTTCAGTCTTGACACCTTCACAGATATTGAAATTAGCTCATCATAATGCATTTATTGGGACGCGGGTGGCGCTGTGGGTAAAAGCCTCAGCGCCTAGGGCTTGCCGATCGAAAGGTCGGCGGTTCGAATCCCCGCGGCGGGGTGCGCTCCCGTTGCTCGGTCCCAGCGCCTGCCAACCTAGCAGTTCGAAAGCACCCCCGGGTGCAAGTAGATAAATAGGGACTGCTCCAGCGGGAAGGTAAACGGCGTTTCCGTGTGTGGCTCTGGCTCGCCAGATGCAGCTTTGTCACGCTGGCCACGTGACCCGGAAGTGTCTCCGGACAGCGCTGGCCCCCGGCCTCTTGAGTGAGATGGGCGCACAACCCTAGAGTCTGTCAAGACTGGCCCGTACGGGCAGGGGTACCTTTACCTTTTTAATGCATTTATGCCGTTTGATTTTGTCCACTCTGACCGTAAACACCATGGTTAATTAATTGAGCCAGGATGCAAACCTGACATTTTCAAATCACTTCAGCATATGACGGTTTTGGTTCCATGCTTGTTAATATAGCAGGTACTGTACTGATCCCTGTCAGTGGTAGTCATTTTCACCTTTTACATTTGTTGCTATAATTTAATTAAATTCTAATAATTTAATTTGCCTGTTCAGTTTTGCTAAATTTGTATTTGAAGAAGAGATGAGTGCCGATTGATAGTAGGAGAAACTTCATAGGAATGAATTAATAAGCATTTTAATGAATTATTAAGTGGAAGTGATAGAAAGATTCCAGCTTTTTATCACATACCCTGAAAGCAAAATTCCAGCTTCTCTGGGACAGTTGTAATAAATAATAAGTGAAATGAATGTAACCTCTTTTGCCAGAAGCTGAGAACAAAAGAGGACAGATTGCAGTGGTTGAGTGTTAGAACAGGGAGTCCCTGCTTCGAATCAATGCCAAGCCTCATAGTTTGCTGGGCCATCTTGGTCAGTCACAAGCCTAATCCAGAAATCCCTAACTATTTTGGCCTGGGAGTTCATTTGTGAAGCTATTATGTGCACTGCCACAAAAATGCTTGCCATGGGGAGCTTGTCTAGTGACAAAGTGATGGCCTAGCGAGTAGTCACAAAATGCAAATAACCTGTCCATGAAATTCAGTACCAGGCAGAGGTTGGGTCTGAGTTCCAAATACCAAACCACTATCCTCCCACTGAAGGAATGGGTTTCCAAAACCCAAAACTGACTGTGCAGGCAGTTTGAAACTGCACCAAAATCCCTCCTTTTCCTTAGCTAAAATCCATTTACTTGAGCTCTGCGCTCAATGCATAAACAAAAGCCCGGCTGTATAGACAAGTGCTCAGAGCCCTCTCCTTTATCAGTTGTGACAGCAACTATGGCCTTCACTGTACCAGTAGTAGAACATGACAGAGAGAAGACACGTCTGTGCTTTATCTTACGTCCTGGACACACTCTGACACACAAACCCAAGTCTGGGAACAAACGCCAGAGCGTGTTCCTGGAGATGATTACCTCTTCCCAGATAAGAGTAGGAAGAGGAAGATCCTTTTATGGTCAGAAGTAGAGGAAGGAAATCCCATTTATGGTTAAGAGTCCCGGAGCAGGAACACCTGTGATGTCAACCTGCGTGTACAAGCTGACGTGGCTGGGGAAGGAGGGAGAGGGTGCCTGGAGGATATATATATTGCATGAAACTTGTCATTTCTTTGGACTTGCTGTGGACTCACCACGCAAGTGCCTTCTGCTATCCGGAGAGCAGAATAAACTCTTTCTTTGAACCAACTCGGTGTCATTTGACTTCCTTCCTCCTGTCCCTGAGCAACGCAGACCCAATCGGTGAACTCCAATAAGGCTACACCACCAGTGCATAACAAACTAAGCATTTTGCAAAAGGAAAACTGGTGGTGCTCAGAGAAACACAAATAAATACCACACATATGCACCTCAAAACCAACTGGCAAAATATCCAAATATTCCCCCCCCCCAAAAAAAACACCCAAATGCCTGCCAGCTTCTCACTGCCTCCTGGCACATCTGGCAGTTTTAGCTGCCCTGTCCTCTTCCAGCCTATGAAAGATGGCTCTGGGTCTACATGGCAACCAGAAACACTTTGTGGAAAAGAATGGAAGAGGCTGTCATGGCTGGAGGTCTTTCCAGTGAGCATAGCCGTTGCACAAAGTAAAAAGGAGCATCTCCACCCCCATCGTTCTGCCTGGACACTGAGGTCCAGTGCCAAGGGCCTTCTGGCGGTTCCCTTGCTGCAAGAAACCAAGCTACAGGGAACCAGGCAGAGGGCCTTCCTGGTAGTGGCTTCCCACCAGATGTCAAAGAGAAAAACAACTACCAGACTTTTAGAAGACATCTGAAGGCAGCCCTGTTTAGGGAAGCTTTTAATGTTTAATAGACTATTGTATTTTAATATTCTGTTGGAAGCCGCCCAGAGTGGCTGGGGAAACCCAGCTAGATGGGTGGGGTATAAATATTATATTATATTATATTTTTGTTGTTGTTTAGTCGTTTAGTCGTGTCCGACTCTTCGTGACCCCATGGACCAGAGCACGCCAGGCACCTCTGTCCTCCGCTACTTCCCGCAGTTTGGTCAAACTCAAGCTGGTAACCTCGAAAACACTATCCAACCACCTCGTCCTCTGTCGCCCCCTTCTCCTTGTGCCCTCTATCTTTCCCAGCATCAGTGTCTTCTCCAGGGAGTCTTCTCTTCTCATGAGGTGGCCAAAGTACTGGAGCCTCAGCTTCACGATCTGTCCTTCCAGTGAGTACTCAGGGCTGATTTCCTTAAGAATGGATGCGTTTGATCTTCTTGCAGTCCATGGGACTCTCAAGAGTCTTCTCCAGCACCATAATTCAAAAGCATCAATTCTTCGGCGATCAGCCTTCTTTATGGTCCAGCTCTCACTTCCATACATCACTACTGGGAAAACCATGGCTTTAACTAAACGGACCTTTGTTGGCAAGGTGACATCTCTACTTCTCAAGATGCTGTCTAGGCCTGTCATTGCCCTTCTCCCAAGAAGCAGGCGTCTTTTAATTTCGTGGCTGCTGTCACCATCTGCAGTGATCATGGAGCCCAAGAAAGTAAAATCTGTCACTGCCTCCATTTCTTCCCCTTCTATTTGCCAGGAGGTGATGGGACCAGTGGCCATGATCTTCGTTTTTTTGATGTTGAGCTTCAGACCATATTTTGCGCTCTCCTCTTTCAACCTCATTAAAAGGTTCTTTAATTCCTCCTCACTTTCTGCCATCAAGGTTGTGTCATCTGCATATCTGAGGTTGTTGATATTTTTTCCAGCAATCTTAATTCCAGCTTGGGATTCATCCAGCCCAGCCTTTCGCATGATGTATTCTGCATATAAATTAAATAAGCAGGGAGACAAAATACAGCCTTGTCGTACTCCTTTCCCAATTTTGAACCAGTCAGTTGTTCCATATCTAGTTCTAACTGTAGCTTCTTGTCCCACATAGAGATTTCTCTTATATTATATTATATTATATTATATTATATTATATTATATTATATTATATTATATTATATTGTATTATTATATATCTTATCTTATATCTTATCTTATCTATAAAAAACAAATGAGCTCAAGGCACCCTCCATCTTGTTTTGATTTTTTAAAACGAGTTTTTGGTGTCAGTTTTTAAATTTTTCAATAAAGTTTTTTTTTTGGGGGGGTAGGAGTGACAGATGGCCTTGATGGTTGGGGAGATGGTTGGGGATGGGGGCATCATGACATTACGTTGGGGATCCTAATCTATTTCACAGGGTTAGATAAAATACATGAGAAGAGAACCATCCATGCTGCCCTGAAGCTTCTTTGAGGGAGGGAAAAACAGTAACAAATGTAATAGAAATGTTGTAAGTGAATCATGCAAAAATTGTTCTTTGCTCACATTCCTTTGGACTCACTCCTGACATGCACAGTGTTTTGCAGAATGGTCTGCAGTTCCTGCTGTTGCTGACTATTAGCCTTGCTGGCTGGGGTTGATGGGAGCTGTAGGCCAGAAATCTGGAGGGCATTGCATTAGCTACGCCTGGCGTATTTGATTATGTCTGTGGTTGTATGAGGCAGCTATTTTTTTTACCTGGCTTTCAGCAGAAAGCAGACCTCTTTAGACATGGCTTTGTGAAATCTAATCACCAACATTATTACCATCAGCAAATTTTTATTTGTTTGTTTGTACGCTTATGCTAAAACTTCTGTTTCCTTTGTGAACAATTTACAATCTGTCTGACTTTCTGGAAATGCATAATGGTGGGAATTTGCAGTATATATATATAAGCAATTATAAGAATTATATTTCTTTTTCATGCAGTGTAAATATAGCACAGCTTACCTTTTACATTAAATATTTGTCTTTTGAAAATACTGCTATAAATCAGCCTTGACTAACTTTCACAGTGGGGATTTAGAAGTGACATCAAATTTAAATGGGAAAATGGTTTCCTAGTTTCCTGCTGATTTATTTTATTCTATTATGTTTATTTATTAAATTTGTATGCCGCCCTATACCCATAGGTCTCAGGGCGGTTCACATGATAAAATCATAATATACCGTATTTTTCCATGCATAACACACCCCTGTGTATAAGACGATCCCTATTTTTTGGGTCTCCAAATTAAGAAAACAATTTGCTGTAGAGATACTTCCTAGCAAATATACTATATTTTTCGTTTATAAGATGCCCCCAGGTATCAGACAACCCCTATTTTGGGGGACTCACCAATCGGCAATCCACCCCCAGCACTATCTGTGTATAAGATGCCCCCTAATTTTTGACATTGTTATTTAGGGGGGAAAACCTAGTCTTATACATGGAAAAATACGGTAGTTTCTCGCTCTCATCCTAACCTCTCTTACAGGGTTCTTTTTGAGGATAAAATGAGAGAAAAAGAACCTGTAAACCATTCGAGAGTTGCTTGGAGGAAGCAATGGTGTATAAGAAATAAATAATATCTAGAGGTTTAAGTTTGTTCTAAGGAGCCTTCTCTAGCTCCCTGTATTAACAAGTTGTGGGTGGTATTTACTCAGAGTAGAATAATTGAATTGACTAAGTTAGGTCCATTAATATAAATGGGTCTAATTTGTTTATCTAACTTAGTTGAATGCTACCCTATAAATAAATTTCTGTTCCACTACTGAAGCCCCTGCTTGCTTCATAGTTGATTCAGTTCTTCCCATTCCTGTCCCCAAGGTCCAGACTTCGAACAAACATAAATACGCCCATTGTGTATACTCTTACTGCATTAGCTATGGCTTTCACGTTCAACTGATTCTTTTTCACTATCCTTCCACAAGTATAAGCATCCCTTTGAAGCTCTTTGACACAAAACACAATAGAAATCACAGCTGTTATGAAAACGGCTTGTCAGTTTATGATGACCTTGTGGCAGTAAATAAAAGTGATGTCTTTTGCAACGCTCTAACCATTTATCTCTGCCTCTCTTTTCCTCAGCACTGGCTGGAGCCCAACAAGGCTATCTCCAAGCAAATGAAATGTAAGTGTTGATAGCTCAGTTTAAAATGTGGCGGGCTAGTTTAAAAGTGCCATGTAGTAGCATGTTTCTATCCCCTTCCCCACTGTATGAGATGGTTTCTTTATACCTGCTATACTTATTCTTGCTTGATTTCTTGGGCCATTTCATGTGACTGGGTTCATTTTGAACCCAGATCCAAAGAAGCGCCTGAGCAATAACTCAGTTCATTCAGAGAGAGCTGTGAAGTGTTGAGTAACATAAAGAAATGAGCGCCATATTCCTACCCATTTGTTTTGGTATTCACAAACTTTATGCAAGTCCTAAAAGGGACTTACTGGGAAATATTGCCCGGTTTCAAGAAAGAGCTATGCAGTTTCTGATATAGCCCCAAAGTTGTGGTTTCCTAAAAGCATCTGATTGGCCACTGTGAGAATGGGATGTGGGATTAGACAGGCTGCTGCCTGATGTAGCAGGCTCTTATGTTCCAGTCCAAAGCATCTGGAAGACAGCAGGCCGGAGAAGGTATATAGGATTGTGTTGTAGATTGTAAGGCAGGCTTCCTCAAACTCGGCCCTCCAGATGTTTTGAAACTACAATTCCCATAATCCCTGACCACTGGTCCTGCTAGCTAGGGATCATGGGAGTTGTAGGCCAAAAACATCTGGAGGGCCGAGTTTGAGGAAGCCTGTTGTAAAGGATAAAAGTTGTCTGATTCTATTTAAATATTTCCTTCCTTCCTTCCTTCCTTCCTTCCTTCCTTCCTTCCTTCCTTCATAAATGGCTGCAACTACTGTCATTTGCTAGTGATTTGATATGATGCCTGAGACGAAAGCTCAGTTTGCAGTATCTGAAGACTTGACTTTAGATAGTGAGATCTGCTGCTTGTTTTACTTATGTAGGTTGTTGTCAACATGGTTAATTTATGAAAAGGAGGGAAGTTCTGTCCCTTTAGTAGCATTGTACATTTTCAATAGAAGCATAAGTGATTCAGCAGCTAGCAGTGTATGACAGAATTTAGACATGTATATCTGAATGAATAAAATTGAGGCTGCAAACTTATACTCAGTTAGGTAAAGGTACCCCTGAACGTTAGGTCCAGCTGCGGACGACTCTGGGGTTGCGGTGCTCATCTCACTTTACAGGCTGAGGGAGCCGACGTACAGCTTCCGGGTCATGTGGCCAGCATGACTAAGCCGCTTCTGGCAAACCAGAGCAGCGCATGGAAACACCGTTTACCTTACCACCGGAGTGGTACCTATTTATCTACTTGGACTTTGATGTGCCAGGGACCACGTAACGGGAGCTCATCCCGTTGCGGGGATTTGAACCGCTGACCTTCCGATCGGCAAGGCCAAGGCTCTGTGGTTTAGACCACAGCGCCACCCGCCTTGTATAGAATTGCACTATATATTTTTAGTTGTCAAGAGGAGTCTTCAATGGTCTCCTCATTTCCTTAAAAAGGTAAAGGTATAAACCCATAATTTTAAAACAAGATGCACAAGAGACATAGACAACATAAGAAGGTCAATGTGTCACATATATCCATTATACAGAGGGGCGGGGGGTCTGCCCACAATTTTCCTGATGGCCTCCTAGTGCAGTATGATGATCTTTCTTTTAGTGGCTCTCATGAATTCTGTTTGATTAGCTATAATTTGTTGAAATTAAGTGTGAATAGATATTATCAGTCTCTAGGTGACCCCCCACAAAGAAACATGTGCAATCTGCTCTTAGCATTCAGAAGGGGAAGCAAGAGTGAAGTTAAATAAGCAAACTGATAAATTAATGCCACTATCTGTGGCAAAGAGAATAATAGAACCAGAAGCCCATAAAGTTTAACAGAAAAGTGAGTATCCTTCCAAGTACTGGTGAACCCGGCTGAAAAATGGCCCTGGGTCAGAGAATATTCAGGTTTTATGGGATGGTCAAATTCATATCCTGAACCAGCTTTTTTCATATTCAGTGGCAATTCAATTCTATTGAACATATTACAAACCCCTCTAATGTGTGGGGCCCTTGTACATGGGATTCCTTGCCGTTAACAGTTTGTGCATGGCTGTCAGGCTACCATCCCAAAATACGATTGCAGTGACTCTTACTTGAGAGTAAGGAAGAGATCTTTATTTGGGGTAATAGTGGTACATGCTCAGCAGCAAGTGCAAGGGCCAGAAGTCAAGACTCCAAGGTATAAGAGCAAGACAAGAGGTTCATAACTGAATGGAAATTACAAAGATGTCCTGATAGCTGACAAAGCCCTTCCAGCAAGCTTTTAAAGAAGAGACAGGAGGAGCTCACCCTGTGGGTCTGCCCTGGGTCTGAGCCCACCTACGAAGTTGATGCCTGATTCTTGGAGATAAATTTTTCCTGCCTTTCTGCCTCCAGTTCTGCCACTCCCTCATTTGGTTCAGCATCTCTCCCTGGCTGAAGTTCTCCTTTCTTTTTCTTTTCTTTTTTTTTAAATAAATTTTTTATTAAGGTTTTTGCATTACAAAATAGAAAAAGAAAAAGGAAAAAGCACAAAATAAAAACAGTTAAAAACAATCAATCTTTTCTTCACATTATTTTTCATTTACTTGTTTCTCGGACCTCCTCATACCTCCCTCTTTTGTATTCTAATTCAATTTATTAGCTCAGCAGTTTCTTTCCCTCTTCATTTGAACTTAAATTATTATACCCTTAAATTTTTACTTATAAAAAACCATTTTTTCATATTCTTTTATACCATTACCGCTAGAAACCACTTAATTTCAATCCAACATCATTTTAACATTCATTAATTTTACACTATCTCTGTAAATAGTCTTTAAATTTCTTCCAGTCTTCTTCCACTGACTCTTCTCCCTGGTCTCGGATCCTGCCAGTCATTTCTGCCAATTCCATGTAGTCCATCACCTTCATCTGCCATTCTTCCAGAGTGGGTAAATCTTGTGTCTTCCAATACTTTGTGATAAGTATTCTTGCTGCTGTTGTAGCGTACATAAAGAAAGTTCAATCCTTCTTTAACACCGATTGGTCAACTATGCCCAGGAGAAAGGCCTCTGGTTTCTTAAGGAAGGTATATTTAAATACCTTTTTCAATTCATTATATATCATCTCCCAGAAAGCCTTAATCCTTGGGCACGTCCACCAAAGGTGAAAGAATGTACCTTCAGTTTCTTTACATTTCCAACATTTATTATCGGGTTCTCCTTTCTCCCTGATGAGGCTCTGCACTCCACAGAAGGGGTGATGGAGAGAGTTAGCAGATCTGCTTCCCCCTCTCTGATATCTTCCTTCATCCTCCCACCTTGGGTGCCGTCCTCCCAGCCCTCCATCTGCTTCTTCGTCTTCCTCCTCTTCCGTCCGGGGCTACTAAGCCATGCCAGTTCTTGGCAGAGCGGAGGGGCCCCTGACATCGGCATCTTATAGGAAGCTTTTATCTTTCCCTTCCCTTTGTCCCTTGAATACTCTTGGTGCGTAAGCCAGCGAGTTATTAGCATCACTTTAAAGATGCTGTACTGAATTCATGGCATGGTGTGTAAAATCCTTTTAAACGATTATGATTATGAATCCATTTCAGCAAAAGAGCTGTTCCTCAGATGACAGGAAAGTCTGTGACAAATCTTGGGCCCTCCAGTGTACCAGCTGGGCCTTATCTGTCAGATAAAAAGGCTGTTCTGAAAGGAAGGACTCACTGCTACAATAAACTTGATTATTTATGCTTCTTTTGCATGAGAATACTTTAACCAAAATGACATCTTATTTTTCTTTTCCTGTTCCAGTTTTCCTTTTCAGTTCTTTGAGTGACTGCTAGGCAATAGGTCTGTTGCATTGTGCACATGTGTGTAATTTACTGGCCAGTGCTGTTTTTCTCATGAGTCACTAACCTTTGTTTATTGTTCCATAGGCTTGTGCCACAGTGCCGCATTAAAAATTGCAGAACCTTCATAATGAAGTCCACTAAACATATGCAATAGAACTACTGAACTATTGGGCTATTGTCCCCTGCTATTAAAATGGCAATCCTTGCAGCACTTTCCGTCCTAGTTACAACACGCACAACTGAATGATCCTTTAGCACTTTATGCAGGGTGAGGATGAAGACAAGGCTATGTTCGATAATGGCTTGTGTTTGTTGAGTGTCCATAGAGAAAAGGCTATCCCAGTGAGAAATTTATAGAAAAGGTTATTGCCTGTTCTGGTCAAGACCCCTGTAGACTCCAGTTTTTGTTTAAAGAGTGTATTATATTTCCCTTTATGTTATGGATGGGCAAACATTAACAAAAAAGCCTGACTGCTTTCAGATCTTATGCCTGGCATTCACCAAAGCCAAGGCATATTCTGTGTAAAAGGTGTGAAATTCAGCCTTAGAGTTTTAGTTTTGTTTTGTTTTAGGGTCCTACATTACTGTTGTTCAATGGACAAATGGAATTGATAGGTCTTTTTAGTGCAGTATTTTAATATCTTTGGTATGCCTTTTTTTGCCCACAACTCATGCCAAGTAACGGATTCATCCTCAAAGCTTTCAATTTTTTAAAATTGACATGGGCTTGAAAGTTTTTTTCTACAGTGTGGTAGAGGTAAGATGGAAGTAAACTGCGAGTTGGTTGGTTTTCATCATTTCATCACTGAAACAAGTTCTCAGTGAGGTAATAAGTGAATCCAGGTAGGGAATGTAGATGGACAGGTATAACTCTTCTGTGGATTGGCTGGGATATTTGGCATGGCTTTTTCTGTTGTTTGGTTTGTCCAAGTGCTTTAAGTTCTACATTCACTTCATCTGTCAGTTTCACTGTTATTGTGCTAAATGTCTCCTCTTTAGCTTCCCTGTGCTGTTCCATTCTTCCCAAAAACTCTTGTGTATGTACTTTCATTTCTTTTACATCTAAATGAACAGATTACAGAGCTTGGGTGTCTGGTTCTAGCACTGAAGAATATTTGCTTATGGTCACAAGATGAACAATTCAAATTGATGTCCATGATACACATAATAAGTGGTACAAAAGTTGTCTTGTCTTGGCATTGCTTGATCATGCTTATTGTTTGAGATGCAAGACAACACTTGGGTAACTTTATGCAAACATAGGGATACTTGTGTATCGTTGAGTCTACTGTGTTTCACATTTCATTGGTACGTTAGGTTTTGGATGTCATCTTTAGATGCTCTAATGGAAAAAAACTGGCTCTAATTGTGCCAAGTGTATTACACACATGATTACACTATTCAGATAATGTACAGTTAGATTAAGTCTATGGGATGAGCAGTGGCCAAAGGTTGCCTGAGGACAGAGTGTCCTGATTTGTGCTTGAGTCCTGCCTTCTTTTCCTGCCATGATTGAACAACCATCATATCCTTGTCCAACTAGCTTATTGCGATCTACTCCAAAAATCAGAACAAGCAGATAATATTGTATTTGGTATGTCTACAGCAGTTTGGTCTGAGATTGAAATGAGCCCAATGATTCATTATGTATTCCCACTATTTTTTTCTATAAATCTTACACCTCAAGATGGTTTTTCTATGCCAGAAATACAGTGGTACCTCAGGTTACATATGCTTCAGGTTACATACGCTTCAGGTTACAGACTCCGCTAACCCAGAAATAGTGCTTCAGGTTAAGAAATTTGCTTCAGGATGAGAACAGAAATCGTGCTCCAGCGGTGCAGCGGCAGCAGGAGGCCCCATTAGCTAAAGTGGTGCTTCAGGTTAAGAACAAATTAAGTACTTAACCTGAGGTACCACTGTATTCTCTTTCATCTGCTAAAACTGAGAATCCCATGGAAACTCTGGCTTTCCCAACAATGCCTTTCTGCAGAATTTCACCACACAGCTTCATTAACTCATTTCCTCATTCTAGCAGATGTGTGCTTGGCCTTACCTGTCCCAGGTTTTTTAAAAACAAAACAAAATTAAACAAAAATCATCCATTGAATTAGCACAAAACTATAAAACCTCTATCATGTTACCTGTTGCACTGGTCTTACCATGCTGAACATGATCATGTGGTCCACAATCCCCAGGGGTTGATATGATAGAGTACAGCTTCAGTTTATTTTCCTCTGGCTCTTATGACTTAGGTACTAAATTTCTGTTCAATTGACAGCATTTTCCAAAATGAAAATAGGCAAAAACAAATGAAAACCTGTAAACTAAAGAGCAAACTGAAACATAAATATTCTAAAATACTAAAATGTTGCCACTATATATGCCTTCTTGGGAACATAGTATACTAAATATTGTTGAATGTGTCTGAGATGCTACTATACAACAAGATATGTCTGAGAGTATTTGTTCTAGTAAATATTATTATGCTTTTTAATTACAAGTTAATGATTATAGTCAATTTAACATGCAGACAGTGGGAAAGAGCTCCAGAAATGTGAAAGGAAATCAACACCCGCTCCCTCCTTCCCTTCCCCCTCCCTTCCTTCTGTATAAGGAGTTTCCGAGCAAGTGATCCTTACTGTGAGAATAGAGAGATTAAAAATATGCCAGAGTGACTCTGATGTCATGTGTTGAGTGTTAAAGGATCTGCCATGTTTGCAAAGTCCAGATAATGTTTATTGAAAGGGATACAGGGTCAGAGAGAGGATTGTTGTACCTAAGATCCTGATACCACTAATCTGTCCAACTTTTCTCCTCCCAGTAGTTTATAACAATTCAAAAATATAGCCACTTGCCCTTTACAAGTGAACCATAAACGCCCTTGGCAGAACGTGATTTTTCGGAGCTGGTTCTTAAAACCAGATGAGTCTTTCCATACACTTTAATAGACTTAGATCTGGTTTAGGATCAAGTAACATGAATATTCACACATTGAGGTATCCTTGGCCAATACCAAGGAAACCAGTGATCCAAAACATACTGTCGTATTTGTTAAGTTGTGGGTGAACATATCAGACGACACAGCGATTCTTCAAACAGCTCTTGTTTATTCACAGGCCAGAACAGAACTGAACTGAAGGGTTCAGCCAGCCTGCTTATATAGAGCTCCCGCACAATGTAACTGCAACAATTTTCTAAAACTATCCAATCACTGAACGTCACTTTCTATCCCTTATTTGCATAACTATTTACAGTATCCCCCTGCTGGCCCAGGGTGAGAACTTCAGTACATAACAGTATTTCTGTACCTAATGAACTGAGCTAGCAAAATGATTTAAAATTTACACAACAGTCTGAATGTATTACATTGTTCTTTCTTTCTTCAGCCACTTGCTTCCTTCATCTTATTTATCCATTTGCGGCTGACTTTCACACTCTGCTTCCCAGCTTCCCCGCTTTGCACTGTTTTCCCTTAACCCTCCTCCATTGTCCATTTTACAATTTGTCAATTATTTGCTTCATAACAGTAAGTCAGGTCCTCAAAAGATGAAACTGAGAACTTCATAAAAAAAACATTGCTGGTTTCACAAGAGCTGCCTAACTGGTTTTTAAATTATGTGTAATGATGCCATATTGACCCACCCAATCATTGTTGGACTGTCAATGTACTTAAGTCTTACAGTTTCTTCTTAGAAATACTTAAACTTGAATGCATATGATGCCATATCGCAGTGAAATATAACAATACAAAAGAATAAAGGAAGAAGTTTTGCCCCTATAGAAGAGCCTGGATGTTGTGTTTTATTATGGTGAGGGATGGCTTGGGAGATAATATATCTAATTAATAGCACAATCCTATTATGAATGCTTATTCAGTCTCCACTGCGTTCAATGAGGCTTATATGGAATAAAGTAGACATAAAATTGCAGTCCTCCTACATACATTTTCTCCACTGAATGCAACAAGACTTTTGAGGATGCCTGCTTAGGATTACATTATAAGACTGTACCAGTTTCTGGGAACAAGAAGCCACAAGTTTCCAAGATCAAGTAAATATAATAAAACCTCAAAGCAGTTTACAAAGGGGATAAAGCAATAAAATTATCAGTAAAAAAAAAGTTCAAAACAACTATTTAACATGTTTTTTAAAGAATCAGGAATGAACCAAAAACAGAAAACACATATAAACAGTCTACATATCTGGGCAGGCTTGTCTAAACAAAAGCGATTTTAGCAGGCGCCGGGAAAGACTATAGTAATGGCACTGCTTGGTGTCAACATGCAGAGGATTGATTTTTTGCAAATGTGGAACAGGTATTATGTGGCGCCCATAATGTTGCCAGTCCTGCTAGTTTATTCAGTGCCCGTTCATTCAGAGACTTGCTTCTGAACAAACATGCACGTTTAAATTACAGCAGGAGCCGCTGCTTACCAGGTGGGGGAGGGGAGGCATTGGCGAGGACGCGGCTGCAAGGGTGTAGTGGCAGAGGTGTCGGGGGAGGTCCACAGGTGTGTCTGCACAACTCCAACCTCATCACCACCTTGCCCCTCCCCCTCCCAGTAAGACACAGTGACACCAGTGCTGAGAGGCTCTTGCTATATCTCCACTCCACTGGATGGAGGCCAAATAGTAATTTTATTGCCGCTTGAGAAAGTACCTTGTATTTCTCATTCCATCGCAATCTACATTCTTCTCCACCACTAAAGACAATTACATAAATAAATAATGCAAGCAGTCTTTTATTTCCCATGTCTTTTCTACCTGCATGTCTAGATTACGCTACACATAACGTACCGTATTTTTCCGTGTATAAGACTAGGGTTCCCCCCTAAAAAATAATGTAATAATAATAATAATAATAATAATAATAATAATAATAATAATTTATTATTTGTACCCCGCCCATCTGGCTGGGTTTCCCCAGCCACTCTGGGCGGCTTCCATAGAAACCAAAGATACAGTAAAATATCACAGATTAAAAACTTCCCTGAACAGGGCTGCCTTAAGATGTCTTCTGAATGTCAGGTAGTTATTTATCGCTTTGACATCTGATGGGAGGGCGTTCCACAGGGCGGGCGCCACTACCGAGAAGGCCCTCTGCCTGGTGCCCTGTAGCTTTGCTTAATGTTAAAAATTAGGGGGCGTTTTATACACGGATACATCTCCCCCTATTTTCTTAAATCTGAGTCGCCCAAAATAGGGGGCATCTTATACATGGGGGCGACTTAGAGACGGAAAAATACGGTAAATCGGCAGAGGTGCCAGCTTGCGAGGGCGATTAGGAGGAGCCAACGTTGTGTGCATGATGTCATATGTGATGTCAATGTCCTGACATCACGCAGAGCTGGGGGTGGAGTTGAACACAGCAGCCATGTGTCTTCAGTGGCTTCCTCCTCCTTCTCCTGGCACTGCCACCAGTGGGAGGCTGCTTCGACCCTCCGTCCTGTCCACAGCAGCAGGAAGAGGAGAAGGAGCTGGCCACTGTAGCCATGCCATGCTCGGCTCCACAATTCGCCTTTGCGCTTTTTGTACATGGTGGGGCAACCAAAGCCACAAAAATATTGGGGTGTGTGTGTGTGCAAAAAGGCTTGGCCCCTAGGAGCTGGTGCCCCTCCTCTCATGATATAGTTGCAAAACTGGTGTGTGGATTTAAAGGTGCTACAGGCTGCTGGGCCAAGTAATTCCTAAGCAATATCATCTGAAATCTCTGGAGTGGCAAGGCCTGTCTAAGTACTGAGAGCCTAGCCTTCTGTCCTTCTCTGCACAACAAAACAGAACTTTCTGCCTGCTGAATGTCTCCAGACTACAGGAACATGGTTTATAAACCACATTGTCCATATACGGATCATTGCACAGCCCCTGGTCCAGCCCAGATACAACCAATAATTAGGATTTTAAAAAAAATCTTTATGGTGGAATTTCTCTGGCTTCCTTTCTTCAATTAAAAAAATGACATGGTACACCTCTCTAGTTTAGACTGACTATATTGTGCTTATGCTTGGATCTTCCTTATCACACATTAGATCCGCTTTTTGCTTGTTTCTCTTCTTAATTTGCTGCACTGCATCTCACAAGCTATTCTGAGATTTCCTGCAGTGCAAGAGAGGCCATGTTTTATGCTGCTTTTCTCATGCTTTTTCTTTATAATGTTTCAGCTCATCCACCATATACCATGTGCTTTAGAGTGAAATTCTACCCACATGAACCACTGAAGATTAAAGAAGAGCTCACCAGGTAATTTTTTTTTATCCCTGTCTGTTCATTTAGTCAATATTTTGGGAGCATGGCTATCTCTATCATCAGCTATGATATGCTAACCTACATTTTAGCTAACTAAAATTGTCCACTCATATGCTGGAAATTTTAAAAACTGCTTCTGAGAGCTAAAATTGGGCCACCGGTGATTAGCAGCAGAGTAAAGGTGTTTATATGAAGCACGCGATGGTGAGGCACTGGTAGAAAATGGGATGTGAAGCTAGATTCCTGGGCTCCTTTTCTTCTCCTCTAGCCCAGTAGGCCTCTTGGGATACACTGCTTTTGAAATTCCTGCAGGGTTAATCTGTGGCATACTTACTCAGGTGTAAGTCCCACTGGGTTCAGTAGGCTTCACACCCACATAGATGTTCATAGTTTCATCCTGGTGGGGCAAGGACACCCACTTGTGCCATGGGACTTCCTCTCCTTTCCTTGTGTGCCCTGTGTGCTCCCCCCAACTCTCTGGGGCAGATGGGGGGGGGCTGCAGAGAGAGGAGAGGGCAAGGAAGCCCCATTGCATAGGTGGAAGCCCTTGTATCGGGGGGATGACATAGTTGCATACAACTCACAGTTCGAGGTATTCATCTGTTTCCAAACAGAGCTATGGGTTTGGACAGTTCCAGTGTGCATAGAAATAAACCTCTAGGTCATGGGTAGGCAAGCTAAGGCCCGGGGGCTGGATCTGGCCCAATCACCTTCTAAATCCTGCCTGCGGATGATCCAGGAATTAGCGTGTTTTTACATGAGTAGAATGTGTGCTTTTATTTAAAATGCATCTCTGAATTATTTGTGGGGCCTGCCTGGTGTTTTTACGTGAGTAGAATGTGTGCTTTTGCATGTCTGGGTTATAAAAAAATATTCCGGCCCCCCACAAGGTCTGAGGGACAGTGGACCGGCCCCCAACTGAAAAAGTTTGCTGACCGCTTCTCTAGGTTCTGGAGCAAGCCTGACACCAACCAGCATGCTAACTTATTGTTTTCAATTAATTTTACTTCACTTATTGTTTTATTTTCTTGCAACGTCTTTATTCGCCCTGCCTATGAACAACCCTGAAAGTGCTAACATCGTAAAAAAGTAAAAAACAAATAATAATTAAAGTGTGGCCGCCAACAGAAACAAAAAGCCAAAATGAAAACGGCCATGGTGAGAACTGGTTTTTGTGTTTTGGTTTTTTTACCAAGTTGTGCTTCATAGGAACACTTGCTTTGTAGCTGAAATTATGGAGCTAAGTAAACACAACAGTGGTAGAAAAGCCTTGCCCAGACTGGGATCTTCTGGATGTTTTACGGAAGTTTTACAACTCCCATGAGCCATAGCCATGAGACTTGTGCTACCTGGGTCTGCTGGGAATTGTATTCCAAAATATTTGGAGGACACCAAGCAGTGGAAAACTCTGGAAGACGCGCTTCCCTACCTCTTTCAATCCCTAACTTCTCCACGCTAAAAACAGGGTGAGATCTGCTTGCACAAGTGTTTGGGGGGTTAGATGCTTCCTGTATTCCAGAGGGCTGGGAGACACCCCCAGACACATTTTGGCAAAGTGTGGGTAACTGGTGTGGGGGTGAGAAGTCTCACTGTGCAACTGGATTTCCATCATGCCAGTGAGTGGAGAACCCTCATTTTGCCCTCATTTTTATGCTGTGCCTTCCCTGGGCATAGCCAGGATTTTTGTTATGGGGGGACAGAACTGATGTGATTGGTCAATTAGTTAACTATTTCTATTGTTTTACTTGATCTAAGGGGGACAGCTGCCCCCCCGGCTATGCCCATGGTGATGAATGTTTTTAGATTCTGCCCATTACAAACTAGTAATTGTTTATTTTGAGCAATTCAAATTATTTATAAATCAAAACGTAGTTTATTAAAAAATAAAAAAATGCAACACTGCGTATTGGCAGGAGGCATTATAAATTATTTTTATCAGCGGCATAAATATTTGAAATAACGTCAGTCTGTCTGGGAAAAGAAAACATTGACAACCCTAGGGAGAGGCTGTGTGAAAATGATGTTTGTTTATTTTGACAGCACACTGTGTGTAGCAATTTGCTCTGTTGGCTGACATTGCCAATTAAGTGTTTTCCTCCATAGGTTGTAAAGATCTTTCACTAAGCGATGGGGGAAATAGTTAAACACCTGGGAGCAAAGCTATGGTAAAGTCACAAATTTAGCAAAAGGAAAATCACCTTAATTTTTATCTCTCTCTCTCTCCTCTTTTTTTGCACTGTATGCAGCATTGCTAGCGAAGCTTAAAGGGTGCAAAATCCTTTACAGAGCTAGTGTTTTCTATCAGTTTTTGAGAATGTTCTTTTGGAATTTGTTACTGAAGAATCCTTTGTTACCCAACTTTCTAGTTGTCCCTAAAGCCGTAATGATGAGACATTGGCAAAGTAAATTTTGGAACAGTCGAATAAGCAAGGGAAACCTTTTAACACAGGGGGCTGCTTTGTATACTACATTTTTATTTGGGACTCAGAAATGAATACCAGCATACATGCCTAGTATTATCATTATTAAGAAAAACATTTCTAAACTGCTCTTCATCCGATGGATGCTAGAAAAATGTACAGCAAACATAAAAATTAATCCAAAATGCAGTTATAATAGCCATCAAAGCAATTACTTACTGAGAGGCAACAAAAGATTTTAAAAGCTAACGGGAGGTTGAAGCAACAGTTATGATGAATGACCCACTTCAAATAGTAATCCATGCATTTTGCATGCTAATTGCACATGGAAAGCAACTGTTAAAGGATTGGACTGCTATTTTGGAGGTAAAATCTGCAATTTATGCAAATAGATTCAGTTCATATAAGATGTTATACATATGTTGTTGAAACAAAATATAAAAAATCCTTCTAGTAGCACCTTAGAGACCAACTAAGTTTGTTATGTGCACGCACACTTCTTCAGATATGTTGCTTTTTTCCATTTATTATATGCATAATAGGCATTTTTAATGTTTCAAAATGAGCTCCAGTACTGCTACTACTACTATTAATAAAATGTAGATACTCATCACACTACTGTGTTTTGCAGTGCATTAAATGCTGAATGAATATACTTTTTGAATTGTGGGTGATTTCTGTTGCAAGGGAATATGGGTATGTTTGCCTTCATTTGTGAGTGAAGATGAAGGACAAAGTGTGCTTCATGAAATAGTTGTAGGGATACTTTAATCCAGCACTGTCCAACTTATGGTTCAAATTGTATACAAATATGAGCTGTCATCTGATAAGAATTTGGTTTTGGAAACCTACACACTGTATGCTGTCAGTCAGAAACAGGCAACACTAAAAGATTATGTCACCACTACTGATCTCTTCCTAAAAACCTATTTACGCATTATCTCACACTTGAGCCTTTCTTTCAACCTTTGAAAACATAAACTTATAGCGATGGGGGAATCCAATGTATCTTGTGTATAGAACAGCGTAGCATGTACTGAGATGAAAACATTAAATTCCTCTCTGTGGAATTTGTATGAGTTCTCACCAGAATGCAACCAGTTCCCCAAATGTGCTCTTTAGCCAGAGCAAATTCCCAGGGTAGTGCAAACTGATTTACACAACTAGGAAGTGTTATTAAAACTCCCCCCCTTCATTTAGAGGCTAGTGTGGTACCTCAAAGTATAACCATGCTGTGGACTTATTTAGCACAATGCCTTGTGAAGTAAGAATTTTTGTATCTGTTCACTATGGTGGAACAAATTTTCTCTCTCGAGAATCACTTATGTAACGTGAATTTTTCAAAGGAGTTTAATGAACTGTGACTGGCCAAAGATTACATTAGGAAGATGCCACAAAAAGGGCAATTATGAATGAAGCACAACAATAATGAATTCTGCAGTAACCTTCCTTATTGGACCCCACTCCCAAACAACTTTTTGAACGATTTCAGAGTAGAGCTGGGATCCAAATTACTAGAGGACTGGGTGTGGGTTGTTGTTGTTTTGTCGAGAAACAAAAGTCCAAAACTTCCCCATTATGTGTGTGGAAATAGTTACACAGATCTTCAGATCCTAGTCTAGGGATGTAGTTTTTTAATAACCTATGCAAAAAATGTATGTGGCGCACAGTTGCGAATATATTTTTGTGTGTGTTTTTAGGGTGGCGCTGTGGGTAAAAGCCTCAGCGCCTAGGGCTTGCCGATCGAAAGGTCGATGGTTCGAATCCCCGCGGTGGGGTGCGCTCCCGTTGTTCGGTCCCAGCACCTGCCAACCTAGCAGTTCGAAAGCACCCCCGGGTGCAAGTAGATAAATAGGGACCGCTTACTAGCGGGAAGGTAAACGGCGTTTCCGTGTGCGGCTCTGGCTCGCCAGAGCAGCGATGTCACGCTAGCCACGTGACCCGGAAGTGTCTCCGGACAGCGCTGGCCCTCGGCCTCTTGAGTGGGATGGGCGCACAACCCTAGAGTCTGTCAAGACTGGCCCGTACGGGCAGGGGTACCTTTACCTTTAGTAACCATAGGAGGCAGCAATCTTGAGCAGAAGACCACTAAGAAAAGGAGGCTGCTTGATCCTTGCCTTTCCAGTCCCTTCCCTCACAAAACAGTCCCTTCCCCCAAGATCCTTTTTCCACTTGTGGAGAAAAAACATAAGGATGCTCCTACCTTTTCCCACAAGGAGAGAAGAGAGCAGCTGGGAGAATAATTCTGAGTTGGAAAATGGCCAGAGGGCAAAAGCTCAAGCAGCCCATTCCATCCCTCTCCTAGTCTTTTATTTAAGATTCAGTTTCCCAAGATTCACCTGCTGTTGGTTAAAAAAAAAAAACATGGAAAATGATACCTGAACATGAAGTGGGGTCCAGCCACATAGGAAAATGTGTTTTCTTGCACTTTTTCTTAGCATTTTGATTAGAATTGCATGGCAAACTTCCACTTGAATGCCTTAGTCTGATGGCTGGAACAGAAACACTGAGCATGGTTTGACTCAAGAGTAGACCCAATGAAGTAAATGAACCCAACCTAGTCATTTATTTCAGTTGGTCTACATTGAGTAAAGTACCACCCTGTGTAGATTTATACATGGGGGGAAAATGAATGCGTTTGCTATTGTCCTGAGAGTCTTCTGTAGGAACCAAGAATATATTGGAATCTTTTAAAGGCACAGCTGTGATAAAAGGAGTATAAATTAAATATTGCATCTCAGCTTTGTTCATAAGCAGCATGCTTAATGTCATTCTTTCTTTTTCAACACATGGCCTGGTTGGTAGAAAGGAGAAAATATATTCGTACCAGCAACCTGATTTTTACTTCTACATTGGCTCTCTGGCCAACTACATTAGCTAATGTTGTGATGTACATTGCTTAAATGAGAATAAAGGCAAAATAAATATAGAAACAGAATCTGCATAAGATAGGGTCCCGTCCAACTCTACAATTCCATGATTCTATGTCTGTTATATATAGTATTTTTCCTTACACCATGCAGGTATCTTTTATACCTACAAATCAAAAGAGACATTTTCCATGGCCGCTTGCTGTGTTCATTTTCTGACGCTGCCTTCCTGGGCGCATGCATTGTCCAAGGTAAGTGTAGACAACAGCATCTTCAGACCTTTTCTCAGCATCACGACTATATATATATATATATATATATATATATATATATATATATATATCAAAAACCATATGAAAGTTTTATAAACTAATTTGGTTTGGATCCAGATTTAGTTAGTCATAGTTTAGTCCCATTGAAATTGATGTGATCTTAGTTAGCAATAGCAGCTGCTGCTGGGGGTGTATGTGGGAGCAGGGACATGGGTGGCGCTGTGGTTTAAACCACTGAGCCTCTTGGGCTTGCAGATCGGAAGGTCGGCGTTTCGAATCCCCATGACGGTGTGAGCTCCCGTTGCTCGGTCCCTGCTCCTGCCAACCTAGCAGTTCAAAAGCACGCCAGTGCAAGTAGATAAATAGATACCTCTGCGGCGGGAAGGTGTCCAGTTGCGCCAGAAGCGGCTTAGTCCTGCTGGCCACATGACCCAGAAAGCTGTCTGTGGACAAACACCAGCTCCCTTGACCGGAAAGCGAGATGAGCGCCGCAACCCCATAGTTGCCTTTGACTGGACTTAACCGTCCAGTGCCTGTGGGCGCAGTCTCCTCCTGGCAAGGGCAGTGTTGCATTTGCCGTGGTGGAGTAAGGCAGCAGTGCAGCTGGTGGAGCTCCAGGTTGGTGGGACTGATGCCATCGCTGGCAACCACTTGCAATTTCACACTGTCCCACCCTATCCCAGTACAGTGATACCTCTGGTTAAGAACTTAATTTGTTCTGGAGGTCTGTTCTTAACCTGAAACCACTGAGGTACCACTTTGGCTAATGGGGCCTCCCTCTGCCGCCGCCACGCGATTTCTGTTCTCATCCTGAGGTAAAGTTCTTAACCCGGGGTACGACTTCTGGGTTAGCGGAGCCTGTAACCCAAAGTGTTTGTAACCCAAGGTGTTTGTAACCCGAGGTACCACTGTACCAGGAAGCAGTAGCATCCACTGCAGGAACCACTGCAGCTCTGCCAGCTAGATATTATTCATTCATTTGTTTATTTTTCACAGAACTGATATACTGTTTTGCTGAAATAACAGCTCAAAGCAGATTTCTGACAGAATAAAACAATAAGATTATTTAAAAGAAAATAAGAAACGATAAGCTTAAAACTAAATTAAAATGCGTGCTGACTAACTTGTCCCATTAATTTCAGTGAGACTTATGCATGACAAGCTTAGTCTGGAGCCATCCAAATTATAAATAAATACATAGCTGAAATAACAGGCTGTGCGTAGCTTTTTCTGTTTCTCTTTGGGGAGAGGGTTCCAAAGGCACCACAACCAAAAAGGCCGTCCCTTCAGTAGCCATCTGCTTAAGATTTGGAACTGCCAGAGAAAGGCTTTCTGAATGACATTAACTTTGCACAGGAGAAAGAACCATTCAGATACCTGAGTCACAGACTATATAGGGCTTTAAGGGTAACCACCAGTGTCTTAATATTATATGTGGAGGTCTATTCATATATTAATTACAAATAATTCACTGCCAGTTTATTTTTTGTGACTAGGGATTCAATTTAGGTAACTGCTCACATATTTGGTATTTCTTCCCTAATCTTTCTTTGCATTTTTATCTGTGCAGCTGAGTTCGGTGACTATGATCCCGATGAACACTTGGACAATTATGTCAGTGAGTTCAAGATTTTCCCCAAACAATCCCAAAAGCTGGAGAGAAAAATACTTGATATACATAAAAACGAATTCAGGTAATTTTGAAAGCTGATTAAAGGATGTATTAAAAGAGGATTATTTAACTATTATTTGTTAGAGCTTTCTGCAGGTTGTAACCTACACAGGTAGAAAATAAAAACCTGTATTTTAAAGGGGTCAGTAGATGACAATGCAGTATAAAATTTTGCAAGTCAACAGATCTGCTCAATATGTCATGATCCAAAACTGAGCCGAAACCATGGTAAGGCCACAATTAAGCTCATTGATTTCAGTGAGCTAACACAGATGCAACTCCATATTTGATTGGTTTAAAAACACTTTGGTTTAAGAACGGACTTCTAGAACAGATTAAGTTCGTAAACCAAGGTAAACTACTGTATAAACTCTCAAAAGATCAACATATAATGACAACATACATATTGTTTTATATTTCTCTATTTTTTACCTGGATGTAGCAATTACTGAGCTAGCGTATATGAATGTCACTGCTACTGACAAGTGGAAATTTTGGTTTTCCTGTTGAATTATAAAGAAAAGAACATGCTTGCTATCTAAAGGTTTAGAACATACTTTGATGTTCAGTTACTTTCTGGTTAAACATTTTACCATTTCCTGAAGAGCAGCTAGTTAGTTTGTGGTGCCTTCCAGTTAAGACTAACTTGTTTATTACTGCAACATATTCACAGGCAAGAGTCTACCTCTTTGTTTTTCCCCAAAAATAATAATTGTATTTTTCATTTTCAGCTTTTACAAATATTTTGACAAGAAAAACAAAATCTTTGCAAATCTAAATTACCTTCCCCTCGACTTCCCTCTGCTCCTTTCTGCAGTTACTTATTTCATATATTTTTATTACGGCATATAGAATTCAAATATATTAACAAATTTCCCCAAATCTTCCCCTTAATTGTCTCTTACTGCACATGTTTATATCAGTCCTGCTAATGTTTTAATTTGTTTACAATATGTCTTCAAATAGTCAATAATTCCCCCCCCCCCGTTTTATTTTTAAAAGTCTACTTTGATTATAGTTCTCTTTCTAGAAGAAAATCACATGAGAGGTTACTGCTTTCATTTTAATTGCCATTCTGTTGATTTTGTGGTAATTATCCTTTGAAGGATATTTTCTTATTACTGTTGGATGAGCACTTTTAATGTACATTACAGTTTTTAAACATTGTTGCTTGGTTTTTATTAGTTTGAATTTCTAGTTCTAGTTGATTTGAGACTGTTCCGATGTAAAGCAACTCATAAATGTAATGAATATTAATAGTTTATCATCATCATAATCATCATCATATATATGTAGAACATTTCTCTCCTTTGACATATTATTTGATAACAAAACAGAATAGAGAGGACAAACCATTTCTCTCTTGCTATAGACATTTGCGGCCTCTTATTATTTTGGAGATAAATGTTGTTTTGGGAAAGGCTGCCCCCTTCAGGCATACTTTTCAACTGAAGAATTAAGAGCATAATTTAAATTATCCTGCAGTAGATGTGAAAAGTGTCATGGAATGTTGCTAGAAAACCATTGGCTTTGTTTATGTAACACTTGCAATTACCAGCAGATTCCAAGACCTAGAAGTAGTTGGAATTTCATTTAGGGAGAGATAAACTGTGCTAGCAGAATGCAGTATCCGAAGGCAAAAGGCCAGCACAAGACCATGCAGGGAACAGTATCTGCAGTCTGAGAAAGCGCCTGTTAATGTCTGCATTTTTGCAGGATGGGCTTTACGCGTCGAGGTCCCCAAGACACCCCAAATAAGAACACAAGGACACTTGATTTTTGTTTAAGGTTTCTGGCATAATTTTGGCCACAACTTTATTAAAAATACAGCAATGTGAGTGGTTGCTTAGGCATTGGTAGCGACTAACTGACCCCGCGGGACGTGGGTGGCGCTGTGGGTAAAAGCCTCAGCGCCTAGGGCTTGCCGATCGAAAGGTTGGCGGTTCGAATCCCCGCGGCGGGGTGCGCTCCTGTCGTTCGGTCCCAGCGCCTGCCAACCTAGCAGTTCGAAAGCACCCCCGGGTGCAAGTAGATAAATAGGGACCGCTTACTGGCGGGAAGGTAAACGGCATTTCCGTGTGCTGCGCTGGCTCGCCAGATGCAGCTTGTCACGCTGGCCACGTGACCCGGAAGTGTCTCCGGACAGCGCTGGCCCCCGGCCTCTTGAGTGAGATGGCCGCACAACCCCAGAGTCTGTCAAGACTGGCCCGTACGGGCAGGGGTACCTTTACCTTTTAACTGACCCCGCACAGGGACAGCACCCCCCGCGAAGTCAGCAGGGGTAAGTCACCTGGGGAGAGAGACGGGACTGGGAACCATGCCTCACCTCTCCCCAGAATGCTCCCAAGGGCTTGCGTGGCCCTAGCCCCTTGACAGGGGGTTTCGGACAAAAGCATGGGGAGCCCCTGGGTTCCTTTAACGGAAAACCCTTGCAGCAGCAGCATTTGGAGGGGCAGGCACAGCCAATCCATACCCCTCCACCAACCAATTCTCAAACCAATGCCTAACTGCAGCCTTACAAGTTGTGACGATTTGCTATGCAGTAGGCAAAAACCAAGTGGCACACACTAATCAGCCAAATGGACAAAATTCCTACCAGGCCCCTGCTCCAAAGCAGACGACCCCATGACAGGCATAGCAAGGTCAAGCAAACAGCCTAAAATTAGGGAAGGGAGGGCGGGTGATCCAAAGCACGCAGCAAAAAGAGGAAGCTCGTCACTGCGTGCAGTGTATTTAACAAACAGGGCTGTCAATCATTAAATGGCAACATATAAATCTCCCCAGTAACAGCCCACCCCTGCTTAAAGATGGCCAAACTCTTTTGCCCAGCAACAGTGAGGTGTCTTGTCAGCCCCGACTGCAACACCTGCTCTCCATGAGGGAGAAGACACTTTGCACAAAATGACAAGGTTGGTCTCCGTGATATAGATACACAACTAGGGTTGCCACAGTTGATGAGCTTTTTTAAAGGAAAAACCAAGTTGAGCTTTGTTTCAAAATCCCAGGCATTTTGCCAAAATTCCCCCTAGACGGTATTTCCGGCAGGAAATTCCGGGCGTAGGGCAACCCTATACACTGCCTCCGTGGTTTTGCGTCTTGCTTTGCATGCAGAAGATCCCAGGTTTTGAATCCTGGGCCTCTCCAGGTAGGGCTTGGAAGTCACCAGCCTAAGCCACCGCCAGTCCGTATAGACAAGTATTGAGTCAGACAGGTCAGTGGTAAGTTTCAGCTTCCTATAGTCCTGTGTTCCTAGGGAACGTATGCACACAAATCTGTCCGCCTCTGTCAAGTGTAAATAGGTTGCTTATGATCTCTTCAGGTACTACTTCAGGGGACACCCCCACCCACAAATGGGTGGGTAAAATTGAGCAAGCGAAAAAAGTGAATTTTAAAAAAGGAACTATGGAGCCAGACAAGCTGATACAATAAATGTTTGAGTGGGTTTAACGTGTTTGGCTGATCGCCGAAGAATTGATGCTTTTGAATTCTGGTGCTGGAGGAGACTCTTGAGAGTCCCATGGACTGCAAGAAGATCAAACCTCTCCATTCTGAAGGAAATCAGCCCTGAGTGCTCACTGGAAGGACAGATCCTGAAGCTGAGGCTTCAATACTGAGGCCACCTCATGAGAAGAGAAGACTCCCTGGAAAAGACCCTGACGTTGGGAAAGATGGAGGGCACAAGGAGAAGGGGACGACGGAGAACGAGATGGTTGGACAGTGTTCTCAAAGCTACCAGCATAATTTGGCCAAACTGCGGGAGGCAGTGGAAGACAGAAGTGCCTGGCGTGCTCTGGTTCATAGGGTCATGAAGAGTCGGACACAAGTAAACGACTCAACAACAACAACAACAACAACGTGTTTTTATTTTTTTAAAAACAGCTGCCTGTTTGGGGTTGGGAATTAGGATCAGGATTGTGCTATGCAAGGAGGGGTAATGCTTTCCCTCTGTGTCATAGTCCTGTTGAAAATGCACCCGTCCTCAAAGCTGACGCTACCCCTGGAATGGAAGCTGATATCTGTCTCATTGCAAGACTGACTGATAGGCAGATGAAAGCAAGACAATCTGTGTAGTGCTATAGATAAGCATATATTTCAGGAAATAGTAAATGAAAATGAAAACAAGCTGCACAAAACAGCAAGTGAAGTCACATCAGACTGCAGGTAGTCCAAAGTTAAATCCTGTGATTGGTAGAAGGGGCTTAGAAACATTTTTACTTAATGCAGGATGTTTAATTCTAGTTCGGCAGGGGATCCACAGGTGCTTAGTATAACTGTCACATATTCTACACTTGAAAGCCTGAATTAAATGTTCAGTATTTGTAATATTGCCACATACTCATTACTGGCAGATAAAATATTGCTTCCATCCTCTATCCTCTATGAGTTTTGAAAGACTGTCATGGGATCTTGCCAGCTCAAAACATTTTTCAGATGTTATTTCACTGCTGGTGATTTTTGTTTCTTCATATAGCGCATTGTGCCATATTAAATTAGCATAAAGTGTCTCTGAGAACATTTGCAAGATCTCACTCTTTTATTCCACATTAGTTAATACACATTAGTAAATACTGACATCCTATCTTTCTCTCTGTTCAAAACCCCTATCACAATTTAGAATTATCAGTCCAGACTACAGAGTGCAGTTACAATATCCTTTCATGTACTGTATATTAATTAGTCTTAACATGCTTTGAAAAAGTGTTGGCAACATGTTTCAGGTGGCTAATGAATGAGTAATAATTGTCTTATGCACATATTCAGTGCTTTTTTATGGCAGCATTCTAACAATTCAGTGATGATACTCAATGCATTTTTAAAATAATTAACCCTGAATACCATCATTGCAAGGGATGCAGGTGGCGCTGTGGTCTAAACCACTGAGCCTAGGGTTTGCCAATCGGAAGGTTGGCGGTTCGAATCCCTGCAATGGGGTGAGCTCCCGTTGCTCAGTCCCAGCTCCTGCCAACCTAGCAGTTTGAAAGCACATCAAAGTACAAGTAGATAAATAGGTACCGCTCCGGCGGGAAGGTAAACGGCGTTTCTGTGTGCTGCTCTGGTTTCGCCAGTAGCGGCTTAGTCATGCATGCTGGCCACATGACCTGGAAAAACTGTCTGCGGACAAACGTCGGCTCACTTGGCCAGTAAAGCGAGATGAGCGCCGCAACCCCAGAGTCGTTCGCGACTGGACTTAACTGTCAGGGGTCCTTTACCTTTACCTTTACCTTCACCATCATTGCAATGGTTGAGTTCTATGGAAATGCTGATCTCTGAGCCTGACTGCAACTGAATCTCCTAAGAAGGTGCTGGTAGAAGGCATGGTAGCTTTAGAGGACTGTGATTAATTAGGCCTTGTAAGCTTTACATCAGTTTGTCCACCATAAGGAACAAAGAGGATGCTACTCTAATTGACTTAGAAACTATCAGGTGCTAAATTTCTGTGTGATGAGGGAAGTTTTAAGCAGATATCCAGCATTACTAGTTTTCATGTTGCCTTAAGAAGTATGCTATATCTGTGACAAAGTGAAAAGAGCAAATCAGTAACCAGATGTTGAAATAAATAGCCGAGTGCTGTAAATTAAGGCTCAGTAGAATGATATAATATAATGTAGTATTTAATTCTGGTGGTCAAAAAAATTCCAGGTACTAAATTTCTGTCTGCTAATTGAACATACTGTAGAAACTTCCTGTGGCCGCATCAGGATAACAATTTGTCATGGGGCCCATGGATACAACAGAGCAAAACAAATTATCAGTGAACAAACTCCGTATCACATGCATGAGCTGCTAGGGAAATGGTGACTCACAGTGACAGGTGCCAAAGTGGGGCACAAGCATCTTTTTCAGGTGTAAGAACATTTGCCATTTTCTTCCTCATGAAGATCTATCAAAATGTGGAGAATAATCTTTGTGAAAAGCAAACAGAATTGGTGTCTGAAGGCTGTTCTGTCTGAAGTAGATGTCAGATTTCCAGCTGTACTTTCTAGATGTGCTTCTTGTCGTTGTTTTAAATGCACCACCTTACACTTTTATCAGAAAGAAAGTACAATTCACATTTATTCAACAGCAATTTTAGGGAGTTTGTTATTTTTGTTTTTAATGCATACATACATACATACATACATACATACATACATACATACATACCATAGTGGCTAAATGCTGGTCTAATGTAGTTTTGCTCATAGGGATGGACCTTCATATATATTTCATTCATTTTTACCTCCAAGAAGCTCAAGGCAGACATAGGGGGTTCGATCCTTCAACAGTGTTTCCTTTTCTCACCCCAGCAGCTTCCTTTCAATATTTTCCAGAGGATCTGGGGTCATTGCTGGGCGGTGTTACCAGGGGGATGAGAGGAGAAAATTCTAACTTAGGCATTCTTCCCTCCCATTTTAACCCTACAGCAGCCCTATGAAATTGGTTAGACTGAGAAAGAGTGAGCAGCTCAAAGGCATCTGGTGAGCTTCACAGCTGAGTGAGGGAAGGCCTAGTCCATCACTGTCTGTTCAACAAACATAGGAGTCATATGGAAGGCTAACACATTTATCTACTATTGCATGGCATGGTTTCAGCCTCTTCTGGGATTCTTCACAGAGCATTGTCTGACTCGTAAGAAGAGACAGATAGAAATCCTTACAGTTGTACTAGTAGCAGCAATGTGTACATGGGCCATCACATATCTAACTTCAGACAGAACTTCAAGTTCGCTTCACACAATGCTTTTCAGTATAGTCAGCTCACACACTTGGCTACTAGTCACCAAGTGTACAGTAAGTGCTTTGAAAATCCTGATTTTATTTTCTGGTGCTTTGAAAATCCTGAAAATCCTGATTTTATTTTCTGGATACACATTGGAACATTAGAGCCATTCAGTATTAAAGGTGCACATTTTAAATAATGTGGACTTTCTTTCTAGATCTGTGATCCAGCTATTGGTTTATAATTTTTCTTTCCTGCTGAGGAGATGTTTTCCTGCTGAGGAGATGTGAAGGAGGGTGTTAAATTTGAAGGTGTCAATAAATCTGAAAAGGATTTTTGTTCCGAAGTTGTTTAGAGTCCTGCTGTATTCTCTGTTTTAAGGTCTGATAAATTTACAAATGCCATTTGAAAAATAGCAGTGTTAAGTCTAGAATGTCTCTTTCTAGAGATAATGACCCCAATTTGTAACTCGGGTTGTGAGAAATTAGTCCTTCTACCTCTTCTGTAGTAGCTTGCTGTACAGATTGTAAAATGGCGTTTCTTTTTTACTGATCAACGTGGAGGTTCTGTAATTTCAGCTTGTTGAAATTCTGCTTATCCTTCTCGAAAAAGATCTCTGCAAAGTTCATACTCTCAACAAGATGTACTTAATGTGAAGAGTACCTATTGGGATGGTGTGCTATTTAAGCAGTCCATAGTAGCTACAACCGCTCCTCTAAATTCCACTTACCCGGTTTTGATTGCAGCTCTTCTGCTTTGATCCTTGCAACTTCTACATTTGTTTTTAATTCAAGTGTGAGACCAGCAGCTGTCCCAGATTCCAAACCCGTCAGCAAAGACTGTACAGAATTTCCCCTCTCACACTATTATGACACACTTAAGATCATTGCTCAGCCGCTGGCCCCTCAGTGGAGCTATAAGCAAGCATGATATTAAATCTAGCTTTTGGACTTGAAATCCCCTCAGTGGAGCTATAAGCAAGCATGATATTAAATCTAGCTTTAGTTTGAAATCATTTGAATCAAGGTCTGGCTTAACAATGACGCACGCTGACAAGATAATAACTTTCTGTCCTTTTCACGTTACTTGAATGGTTTCCTAGGGATATTCCCCTAGAAATGAGGGGCTGGGGGATATTTCTCATGGCTGTTTGTGTGTCTCTGTGGTGGCACCTTCTTATAGTAGTTCCATCACCTACTGTGCCATGTTGCTCTTGCTACACAAGTTGGCTCCCAAAACACATGTAGCCCACATGCTGATGGCAAATCATGCTGCTGGCATCAAGCTGGTACAAAGGAGATGCACAGACAATAGATGTTTCAGTGCCATAACTACTTGACACTGTAATAAGTAAAATTATGCCTTAAGCCCTGCAAGGACCTATGGGACCGCCTCTCCTGGTATGCCCCGCGGAAGACCGTAAGGTCTATAAATAACAACACTTTGGAGGTCCCGAGCCTCAAGGAGGTTAGCTTGGACCCAACTAGGGCCAGGGCCTTTTCAGCACTGTCCCCGACTTGGTGGAACGCTCTGTCCCAAGAGACTAGGGCCCTGCGGGATTTGACGTCTTTCCACAGGACCTGCAAGATGGAGTTGTTCCGCCTGGCCTTCGGCTTGGACTCACTCTGACCCCTTATATGGGATTTGGTATATAAATTTTCCCTTGGCTTTTTTGCTGGCCCATGTAGGACCAGCATGGATAGCTGGCTCGGGTGAATATCTGATGTTTCATCCTTTTATGGTCTTGATTTATGGGCAACTACTAAAATGAGGCTGCATTTTAAACTGTATTTTAAGCCGTATTTTAATTAACTGTTTTTTTCTTTTTTCTTTTTTCCTATTACATTTTATTGTAATTTATATTCAGTGTTAGCCTCCCTGAGCCCGGCCCTGGCTGGGGAGGGCAGGGTATAAATTAAAAATTATTATTATTATTATTATTATTATTATCATCATCATCATCATCATCATCATCATCATCATCATTATTAAGTGGGCAAAGGCATTCTGCTCTTCCAGACTTACCTGCAAATTCCTTTGCTTCCAGCAACAATAGTGCAAGGCTGTTTAGCTGTTTCCATCTTTGGGCCTTTAAAACTACCTTTAGATGTTGAGCTGTCTTGAAGGGGTCTGTGACGTTAACATATGGTAGTGCTGGAGGTGAAATAGTTAAACAGGTTACCCAATCAGAACCCAGGGGGGTGGAGTCAGAGGGACTATAAAACCAGCTCTGGGAGGGGCGGAGAGGAAGAGTTCGTTGGGAGTTGGGTGGTTGGTTGGAGTGGGAGTGAATTGGGATAGAGTCTGTGGGCAGGTTGAGTTAGTGTAGCCAAATAAGTTGAGTTAGGAACAGTTAGGAGCTAGGAAGACAAGTAAATATCTGAGAGGTGGTTTAGTGAGTGAGAGCAGGTAGCGGAAGTTATAGGTCTGGATAGGCACCCCATGATTGTAATGGACCGATACCGTTTATGAAACCACACGCTTGTTAAACTGCAATAAATAAACAGAACTTTATGTTCCAGTTTAACCCTGATTGGACCCAGTATTGTACCAGGTAGGGCCTGGGTGGTGGCAGCGAGAAATAAAGTGGTGGCACAGGGATCAATAGACGGTGAAACGTCCGGGGACCCTGTGTGATCGCCACGGGGTCACCCAAAGTTCACTGTAGTATTGTGCAATGATACTTCAAAGAGAGCAGGAAAAGTGCTCTATTGCCACAATATCCATGAAATGCCCTCCAAGGGTCCCTATTTTCTGGGGACAGTCTTAGAATTACAAAACCCATCCCAGCTTCTGATTTGATCCTAGAATGTGCCCATTTCTCCCTGCCAGTGCCACCGCCGCTGAGCTTGGGCAACTTGTAGCGGCTGCACGGAGCAGGTGAAGAGGAGGAGAGGCTGTCGCTGCCGAGCCCAGCCTTGTGGGACGCACCATCTCAGAGGTGCAGGCAGAGAGCAGGGCCACCCTGGATGCGAAGAAAGCGAGAGCAGAGCAGAGTCTTGTAAAAAAAATAAAATGCTTTGTGCGCCCATGTCTAACCTTGAGGAGGTTTGCGGAGGGTCAGTTGGGTGGGGAGTGAGATATGCCCCTATTTTCATCTAAGGGATGTTGGAAGGTATGCTATGAGTCCCACTGAAAGAGTAATTTTACTGGATTTAGGTTCCGCGCATGTGAGTAAATTAACACCCCCCCACACACACACCAGGACAGGCATCTGCATGACTGATCCCATAAGTCAGTGCTTTAATGAGGTAGCTTGTTCAATTGGGCTATTAGATGGAAATCAATTAGTCTACTAGGTGCTTTTGTTGGTTTTTGTTTTGCTTAGTTTGACAAGAATAAAATCTAATAGCCCAATTTAACGTGCTGCCCTTGAGTACCCATAGAAAAAAGCACTGCGTGTTGTAGACCAGCATCAGAATTCTTTCCCTGCATTCAGTTTTATGTTTTACTGCATTTTTTTGAATTGGATGGGGTTTGGGTTTTTTTTGTCTTGATAGTCAGTGGATTTTGCAGATTTAGGTACTTTTCTTCTCTTTCATCCACATTGTTTGTGCAGCCCTCCCTGGTACAAAAGCAGATTTGTATTTTTCACTCTAAGAATTTCAGAAATGACTCCTTCCTGTATTTAATGTCTTTGTCTATTACTGTCCTCACTCCTTTTCTCATTTGTGACATGAACATGTGACATTGCTTGTGAAGTGGCCAATTTCTTTACAGTTTGCCTTGGTTAAAATGTTTTAGTTGTTCTAAATCCAAAATTGATAATTACTAATATATTTTCATTTTCTTGGCTTTCTACCCATTCCATTTCCAAATCTGGGAGGCATTACTACTTTAAAACAGTGCAAATGCATAACATAAATTCTATCTACTACTGTTAAACTGATTATTCTATATTTGACTGCTACTTAATATTGAGTTAGACCATTGGCTCAACTAGTCTAGTAGTAGTATTTATATCCCACCCTTTTTCCCTGACAGGGACTCAGGGGGATTACAGATAAAAGAGAAGCAGCTACAAACATAGAAAAAAAGCTATTATTAAAAACAGTTTAACATTAATACTATATAAATACGTTCTATTAAGACATATAGATCATTCTGACTGGCAGTGACTCTCCAGAGGTTCAGAGGACATTCCTTAGTTTGGGGGCACAATTTTTTTCTCAGTTGCAGATCCTGCAATTGCCATATTTTTCACTCAATAAGACGCACCTAGTTTTTAGAGGAGGAAAACAAGAAAAAAAATATTCTGAACGAAACAGTGGATGTATGATTTTTGTGGTTCATGCTGTGGTCACAGACATGTGATTTGACAGTGAGTTTGGGGTAGCCCAACACAAAAATCCTGAGAATCCATGTGGATCTGTGCTTTGTAACCACATTTTTGCACCATTGCGGCCCCACGAAACAGTGGATGCGTGGTTTTTTTGGTGCAGGCTGTAGCCATGGAAATGCTATGTGATCTGGTGGTGAATTTGGGGTGACCCAATGCAAAAATCCCGAGGATCCATGCGGATCCGTGCTTTGTAAGTCTGGGTCCAACTGCCTGCAGTTGCTCTGCAGCAGAACTCTGCACAAATGCTGCATATTGGTGAATCATTCTGCAAAGCCAGGAGTGATCTGTATGGTTCCCTCCAGATGTTGGTGGACAACAGCTCTCATCATCCCTGACTGTTGGGCCTGCCGACTGAGGCTGATGGGAATTGGGAAGACTTAACTTTGTTCTGATTTACAATTCAGTTAATCTGTAGGTGGGAAGCAGATGGGGTTGAATATCTCACACATTGAAAAAGTAGTTTTTTTGCTTACTTTGGCTAGCTTAGCATGGAAGGAGAAGGACCCATGCTTTCCCCCATATCCTATTCCGCAATGCAAATCCATAAAGAGGTCACTCTGTCCCAGGGAGAAGAAGAGCAAAAAGAAAAATAACTTTGAAATTAAGCACGGCTGTGCAAGTGTGTACCGAGAAGTAGCATCTGAAGTGATCAAATCAATTATGATGACCATTCGGTCGCTGAAAGCAAAATAAAGGAGAAAACTTCCATCTCACAGATTCACTTCCACCTGCCCCAGGGCAAAAAGATGAAGGTGGCGCAGTAAAGGAAACCAGAGATGAGGGGGCCCAACCAGTTATGCGGGATCAAACTCATTCCTACCATTAATTTTATTGATCTTGCCACACAGCTGGGTCACATGGCATGTGGAGGGGAGCTTCCCAGGTGGAATGATCCCCTCCCGCCCCTCCCCACGATCCCACCCCACCCCCACACACTCAGGGCATGGGAGGAAAAGATGGGGCAGGGGGAAGATGGTGCAGGACTTCCGCTGATGGGGCATATTAGGTGATTCCTTCCCAGTGGGTTTGTCAGGAGGCTGGAGGTTACCAACGCCTCTGCTCTCTGTGCATGGATTACTGCACAGCATAGCCTTAATTGTGGCTAATGCTAACGGCTTTTGATAATATTCACACTGCCACAAAGCATTTATGCAGACACTCTGTGCAGTAGATTTATCTGAAGTATGTATGTCAATCCTTGCTATTTGGAAAAACACACTACTGTGCAGGTATGCATGACATGGTTTACCATTTGGGTCACGTTCGTGATTTGGATGCACGCATCGTAAAGTGGAGTGTTCCACAAGAATGCTGACAGATTCAAGTCTCGGCCTGGAGAGGCAGCCATGACCAAAATACCCTTGTTTATTTGCTTGTTTATTTCCAGAGTAGGAAAGAAACACATCTTAATAGGAGTGCTTCTTTAAAATGAATTTAGGAAATAGGTCATTGGAAACCAAGACTGCAGCTTATTTCTCACTAAGCTCCAACTGTCCCATGTGCACCAGAAGAGAGCAAATATTTGAAAGATACTTGATAGCCCCTGATTAACTGCACAGCTCACTGGAGTCCTGAGAATATGTCAAGAGCATCTAGGCTTAATCCAAAGGGATTAGGTGCTGTGAGAGAGTACAAACAGAATCATATGAAAGATCTCCTATTTCCCCTCGCATGATAGATACCTTTGGCAGAATTTTTTTGTATTTTAATTTTTTTTCCATTATGCTTTTTTTTAGGGGTCAGAGTCCAGCTGTTGCTGAGTTTAATTTATTATTGAAAGCACATTCTTTAGAAACCTATGGTGTTGATCCCCACCCTTGCAAGGTAATGTATTTATTTTAATTTTTTAAGCACAGTTAGTATTTTCCATATTTAGTGCCTGTTCAATCCCTCCCCTATTTATGCCATTAAATATGCACTGCTAGAAAAATGCAACCTGTGCTTCTGATAGAAGTAGTGCGACTCATGCAACACGCTGGCGATTAATATATACAGAACAATAATTATACATACTTTATCAACCTTCTGAGAAAAATACAAAACATTAAACAAAGCCACAAAGACTTGCGAACTACCCAAAGGCCGCTGTTCGCCCCCGATGGAGCCCTTTAACTGGGGCTTGCAGGTAGCACACTCCCAAGATAGTTTTCCGGGCTTCTTCAGTGGTCTAATCTCAAAGTCCTGATATTCAATCTTATAGAGAATCCTTTTTCTTGGCTTAAGTTTAAGAGACTGACTTGCTTAGCAAAGTTATCCTGTTTGGATCTGCATAAACTCTTTCATTGTTGGTACGCCAGCTCCCTTGGCCAGTAAAACGAGATGAGCGCCACAACCCCAGGGTCGGCCACGACTGGACCTAACGGTCAGGGGCCCCTTTACCTTTACCTAATCAGAAGACCTATCACTCATTCAAAAGCCAGAATCAGCAAATCAGCATTCTGGGCCAATATATGACTGAGTGAAATGACATCAGCATACAACAACTGAGATGACCCTCAGATAAGTGAAGAATGCATCACTTAATAGCAGCAAGCAGTGCATCTAAAACACACCTCAGTTGGAGTCCAAACTAATGTAAGCTGGATGCCAACATGGAAAATGACAGGAAAGTTTCAAAAACCGGTTCCTGAATAGACCAAGTGGAGCTGATTAGGAATATAGTACAGTACTACCTTGGGGTCATGGGCGTAGCGAAGAGGGGGCAGCAGGGCAGTTGCCCCCCGCATCAAGTAAAGAAATAAAAAAACTAACTGACCAATCACAACATAGATAGCTCAGTTCTGACCCCCAACATATATCCTGCCCCCCTAACATAAATTCTGGCTACACCCATGCTTGGGTTTGAACAGAGGGGAGAAATCACTCCGTTATTTTGGCATAATAGTGTAGTGCCTCTGTAAAATTTGAAACATGCTTCACTATTATGTGTCTCTCCATTGCTACAAAAGTGTCTTGCACTGGTATAAACTACAAAACTTAGCAAGAGAGACTATCATATAAATGTACTTACATTACATTTTTATGCTAACAATTATATATGACCATTATGTTAATCCTCCTGCGCTGCCCGCTAAACCTGATTATATTCTGGCAAATGCGACAAGCTGGCTTTCTTAAACAGCTGGAACACCAGCTTAAAAGCAAATTCATAGGATCTTCTACAATATGAGGAAATATATGTAGCCAAATATTGAATTTTCTGCATGTTTGAACACCCCCCCTACAGTTTCTAATTTGTTTTATCTTTTTTCCCTTTCAAGGATTCAACAGGGACCACAACATTTTTAGGATTCACAGCCACAGGTTTTGTTGTTTTCCAGGGAAATAAAAGGATACATTTGCTAAAATGGTGAGCTGAAAATGGTTAACTGAATATGATTTTTAATGTTATAACATGTCTTGGTTTCTTCCCTTCCAAAAACTTATGTTGGAAAGTCTTGCTATTTATATATATATATATTCATTAATCCTGAAACAGGATTATCAGTCCACATTTAAAACATGCGTTTCAGTTTAGCTGATGGGGGTCCAGGGATTGTGTGGTAGAGAAACTTCCAGTGGTGAATTGATAAAAAGAAAGGTGATGTGCTTGAACCTTCCTGGAGACCATGTCTCCTGCTTTCTAAGCCATACTTCCTCATCTAGATGTTTGAGAGACTGTGATTCATGTATGAGTAAAGTCCAGATTTTTGGGACGTGGGTGACGCTGTGGTCTAAAGCACAGAGCCTAGGATTTGCCGATCAGAAGGTCGGCGGTTCAAATCCCCGCAACGGGGTGAGCTCCCGTTGCCCGGTCCCTGCTCCTGCCAGCCTAGCAGTTTGAAAGAACATCAAAGTGCAAGTAGATAAATAGGTACCGCTCCAGCGGGAAGGTAAATGGCGTTTCCATGCGCTGCTCTGGTTTGCCAGAAGCGGCTTAGTCATGCTGGCCACATGACCCGGAAGCTGTATGCCGGCTCCCTCGGCCAATAAAGCGAGATGAGCGCCACAACCCCAGAGTTGGCCACGACTGGACCTAATGGTCAGGGGTCCCTTTACCTTTACCTTTATGTGAGTATATTGTATTTAGATTTAGATTTAGATTTAGGTTTAGATTTAGATGATTTAGATTTAGATTGCTACCAACCACCATGTCCATTCACCCTTGTGAAGTCAAGACAGCTGATGGTAGGGAAAGTCTGGATCAAGGTGGTCCAATGTGCAGCCCAAGAGCCAGTTTTTGGTGGCTCTTGGCAACATTTGACTTTCACCCTGCCTTCCCAAAGCCAGCCAGTGAGGCGATGGGCTTTGGGAAGGAGGTGTGAGGGCTCTGACTGGGTGCTAGAGTCCTCTGGCCTCCTTCCCAAAGCCTAGTCAGCACTTTCCCAGCTTTGGGAAGGAGGTGGGAGTTCTCTAGGACCCTGCCAGAGCCTTCCCAAAACTCAGCACCAGGTGAGATAGAAGGAGGTCATCCACGTTGTGGGAGCTAAGCAAAAAGAAATGGACACTTTCCATACATTCAGAGAAGCACTTACATCTCCAAACTTCATGCATGTATAGCAGTCATGTCAAACCAGTCGATTGTGCTCTACCAGTCGATCGCGGGGCGTCCCTGCTTGATCCTTGTTGATCGCGTGATCCTGATTGATCGTCCCCCCCCCCAAAAAAAAAAAACCCTCAAGAACTTTGGTGAATTCTCCTCCAAAAAAGGTCAACAACTTTGGTCAGTCCAATATGTAGATCACTGCCAGTTTTTTTACAGTGGGAGTAGATTGCAGTCTCTTGGGAGCTGGACATGCCTGATGTATCAGGTGAGATTCAGGGTTTGTTAAAGCATTACTTTTAGGTATCAACATGTCTTAAGATCTTTCATATCTCTTACACTGAGAAGTAGTACTATATATACAAACATAATTTCTCCCTGACTTCCAGACTCATCCCCAGAAAGAATGGGTTTCTCTACAACAAGGAAATCCTTTATTTTAAAAATGTGACTCAAATATGGATCAGGCATTACTCCTTACCCATAGAGAGGGAAGAACATGCCCAAGACTCATACTAGATTGAGTGTAACATTATGCTGGATGTCAGGGAACTGCCATCGGAAAGACAGGAGGTGCAAAGGCTCACGGAGGTTGAGAGAGACGTAGCAGCTGAAGAGGGAACCAGTAGGGGGAGATCAGGAACTCCAAGGGAAAGTGAGTCGGAGGGATGGCTCAGAGACGCTTCCAGCGAAAACAGTGGGGAGGTTTCAGGACCTCCTATAGGGACACCCACTCCTCGCCGGAAACTGTCACGCCGAGAGTCCAGGAGACGTGTTTCCGTTAAGGAGCTTTTATGTTGGAAACGATTCCGAAAGCAACCACTTTCGGATTCTGCTAGCGATTGACGCAGCCATGCTGGAGGGGCTCCGTCACAGGCAGAGGTTTGAAAACCTGATCAAACTCTGAGGGACTTGCATTTTACGCACAAGCAGCTCATCATCCCATCACAGCAATCCGAAAGTCACCGAAAGCCAGCTTGTGCAGGGAGAGGCATCATGAGCGACCCAGCCGGAACCGGAGGAGCAGGAGCAGCTGGAGGGGGTCCAAGCCTGGAAGAAAGGTACAGGGCGTTGGAAATCCAGCTTGCCATGCAAACGGCGAGGCTTGAGGAGAGGAGGGCTCAGGATGCAGAGAAGGGAAAGGAGAAAACCACCCCGCTCGCCAGAAAGGTGCCAGGATTGGTGCAGAAATTCGGGGGGGATCCCAGAAACTATCATGCCTTTAGAACAGAGATGCAATACGCTCTCAACCTGCAGTTTGATGACTTCCCCGACGAGGAATCGCGAGTGGCTTTTGTAATTGGCCATCTCGAATCGGGGGCGAAGGACTGGGTTAGACCCCTGATGGCAGTGAATAATGAGATCCTAAAGGACACGAGGAAGTTTTTTCGTGCCATGGACCTGATGTTTTCCAGCGACATTGAGCAGGGAGTGGTGCGAAGGCAGTTAATGGCTTGCAAACAGGGGAGCCGATCTGTCCGTGAGTACTGGACTGAGTTTACTATGTTGATTCATAAATTGGGGTGGGACCTATCGGCGGAACCCATCCAGATGCTTTTCGAAGAGGGGCTTTCTTCGGCCGTTAAAGATGAACTTTCCCGGGGGCCCAGGGCGGAGTCTATGGATCAGCTGACCAAATCCGCGCTGGCCATAGGAGCGCGCCAGGAAGCGAGGGCTTTGGAAAGGCGGGAAGGGAAAGGAGAACGTTGGAGGGATTTCCGCATTCCAGACATTCCAGAGCCACCTTTCCCGCCAGCAGAGCCGATGGAAGTTGGAACAGCGCGGGCGCGCGCAGTTTCAAATCCCAGTGAAGGGCGGAAGAAGGAGGGAAAGAGCGCCAAGAAATGTTATCTCTGCCAACAGCCAGGGCACTTTGCCAGAGTCTGCCCACAAAGAAAGGAATGGCAAGGGATGGCAGGAGCTGTTGGGGAAAAGGAGGAGGAAAGCAAGGAGCAAGTAAAAGCCAACGCCTGGCTGCCACCGTCGGGGCACAGCAGCCAGGCCAAAGAGCAGTGAAAGTGCCCACGCCAGAACGTCCCAGACCTGCTTTAGTGATAGAGGTGTTGCTAGAGCTGCCAAACGGACACCCACTACAGATCAAGGCGCTTTTGGATTCAGGCAGCTCCTGTAATTTCATGAGTAAGGAGTTTGCAGCTGAGCACCAGATACAGACCATCCCTTTAAGTAACCCCTTGCAGGTGACCACGATTGACGGCAGAGAGCTGTTGGGAGGAGAAGTGAGCCAACAGACTGTCCCGATGATAATGAGGGTGGCAAGGCACACCGAACGGATAGCGTTTAATGTGGCCACCTTGGGAGGAGCTCCCATCATTTTGGGGATGAGCTGGCTGGCGCTACACGATCCGCTAGTGGGCTGGCATCAGAGGGTGGTCTCCTTTGGGTCAGCGCATTGCCTAGAACACTGCAAGCAGGGGAAGGTTCCGGGAGGAGCCAGAGTCACCCTAGCCGGGATGGAAGTAATGGATAAAGGGAAGGTGCCCCCGCAATACGCAGATCTGAGCAACGTATTCAGCGAAAGGGAAGCAGACAAACTGCCGCCGCATAGACCCTTTGACTGTCAAATCAAACTACTCCCTGGGGCCCAACTCCCAGTGGGCAAGCTGTACGCCATGTCAGACAGGGAGATGCAGGAGTTGAGGGAGTTCATTGACAAAAACCTGAAGCGAGGTTTCATCAGAGAGTCTAGAGCGGTGGGGGGCAGCCCAGTGTTTTTTGTGGACAAAAAAAACACAGATAAGCCGAGACTTGTAGTGGACTTTAGGGCCCTGAATGCAGTGTCGGAACCCCTGGCTTTTCCTATGCCCCGAATTGATGACATTTTGACCAGGGTGAGGAAGGGGAAGATTTTTACAAAACTGGACCTGCGGGGGGCGTACAATCTGATACGCATAAGGAAGGGGGATGAATGGAAGACCACCATGTTCACCCCTCTGGGAGCCTTTGAATACCTCGTTATGCCCTTCGGTCTACAAGCGGGCTCGGCGTGCTTTCAAGCTTTTATGAACCACGTCCTGGGACCTTTGCTCTACAAGAATTGTGTGGCCTTTTTAGACGACGTGTTGGTGTATTCGGAGAATGAGGAGCAGCATGTGAGGGACGTTCGAGAAGTGTTGGGCAGACTGCAAGCCAACCAGCTGTGGGTGAAACTGGAGAAGTGCCAGTTTCATACCAAGGAGGTGGAATTCCTGGGGTACCGCTTGTCAGACAAGGGATTGGCCATGGATCCAGGCAAGGTCCAAGCGGTACTGGAATGGAAGACACCGAAGACCAAGAAGGATGTGCAAAGATTCCTGGGGTTTGGGAACTTTTATCGGAAGTTCATCAAGAACTTTGCACACTTGACGGCGCCCATCACCGACTGCCTCAGCAGCAAGAAGAAATTTGTTTGGACGGCGGAGGCGGAGCGAGCTTTTGAAGAACTGAAAAGGGCTTTCGCCTCGGAAGAACAACTTCTGCATGTGGACTTACGAAAGCCCATGAGAGTGGAAACCGATGCGTCCGACCGGGCAATTGGGGCGGTACTTCTTCAACCGGGGAGGAATACGTCGGAGTGGAGACCGTGTGCCTTCTTCTCGAGGAAGCTGAATAAATCCGAGAGGAACTACACGGTGTATGACAGGGAACTACTCGCCATTCACGAAGCGTTCCGGAGGTGGAGACATTTATTAATTGGGGCACAACACAAGGTGCAAGTGTGCACCGACCACAAGAATTTAGAGTATTGGAGAACAGCTCGAGTGCTCAACCAACGACAAGTGAGATGGGCACAGGAATTCTCCAAATTCCACTTTGAAATTTGTTATGTGCCAGGACCAGAAAACGTCAGGGCGGACGCTCTCTCACGCAAACCAGAGTATTTGGAGGGGGAGGGGGCAATCGAAGAGAGACATGTCATCCCTGAAGACCGCTGGGTGTGTGGGGCGGCGCTGGTGGGGCAACGAGAACTGGTAGAGGAAACGGAAAATGATGAATATGCCCAGGATAAGCTCAGAGGTCTCAGGGGGGAGGGCGAGAAACCCGGAGGTTTTGAGGAAAGAAATGGGGCATTGTATTACAAAGGGGCACTGTATATACCAGAAGGTGAATTGAGGGGGAGAGTACTCAAGCAGTTGCACGATAGCCCCACGGCGGGACATTTTGGGCAACACAAGACCATGTGGTTGGTTACCAGGGAATTTTGGTGGCCCAAGGTGAGGGAAGATGTAAAGGAGTATGTAAGAGGGTGTGACCAATGTCAGCGAGCCAAAGGGGAAAGAAGGGCGCCGGCAGGGTTATTAGAACCATTACCCACACCAGAACGGCCTTGGGAAGCGGTATCAATAGATTTTATGACAGATCTGCCGAAGTCCAAGGGGAAAACAGCCATCATGGTAGTAGTAGACCTGTTAACTAAGATGTGCCACTTTGTAGCATGCTCACATGCAGTCACAGCGGAAGAAACAGCGAAGTTGTTTGTAGAACACATCTTTAGGTTGCACGGAGCCCCCTTGAGGGTGATCTCAGACCGCGGCAAACAATTTACTTCCAGGTTCTGGAGGAAGCTCATGAGCTTGCTACACGTGGAAGTCAATTTTTCGACTGCCCGGCACCCTGAAACCAACGGGCAGGCGGAAAGAGCAAATGGCATCCTCCAACAATATCTGAGGTGTTATGTCAATGACAGAGAGAACGATTGGGTCGAAAAGTTGGCGCTGGCAGAATTTGCCTACAATAATGCGGAGAATGTGTCCACAGGGATGAGCCCCTTTTTGGCTAATTACGGGTGTCACCCCAGGGCATTTCCAGGGGATGGAGGGGAGAGATGGAGCGTTCCAGCGGCCGAACATTTTGTAGAAGAGATGGAAGCGATCCATCATCAGCTCCAGCTCAACTTAGAAAGGGCCAAGGCACAATATAAGAAGCAGGCAGACAAGAACAGAAGGGAAGGTGAAACCATAAGGGTGGGGGATCAGGTGTGGCTGTCAACCCAAGGGTTGCCGTTCAAAGGGGGTTGTAAGAAATTAAGGCCCAAAAGATTGGGACCCTTTGAGGTCATTCAGCAGGTCAACCCAGTGGCTTTCAAACTCCGGTTACCCAACCACATGAAATTGCACCCAGTGTTCCACAGGTCGTTACTGTCACCATACAGGGGGGGACGTGAAGGGGAGCACGCCAGGGGACCAGCCTTGGAAGAAAGGGAACGCAGCAATCATGTAGCGGAAATCCTCGATTCTAGGTGGAAGGGAAATCAGGTGGAGTATTTGGTGGCGTGGGAAGGGGAACCGGAGTCAGAAAACACCTGGGTGACTGCAGGGGAGGTCAATGACGAGGTTTTAACAGAAACGTTCCACCAAAGATTCCCGAGGAAACCACAGCCGGTAGCAAGGTTTAGGAGGGAGTATTTCGGCACCACCGACGAGGAAGAGGAACTGGAAGGATTCGCGGAGTCGGAGTTGGAAGAGGGAATGGACTCCGATGACGAGGAGTACCGAGAGACCAGGGACAGCAACAAGTGGAGGGAAGTGTTCGAAACTTCGGATGATGAGGAAGGTTCTTTCAGGGGTTTTACCTCCTCACAGCCCGTAGGGGAGGAGACGGGAGGGGGTGAAGGGGGCCCTGGAGGGGAGGTGGATGTCAGGGAACTGCCATCGGAAAGACAGGAGGTGCAAAGGCTCACGGAGGTTGAGAGAGACGTAGCAGCTGAAGAGGGAACCAGTAGGGGGAGATCAGGAACTCCAAGGGAAAGTGAGTCGGAGGGATGGCTCAGAGACGCTTCCAGCGAAAACAGTGGGGAGGTTTCAGGACCTCCTATAGGGACACCCACTCCTCGCCGGAAACTGTCACGCCGAGAGTCCAGGAGACGTGTTTCCGTTAAGGAGCTTTTATGTTGGAAACGATTCCGAAAGCAACCACTTTCGGATTCTGCTAGCGATTGACGCAGCCATGCTGGAGGGGCTCCGTCACAGGCAGAGGTTTGAAAACCTGATCAAACTCTGAGGGACTTGCATTTTACGCACAAGCAGCTCATCATCCCATCACACTAGCTTTTGAAGCTGATTCCAATTTACTGCCCTGGCAAATCCAGTCTCAGATTAAGCACTGAAGTGGCTTCGTCTTCATTTCTGCTTGTGAAAGTGACCTTGCTGTACAAATGTAGCCACGACACAGGACCGAAGTACACGGAAGTTGTATTCTGAACAATATTTCAGTGATTTCCTTTTATTTATTTGAATGTTTTATAGGCCACTTACAATCAAAGTGGTTTACATAAAAAATAAATACATCCTGGTACACAAGTATGCAGTAAATATATGCTCAACTGTTTAAGAATAGAAAAAATCCAAGTCAATAGATCTAACATATATTTAACAATAATATACATTCTAAAAAAGAGAAAATGTGTATAATCTAGCTTTCAAAAACATCCTACTCACATCATGGCTGTCACAACCTCTCATTTTCATCAAACACTCTCACCCACATACACAACCATTACAAGGGCTTTATTTCAATGTTTTATAACACATTGGAAGGACAGATCCTGAAGCTGAGACTCCAATACTTTGCCCACCTCATGAGAAGAGAAGACTCCCTGGAAAAGACCCTGATGTTGGGAAAGATGGAGGGCACAAGGAGAAGGGGACGACAGAGGATGAGATGGTTGGACAGTGTTTTCGAGGTTACCAGCATGGGTTTGACCAAACTGTGGGAGGCAGTGGAAGACAGGAGTGCCTGGCATGCTCTGGTCCATGGGGTCACGAAGAGTCGGACACGACTAAACAACTAAACAACAACAACATAACACATCAGCCATAATAACAATTATAAAGTGGCCAAAACTCAATAATAATCAAAGTCTCCACAACAACAATGCCACTCCCACAAAACTGACAGGTTTTCTCTTTCTGCCTCTCAGTCCTGTAGCAGTGCAGCCTCCAACCCAGGGGATAGTGCAAGTAGCATAAGATCCAGGTTGTACAACCTACACAATTGCTCCTTAGCCTCCTGGTTCATCCCCAGATATTTCTTTTTCTTCTTTGGTGTGAGTGTATATAAAGCTACATTCTTGCCAATAATGCCAACCCAAATCATAACACATACAGTACTCCACCAGTCGCACCCCATGACAGATCTACAGCATGAATCCAGCAACAAATGCAACACAACATCAGTCTGGTTGCACTCTCTCTGCAACCCTAAAGGGTGGCAGGTTCACTTTTATGACTGCAAACTGGTTTTTCCAACGATATTGTAGTTAGACACAACTTTGATCCAAATGCAATCCTTGCCTGCAATTACACGTGCTACCTCTGTGCATGTGTATATAGAACCCTCATTGAAAATTGAAGCATTTGGAACTAAAAGATTGCATCACTAATGATTCAACCCTGTTTCAAATATACTGTACCACACCTTCTTTGTTAAAATGCACTAATTGCATATGTTTTTATGTGTACTGTAGGCCACCCAGGGTGGCTGGGGAAACTCAGCCAGTTTGGGCAGGGTATAAATAATATTTTAAAAATTAATATTATTATTTTAATGCTTTATTCCATGCATTTAAGGGTCCTGAAGCATGAGCTATTAAAGCTGAAGTTTGCTAATAAAATATATAGCTTAGTTATGACTTGTACAAATAAATACGATGCATTTGTGTGAAAGTTTGTAAACAAGGGCAACAGGGCAATTTATTAATTAGGTGCAAATTCTGTAACTTTCCTTTGTCTCTGGTTGATTTCAATCTTCTGTCTGAAATGTGGATATACAGCAAATGAAATCTGGATATACACTTAATTAACTAATGAGGCTTCCATTGTACCTGTGATTAAGTCTCAGTGAACTCAGCAGGTCAGGCTTATTAGTAAGTCCATGAAATTTCTGATGACTTGTCCATATTTGGACTGAAAATACCAAACCCAACACAGGCATGCTCTTCTACCCATTTTTAAGTATAAAGCTTTAACCAATACAAGAGATCTATAATTTAATGTTTTAAGGGTATTATACCTGTCTGTGCATCATCTGTTTCCAAATAATACATTACTTCTCGTTTTCCAACTATCTACCTCCCAAGAATTAAAAATATCCTGATGTGGGAAGAGCACCTTATTAACATATTTTGCTGCACCCCAAATTAATCTCTTCAAAACCAGAAGAGACCAAATGTGGCCCTCCAGGCCTCTCCATAAGGCCCTTGGGACTCTCCACCGGCAACGCCCTTCTCTTCCTCCTAGAGTGCTTGATTGGGACAATGCTTCTTTCCTTGCACGTGTGTGTAGAGCCTTCTGAGTTTTGCATGGCTGGATTTTAGCCTAATGTACAAAGGTGAAGAGCCACATCTATTGTTCCACCCACTTTTGCCTTTGGCCCTGGCCACCCCCAGAATATGTCCCTTTAAAAGGTTCCCCAACCCTGCTTGCTTTTTTGTTGTTGTTTCATTTCTCCCATGTATTATTTGTTTTGAGTTGTAGCCAGTGCTGCTGCTGTTCTGCTTCTACAATGAAGATTGCCCCCTTATCTTTCCTGCACACCTTAAACATCTGTTTTAGGTGGTTGAGGGAGCAGATTTTGGGGGCGTATGGGGAAGTTTAGTTATGCAAGCAGGTTAGATATAAGCCACTATAGATATTATTCTCCTTGGAACCATTCAGAAATTAAAAATAATGCCCCTACCCACAAGTTTTCAATCTAATTTATTGAATGCACAGCATTAAAAAATATATTGAACTGTTCAGTTTGTCTTATGTTATGGGTTTTAATAAGCTGTCCTTGCTCTTCGCACTGAAAAATAATTCATTTCACAGCAGCTTATTCTGAATGTTTTGAATTGGCTATATTTTAATGAAACTGCCAATTGTAAAAAAAAAAAAAGTAATGTATTTTCCTTATTTAAAGCACTTTCTTTTTACAGGTGTGATGTCTGCAAATTAAAGTTTGAAGGAAAGACCTTCTATGTGATTGGAATTCAAAAGGAGGTTGGATATTTTAAGTTCCCTGCATAGTAAAATATTTTAATTTAACATTTGTGTATTTCTAATGGATAGCAAGCATGTTTGTTCTTGATCTTACAAAATAGGCTTCTACCTTGCATATGTGAAACAGTCAACTCATGCTTTTAATTAAATATAGAATTTCCTTTTATAAAATGTAGCCCAGTTTTAGACAAATGCAACTGAAAAAAACTTAGGAAATCTATATAGCCTGTTGCAAAGGATTCTTCTTTATTGACTAATTTTATGCATATTCATTATTTAACTTGCACTTTATATAAGAAGAGTCGGGACAATAATCTTATCAGTAGCAAATCTTCAGAAATGAAACCGTGTCAGCACTATTACAAATTAGCCGATTCAAAGTTTCTGTATCTGGACTTTTTATGTTTTTCAATAATCCCAACTGGGAAATCTATACAAAGTGACACAGCAGGAGGCCAGGGGCTTACCAAGATACAGCGTAGACCTGCTCTAGAAAAGGCAACCAGGCTCCATGTTAGGTAAACATGGAGGCAAGATGGAAAGGCATCCGTAGTTTGCGGGTGGTAGATCATAGAACTCTTAGATTTGGAGACCTTGGGTGGGGGAAAGAGACCTAGTGGATCAGAGAGCCCGCACTTCAAATTTTCTAAGTTGTAGGTCCTCCCCCAGCTTGAAGAAGTCAACTGTTTATCTACTTTTGTTTAATTTTTCTTTGAACACATAGAAAAAGGCTATGTTGTCATTCCATACCTCTACACCAGCAGCCTGCAAACATCTCTGGAAGTGTGGAGTGGAGAACCAGGCTTTTTACAAGTAAGCAAATCTATGTAATCCCAGGTTATAATGCAGAATGTGTAGATGAGCAGAGAGGAGTGAGAGATTCCTTTCATGTTCAGTGACCATGCTATAATAACAAAAAGCACTTTGACTGTTTTGCACATCAGTTTAGTGATGGTCCAGCCTAAGGTGATATCTACATCAATTGGTATGGTGGCTTTGATGTTGGAAGTGAAGAAATTCTTTTCAAATAAGCTAAAGTTTGGTTAGGTATATTCAGTCCATGTTCTTTAGACACAAAGAAGAATAAGTTTTCGTTTTTATAAAAAAGTGATATTTTTAAAGGTTCACCTCACACAAGCAACAATTTAGCATTTGCCACCCAGAGCTGTCACAGTGCTGTTCTGTCTCTGAAACTCTGGAAAAAGGGGGAATTTATGGCACACATTAGCGTGGCAAAGGGTAAAAACGAGATAATCAAACCAAGGAAATCATTGGAGACAGGAGACGGCCAAGCAGTATTTAAACAAAGTACAAGAAATACTAGGCTTGGCATTTGTACATTGCCTCAAAGCACCACCAGTCTCTGCCTAAAGCTCCATTGTGCCTATAAATGAAGTCAGTGCAAGGAAGTCTGACAGTTATGAGATATACTGTTGTAAGTCATGCAGTTGAAATGAGCAAAGCAGAGACATGGTTTTCTCCTCAAATGTGGTGCAGTCTGGGAAACCAGTGGGCCACTGCCCATTTCAAGTTTCTGGGATGCAAACCATACCTTCTGGTTTGTGTAACCTCAGTTCCTTATTATTTTTCGCTCTATTGGATGCACCGGACCATAGGAGGGGGAGAACAGGGAAAAAAAAATTTTTCTTGTTCTCCCCCTCTAAGTCAAGGTGCGTTCTGTGCGTTCAAGGTGCGTTCACCCGCTGGGCTCTGGAGGCTTTGGGTTCCTTTCGACCTGCTCTCTGGGGCTGGCGGGGGGCAGGGAGCGCTGCTCCCCCCCCCCCCGCCAGCCCCAAAGACCAGGTCGGGGAACAGCAGGAAGGCGGCGCTCCGCCTCCCCGCTGTCCCCCCAGCTTGTGGGGCTGGCGGTGGGGAGAAGCACTGCTTTCCCCACCGCCAGCCTCCAAACCAGGTCGGGTTTGGAGGCTGCTATCCGCAAGCCTTGGGAGCCTGCAGGAACTCCCGCCGGGCTCCCCAGGCTTGCGGACATCATACCTACATGGAATTACATATGTCCTGACTGTAAATGCATGTGTATCTTTGCAAGAAGTAACTGAGCAACGTACCTGAGCAAGAAGTCACTATTGAACACCAAGAGACAAGTTTCAGGCTATTCTTTCTAAAGACCTTCCACTTAGGAAATGCATGTAATGACTCTGAAACTGGAATGTTTGAGTGCATGGAGTGGATTTGGTTGACAGAGGACTGAACCCAATTTTGAAAGGCAGAACAGGAATTGCACTGGAACTAGACTGTCTGCATGCTGGCTTTTATATACCCCTCCCTCTAATAATGGGGGGCAGGGAGGTGGCAACTTGCATGTTTATAATGAAACAGATTATTAAACAACATTCAAAGCACATGTACTCTGTTTGTAAAGGTTGCTTTGATTTCCTTACCTCTCAGGAAAATGAAACAACATAGCAAGGAGTTTGCAAGTGATAGTGCTAACATTTGTGTATTAATGCATTCCTTTCCCCCCCATCTTCCTGGAAATGTAACTGCCTCTGCTTTGCTTTTCCTCCCCTGAAGGTATGCAAAATCAAGCCAAATCAAGACAGTGTCAAGCAGCAAAATATTTTTTAAAGGCAGCAGATTTCGATACAAGTAAGTGTTTACTTATCCTTGTAGCAATGTCTGCGATGGGGCAATGGGAGCTGCCAGCGAGAAGATGGGAAACTTTCTTTCTGTGATCTTCCTTACCTTAGGATCTATGCTTTTGGGGCATTTACATTTTAGTTGCTTTATTCCTTTTTGCAAACTGCCTTAGGGAGATGGTTGAAGGATGATATAAATATTGGAAGGGGGAAGTAAAACTGGAGACCAAGACTGTAGTTCTACACACATTTACTTGGGAGTAAGTTCTGTTGGACTCAGAGAGACTTGCTTCTGAGTAAACATTCCTTCACCAATTATTCATATGAAATGTCTATGAGGAGATGAAGGCACATTGTGTTTGGTAGGCAAGGGCCGTATTGGAACCAACCACAGATAGAACCTCTGCTGTAAATCAGAAATCATTAAGCTGTCGTCTTCCAAATCTTCCTGGTCAACAACTCCCTGACCACTGGCCACTCTCACTGGGGGTGATCAAAGTGGGGAGTCCAAAAGCATTTGGAGGGGTGAAGTTTCCATATTCTTCTTGTAAATAAAGCTGGGATTTTAGCTACAATTCTTTCAAATGAGTTGAATTAATTTTTAAATATAGATCACCATTATACAGTGGTACCTCTGGTTACGTACTTAATTCATTCCGGAGGTCCGTTCTTAACCTGAAGCACCACTTTAGCTAATGGGGCCTCCTGCTGCCGGCGCGCCGCTGGAGCATGATTTCTGTTCTCATCCTGAAGCAAAGTTCTTAACCCAAGGTACCATTTCCGGGTTAGCGGAGTCTGTAACCTGAAGCGTATGTAACCTGAAGCACATTTAACCCGAGGTACCACTGTATAGGCTAATATCCTTTAAATATAGATATTGATTGGTTGAAGTATTCAGTTACCCTACTGCACATAACATCTCAATCTTTCAAATAGCTCTTATGTTAAACTTTGTGTTTTGTTATAGTGGGAAAGTTGCAAAAGAGGTTGTTGAAGCAAGTTCTAAAATTCGGAGGGAGCCGCCGGAAGTGAACAGGTACTTTGTCATCTAAATGCCGCTAGCAAAAATGGCTGTGAATGTCCAGAGAAGCCCTTAGAGCTCTTGCTCTTGGCTGCCAAATTGGTCATCATCCTAGTTCATGCCAACATTGCCAATGTCACCTATACCTTCTAGACCAAAGAACTAAAGTAAAATTGACATGTATTCCCAAATGAAGAAGTCACACAGTGTATATTTGATGATGATGATGATGAAAGCAACTATAAGGTTTCTTTTTCTGTTTTCTGGCCCATTCCTGCAAAGGAACCACAACCTCGTAACTTGGAAGCCCAGCTTCTATTTCAGAAAATCCCAATGCTCCCCAAACAAGAAAATAATAATTGATCAGAGCCACAATCACTGGCCACTATAAACACTGCATTGGCCAGGAGGTGGTGAAATGAATCTAGACATAAACCTCTTTACTGCCTGGGCTGGGAAGGTGTGAAAATAAGGTGAGCATATTTGATCTCACTAAAATCTATACAGTAAAGACCATTGAATCCCCCCCCCCACCATTGCCATTTCCTTGCTTTTCATTATTTCACATTTTACATACCTAATTTTCTTGCTGACCAAATATCACACAATAATATTCTAGGGACTGTGTAAAATAAGGAAAGGTAGACCTTTACAAAGTGCTCTTAAAGTATAAAGTATTCTGAACAAAGAAACACTATGAAGAGGATAGACTGGCACCAACTGGCCCTGCCATGCCTTTTGTTATATGCTTTGAAATATTGGGGTTTTATTTATTGGCAAGTGTTTATTGGTGAGTAAGGTCTCATTTCCCGCTTCTTCTCAGAACCAACATTACTCAGAGTCGCAGCTCTCACTCTTTGAACAAACAGCTCATAATTAACATGGAGCCTTTGCAACCTCTGCTTCCAGCCTCAAATGATCAGGAAGAAGTCCTCTCTGATGAAGGCAAGTCTTGTTTGTTTGTTTGTTTGTTTGTTTGTTCGCTCTATTTCTCTCTATCTCTCTCTCTCTCACACACACAGCAAACAAAAAATAGTCCAAACCAAGCAGATTTTGTGCATAGAATTCTAATTTAACTTTTGAGAGATGTACAGCAATCCTGAACGATCCTTTTCATTTGGAGTAACAGGAAACAGCAGCACCACTTTTAAAATAACAACAACAACAATCTTTATTACGGTCCAGAGACCCAATAAATCGCTACAAAGCAACGCACAATTCATACAGCCTACCTCCAGGTTAAACAAGCATTTTGTTCAGAATATAGGGATTATCGGTTCTTGCAACCACCGATAAAAACTTTGCCACTGCTAATGTTCTAGCATTTGTCCGGTCTTCCAATAGGAACCTGACATAAAATAAGTATTCTGTGTTTGAAAATGAAACATTTCAGCTGTTTTTGCTTATATTAGAAGCTGCTGCAGGCCTAACATGAAGAGTAGGAACTGGGACTCCTTCATTTGTATCATAATCTTGTGAAGTAGAACCCTCATTCTATAGATGCAGGACTTGGGTTGAGGGATTACAAATTGTACAAGGCTTCCCATTGAGTCTCATGACTGAACTGGGATTTGAACCCAGAATCTGAGACTTCCATTGTCCAGTGAAGGCATTGGCTTTTCTTGTTGAAAGCCTCATGGTGAGAGTGCAGTATAACCACATTTACTCATATGGGCACAAATAGGCTGGATTTTGTGTACTTTCAAGTGGATTCTGTTTAGAAACCTAATAGGCCCAGGTGGAATTGGGGAAGTCCATTAGAATATCAGGAGGCACAAGACTGTCTTCCTTTTGTTGGAGGCTGTCTAGTTCTGAGTACGAGATGCTGGAAACCACAGACAGGGAGAGTGCTCTTGTGTTGGGGTCCTGTCTGCTTCCATGGGCATATTGTTTGTTGTGCTGGCTAGATGCGCCACTGGCCTGAGTCAACAGGCTCTTCTTAAGTTCTTTTGTTTGCAGTATCAAAGGAAAGGTACTATTAGGAAGAAAGAGTTAGGGCTATTTTAGTAAGCATGTGATAGAAACAGCAATAGGAGTTTGCAGAGTCTGCTGAAGATGGTTGGGGAGGAAGGTTTGTATGTGAACTGATACTAACTAAGCACCATCAGAGTGGAACCGTGCTGTTCAATCTCTTATTCACCAGCTTTAATGGGGAGCTGCAACATCTAAACTTATTTGTTTCACAGGGTGGTATACTGTAGGTGGTGATATTATTGTGCTAACTTCACAGTTCTCCCATTGTTTTGTTATTCCTGGGCAACACCCCCTATTTCCAGCTTTCGTGATGTGGATGTATGTGACTGAATTTCCCCATCTCCAGTCCTCCATCCTTTCTCCCCGATCTTCTACCTTTGTCCCTACATGAAATGCACAGTTTAATGAAAGCTCAGGTTTTCTTTTTAATGTGTTCCTTCAGAGCATGCAGCTGGTATTATTCCTATCCTGAAAGCCTCCTTGGCTTTTTTCTTTTACTGGTTCCATAGACCTTCCTAATCTTTAAAAAGTCTTCAGCTTCTTTAGTTGGGTGGCTGAGAAGCTTCTCCGTCTGGGATCTTGCTCTCACTGCTGCTGCTCCTTTTATACTCTGGCAGGGGAAGACCCTGCCATCAGTCCTCACCTGGTCCAGCATGACCCCATCCCTGTGTTCCTTCCTGGAAGCCTGGCAGCTTGGGAATCTGGCTCCTTCTCCGTACCGCATGATTCTCCCTCCTGTGTTCGTGCCCCCAGGTGTCTCGGTGAGTGATGCTTTGGGGTGTCTTGGGCATTTGGTGGCTAGAGGAGGGCTGGCTAAATAACTACTGTATATATATTGCAGGTATATATATGTGTGTGTGTGACTACTGGATTAAAAAATGCATTTATTTGTGTAATAGATGAAGAATCAGGCAGACATAGTGTACACTGTCTTCCTCATTGAAACATGGTCACATTTCCGAGCACAATTCTAACTGTTGGTGCTGACCTTTAAAGCCCTAAACGGCCTCGGCCCAGTATACCTGAAGGAGCGTCTCCACCCCCATCGTTCTGCCTGGACACTGAGGTCCAGTGCCAAGGGCCTTCTGGCGGTGCCCTCACTGCGAGAAGCCAAGTTACAGGGAACCAGGCAGAGGTCCTTCTCGGTAGTGGCGCCTGTCCTGTGGAACGCCCTCCCACCAGATGTCAAAGAGAAAAACAACTACCAGACTTTTAGAAGACATCTGAAGGCAGCCCTGTTTAGGGAAGTTTTTAATGTTTGATGCATTACTATATTTTGTTGGAAGCCATCCAGAGTGGCTGGGGAAGTCCAGCCAGATGGGTGGGGTATAAATAATAAATTATTTATTATTATTATTATTATTATTATTATTATTATTATTATTATTATTTCGGGACTGGATTTATGGATTATTCACAGTGTCATTTTCCAGAACCTTGAACCTTTCTCTGAAGATTGCTCCTTGGGTTTAAACACTGGTCATTTGGGGAATAAGAGTAGTACAGGATTTTCGACATACTGCATTCTGGCCTTGCTATCACGCTTATTCCAGTTTGGTCCAGAGGGGAGGGCTATAACTCAGTAGTAAAGCATCTGCCTTGTATGCAGAAGACCCCCAGGTTCATTCCCCAGCATCTCCTGTTAAGGCTGGGAGAGAAACTTGTCTGAAACCCTGAAGACCTGCTGCCAGTCATTGCTGAGCTGATGGATCAATGGTTTGACTCAGTCAGAGGCAACTTCCTATGTTCCCATATCGACTTCTGCAGACTGCCATGAATAAATTGGCAGTATATTCTCCCTTAGTCATTAGATTCGTGAAGGGCTTGGTGCTTTTGAAATCTCTATCCAAGAGGATTCTGTGAGTCATGAACTATTAATACAGTCCGCATGAAGCTGCTGGATCTCTGTGATCTCATGTTCCTTATCAAAGGTTGCTGTCCTGATGACAGGGACTTTGCTGCTGGTCCATAGTATAGATAGGCAGTACCCCCGCCCCTCTTCTCAGTTATATGGTGGGTTAGCCCCAGTCCTGCAACAGGAAGGTGATAGTTAATTGTACAGATGCCTTGGGATGCCTTGCAGCAATAGGAATAGCCTTTGCCTCGTCTAAAAAGCAAAGATGTGCACTTCTAATTCTGGAGAGTGGGAGCAAAGTACGTATTTCAATGGACACCCCTCAACCCTTAATACACATAAGGAAATGTTCTTGAAATAGTAGGCATTGCTGCAAGTTGATGCTCATGTAGCCTTGGTGTAATGCAGTTGTTGTTAAGGATCTAGATGACATTCACAAAAATAGAGCGTGCATTATGGAGAGCCCTATATGTATTCAGCAAAGCTAGCACTTCCGCTGCAAAGAAGCCACATTTAACCAGCAAGATACTAAGGCAAGCCTTTCAATAGCTAAATGGAGCAGAAATGTTCCAAAGCAATATGCCTCTGAATACCAGTTGCTGAAGGGTGCAAAATTATAGGTGTGTGCATGTGTGCGCATGCAGGCACATGCAAGGGCCAATAGCAGTGAATTTTCAAAAATATGAATTTTCCAAAAAGAGAGAGAGAGAAAGTGGGAAAAATCATTAGCAAGCATTACCTAAAAACAGAGGGCCACATCTTCCAAAGAGACAGGCTAAAACAACAGATTTGTTGGCTGGTGTTTCTGAATGGGAGCTAAGGTTATTTTAGCTCTGTGGCTTCAGCGAGGATTGTTTTCTGTATGTTTGGTGTCACTGAAGCAACCAGGCCTGAACAGAGATGACGGCTGGAATTCAGTCGCCAGAAATGTGTTTGACACCTGACCGCAGTAATGATTTTCAACACGAGGAGTGCATTTGTGAAGAGAAAGGATCTGTTTCCTGCTTGTAGACAGTTTGATTTAATGGCTATGAATGTGTGTGGCTGACTCAGCTGTATGATTTCAGGCTATATGTTTCAGCACATGTTCTTCATCCCTCCGTATGTGGGTTTTTCCATGTAATATGATACGATTTATTTCTTTATTTCACGCAAGTGTATCTGTTGACCTTGAACATAATTCACCACCTTCATCGATCCATTTGCTCACCTCGGGAGGCTTGTCTGTGAATTAGGGAACATGTTAATAACTTGGTGAGGCCCTTATGATTTTATGCATTATAAAAATAGCACATCAGCACCACTTCTTGGCAGTTAGAAGCTTGCTTTTTATATCCTAGAAACTGTTCCAAGGGGTGTGTTTTGCATCAGAGGATGACACAGGGATGCTGTGTCTGAAAATATGACACAACAGTCCAAGGCAGTTGTTCCTCTTCCCCAGAAAGAGACAGTTAATGGAGAATCCACTGAAATACTTGAGTGGGAAATGAAATCAACAGAATTGCTCATGTACACTTTGAAATTTGTTTGTGCCTTTATATATAAGGTTGCCTAGTAGAACAATGGAACATGGTATGCATAGTAAACAAAATTGCCATTTGTGGGAATCAACATGTCTTTTGCTGACTTGCAAAAATGACATTGGTTCTGACTGATGCATTGTGGACAGCATGATAATTTTGAGTCAAACATTAACCACCTCTCTTCATTCTACATCTAACCTGACCCTTATTAACTTTTCCTTTGAGATAGAATCATTCATAAGAACATAGGAAGCTGCCACATTCCAAGCTGGCATTGTCCTATTAAACTATTTGGGAGTGGCTCTCTAGGTTTTATCTCTAGTCTCTCCAGGAGATTCTGGTGATTACACCCGAGACTTTCTGCATGAAGCTAGAGATGGGCAAGGTTTTCATTTTTAGAACCTTAAGTTTGGCTCTTCACATTTCCATGTAAGACTGCAATTTCTTTTAAAGCCCTTGGGGAAACACTTCAGCAAATTCCTCCTAATACACACATTTTTTTCAAAGCATTCTGCCTGCTCTGCATTTTTTTACCAGGCAATATCTCCTAATGTAACAAATTTTAAATATTACTAATATATGCATTTTTATCTACTGTTTACCCTAGTACGTGCATTTTTGCATGCTGGAAATCCACACTGCAAAATTCAAAAAAGTGTGAATCTTGAAGGATGGCTGCATTTCGGTTTGCATATTGTTTTGGAAAGTGTAAATTAGGTAGGTTCAAATTCCTCCCCCATCCCTACGCACAACACCTGTATCCTACCATGGTGCTGTAATCCTCTCCAGGAAACTCATTCTGTTCTTTTTGCATTTCCCCTAAACTCTCAATGACTCAGCATAACAACTGACAGATGGGACACACAGATGGCCCCAGATTCTGCTGTATTTTACCCCGGCCAGATTTTTGCCTTCAGCTATTCAAGAAGCATCAACTTGACAGGAGCCAACAGTGTGACGCGGCAGCTAAAAAAGCCAATGCAATTCTGAGCTGCATCAATAGGAGTATAGCATCTAGATCAAGGGAAGTAATAGTGCCACTGTATTCTGCTCTGGTCAGACCTCACCTGGAGTACTGTGTCCAGTTCTGGGCACCACAGTTCAAGAAGGACACTGACATACTGGAACGTGTCCAGAGGAGGGCAACCAAAATGGTCAAAGGCCTGGAAACGATGCCTTATGAGGAATGGCTAAGGGAGCTGGGCATGTTTAGCCTGGAGAAGAGGAGGTTAAGGGGTGATATGATAGCCATGTTCAAATATATAAAAGGATGTCATCTAGAGGAGGGAGAAAGGTTGTTTTCTGCTGCTCCAGAGAAGCGGACACGGAGCAATGGATCCAAACTACAAGAAAGAAGATTCCACCTAAACATTAGGAAGAACTTCCTGACAGTAAGAGCTGTTCGACAGTGGAATTTGCTGCCAAGGAGTGTGGTGGAGTCTCCTTCTTTGGAGGTCTTTAAGCAGAGGCTTGACAACCATATGTCAGGAGTGCTCTGATGGTGTTTCCTGCCTGGCAGGGGGTTGGACTCGATGGCCCTTGTGGTCTTTTCCCACTCTATGATTCTATGATTCTAATTCTTCAGAGTGTGCTTTCTTCCTAATGTCTTATCTTTTGCCAAACGTTCTTTATTTATTATTTTATTATTTGCTTATACGTTCCACTTTTCTTCATGGGAACTTAAGGTGCCACACATGGTTCTCCCTCATCCTCACAACCAGGGGTGCCAACTTGAATAAAATATTAGGGGGGGGGCAGGTAAGCCCTTCCCCCGTAATCAATCACATGAAGCGGTGCACACACAGTATTTGAATGGCAAGGCCCATCAACTTGGGGGCGGGGGCTCAAATATTTTATTGGGAGGGTCGAAGACCCCTTGCCCATAGAGATTTGGAGCCCAGGGTTCTTAATTACACAGGGAACATCCAGGATTACCAGAGGTCCTCACTTCAGAACCTCGCCCTCCAACTTGCACAGTTTGGAATTTGGTGTGCTTGTCACTCCTTGTGTGTTAGTTTCACATATAGAGTGTCACGTGCTGAAGAGATGTCCATATCAGTAAACAGTGTTTCCATGCGCTCTGGCACTCGTCATGGTGTCCCGTTGCGCCAGAAGCGGCTTAGTCCTGCTGGCCCCATGATCCAGAAAGCTGTCTGTAGACAAGCACATTGTCAAGTTTGACTGGATTTAACCATCCACAGGTCCTTTACGTTTACTTTACTTTTACATATCCAACCCCTTTGTGGTCAATAGTTTGGCCTGACAACAAGAACTAGATCAGAATTTCTGTCTGTTGCAGATTAGTTCTTTCTCTACAATGCCAAATGGGTTTGCTCTAGGAAATGTAGCGGATGTTGCAGCCATGTCCCGCGTGCTTTGCTATCACTCTTCGCTTTGCACAGGTCTTTTTCTGCACAATATAATAAACTTCAGATGCCAGTCTTTTCTTTAGCAGTTGCTAGTAAACAGTCAACACTGCACACCCCACTCTAAACCCTTAAATATGGTTACTGTGCCGAAAATCACGACAATGGAAAACCTGCAAATATTCAAGTCACAGTTGTTTCTCTGACATTTTAGTGATTAAATGCAACCTTTTAATTTCTTCGTTCATTATACCTTACCACTAGAAGCTTGAAGTAACAATTAAAGAGAAGGAAGAGTCTGCTGCTTAGTTAGAATGCAAGAGAGGTCAATACAATTTGCTTTTATTTAAATATGAGAGTTGTGAACTTCTACTGCCTGTTGATCTGCTACTCTGCATGATTGTGCAGTAAACTAGTTTAAAGGCTTTAGCCCGGTATGTGCGGTGCAGCTGTTTACTAGCAACTGCTAAGGAAATGGTTGGTATTTGAAGTTAATTGTATTGTGTATTATAAGACAGTTGGAAAGCTCTAAAAATAGCCTTCTACTCTGTTCTCTGGTGGGCTATTTCTATTGGCTGTGTTCGAAGCCTGTTATTTGATTCATTCAGCAGGACTCTCCCAGGCTGAACGCAGTGGAAACTTAGCAAAGGTCACAGCCAGTATGGGTGACTAGTTCATAAGGCTGCCACAGAAAATCACAGCAATTATTCAATATGGTGAAATGCCTAGTCAAAATCCAGACCAGGAGAAGTATTCATTTGCGAATGGTTAACCATTGTAGCAAAGATGTGTGCATTCGCCTGCTGAGACATGGGTCTAGGATCACAGCTACAAGTGCTGGTAAGTTGAATTGCAATTTTGCTTAGTTGTTTTATGGACAGAAAGGTCTGCTTTCAGTTTGTCATACTAATAAAGGTCCACATTTTGTGTGTGGTAAGCTATAGTATTAATATCTGAACTGTCACCCCCCCCTCCCCCCCAAAAAAACCCCTGACACAGAATAGGATAGAAGAAGTAGAGGGTGGGGAAGGGTAATATAAAAGTCATACTCAGACACATTGAAATCAATTGACTTAAAATATCACCCAAAAATTTCAGAAGTAATCGCTTCTCAGTGAGGCGATTCAGGAGTAAATGAAATCATCATTCCATCCACCTACTTGAGTTGACAAAGAAAAATAAACTATTGGTATAAAGTTTTTTTTTTTTAAGTTATTTCTGAAATTTACATACAGGACTATGAATCTAAGAAAGTGAATTCAATAAACTATGAACTACAGATGGTTCACTCCCATGGCATTTAATGTTTAGCCTTGGAATTCTATACAACCAAGCACAAAGAGTTACAAACTTTAATTTTGTGCTGAAAACAAAGCTCTCACAGAAAGCATTAATTAATACTAACTTTTCTTAAAACTGCATGACATTGAGAAGACAGTTTTGAGTTGAGAAATAGCAAAAAGATTTTCAAAAACATCACGGTCTATGTGTGGAAAAAATACAGCACTCTGTGATGAAGTCTAGGATGTTTTATTCTCTATGGAATAATATTAAAATCACTGTGATGTTTTACTTTTTTGGGGGGGAAGCTCATGATCTTCATGATCTTAGTCAAAATTCAGATTTTGTCAAATGTAGTTCATCAAAGCTAAGAGATATTTCAAAAAGAATTAATTAATTAATTAATTAATTAATAGTAATATGTTTTTATTTAAAAAACAACAACCCAACCCAACAAATTTGCAGGTCAAATTAAAGCACTGCTGCTGTTTCTTGTCATTATATAACAGAGCAATCAAGCCTCCTTTGCAGCAGGCTAGGCTTGTTGATATTAGATTGGTTGGAGGTGTTCCTCCAGTTCTTCTGGATCAATCCCCTATATCACTGACAGAGTGGCACTCCCCCTTTGGCCCACGAAACATGCAGGCAGGAGTGCCGTCAGTGAGATGCCCACTAGAGATTCATCACCAGAAGATCTTGAAACAGGGCATTTTGAAGGTGGGGAGGAGCTAAACTAGTCTCATGGCCATCACATGACAGCATTAAGCCCAGTCTGGATCTGATTGCTGCACCAGCTCTAGACTGTCTTAGCAGTCTTACTGCCCCCGCCATCTGCCTCTGCTTCCATGAGTCGCAGGGCACCAGCCTATAAACCCAGGCAGGGGAGGTTTGAATTGCAGCCTAAAATATCAGGGTTGTAAATATTGTTTATTGTGAACAAAATAAAATCCACCTGCTTCTTCTTAAGACAGAATCCAGATTAGTTTACAGTAACACAGAACCATATTACAACAATAAAAGCATATTTTAAAGGCAGCAGCACTCCAAGTGAAGGAAGCAACATCTGATCAAAGTGGGAGGGGAATAATAATAATAATAATAATAATAATAATAATAATAATATCAAAAGAGAAGGCACAACCAAGCAATCCTCAACTCTCTCCGAAGGCTACCATGTAAGCAGAGCTCTTAACAGTGCCTAAACGTATTCAGTGCTGAAGGCCACTTTAGGGAGGGCAATTCAGTCCCAGAACTCCTGCTCCTTTTAGAGCAGGCATGGCCAAACTTGGCCCGCCAGCCGTTTTGGGACTACAACTCCCCCCATCCTTAGCTAACAGGACCAGTGGTCAGGGATGATGGGAATTGTAGTCCCAAAATAGCTGGAGGGCTGAGTTTGGCCATGCCTGTTTTAGAGAGACCAGCGAAATCCAGAGCAGAGCATCAGGTGCTGAGAGAAGATCCCAGGCAGAAAGGACTTAATGAGTGGAAGTTGGGCAGAGCTGCTCTGATGGGAAGATGTCTGGGGTGTCAGATGGAGCTAGCCTCTTCTTCAATGTCTATTGCTGTTGACTAAAAATCACACAGGTATTTCCAGTATCTGATATCTGGCCCCATCAAAGCATATACAGTTACTGGGGTTGCATGAGTCAGGCAAGCACACATGGCACCCTATCACAGCTGTCAGTATCTCTTTAGAAAAGATCTCTAGCTGAGGTCCCATTCACATATACTGCCAGCAGCAAATTGCTTCCCATTCACACCTTAGATAAGGTCATTGTAACAAAGATGGAGAATTCTGATGTCACACTACTGCTGGAGAACGTTGCCCACTCAGCGCCACCATAAGGAGGTGGACTATCATGGATGCTAAGTCTGGATTCAATTGATAGGAAATGTTGTTTGGATAAGCACGATTCTGCTAATTCATCTACGGAAAAGCAGTGTTGGTGGTAGATTGCACTTCATGGTGGTTATTAATACTACATCAACTATGTCACTATGCAGGGAATTAAGAATTGCTGGTTCGCTGCCCAGCACCTGCATGAAACAGCTGGGAATGCATATATGCCTTTATCAGACACAGAAAAGATTGAAATCTCAAGATGAAAGCCAAATGAAACTGTTGCTGCACAAAGGACCAGTGTGACTACAGAAAATGTTTTAGACAATGAGAAGATGTAATGATAGTAGGAGAATTTACATCTAGGTCAGCAGCCATTCTGAGATAATTTATAAGTTCAGTTTCACATGTGCCATTTAAATGATTGATGAATCTGTGGTGTGTGTTAGACAGAAATGCAATTTTCAATGACTCTGCACAATATTTTAATTTATGGTGTTGCAGGTAGAAAAATGCATGTACGGTTCCACTTCAATCTTCCTACTGCAGTTTTACCTTTGAACAGATGCATTCTGCGTGAAATGCTTTATTAGTTCTCTGCTTCTTTCTCCATATAGAACTGTATACATTTGGGGAAAGCTGTGGCTCTGTAAATTTGACACGTCATTGGAAAGCATCATGCTTTACATACATCAGTTATTTCCTTCACTCTCCCTTGCTCTGGTCTCCTGAAACTGATGTGGTTGGAAAAAATTATTATCATTTTCAGCAGTGTGTTTTTGCCCTTGAAATGGACATGTGGGCCTATATATTCACACCGACACTGGTATACATATTTCTATCCTTTTGGGGGCGGGAACGCTGATGAGGCTTTCTTTGGAGTTTGTCAGTTTCACCCATAGGCCAGAGAAGAACATGGATGAAATTGACAGTTGTCTCCACCCCAGAGACTAGAGTGGAAGGACAGTGAGGGAAATGGCAAGGAGAAGATTGGGCAGGTAGTATAGAAAGGGTGATACACACTGAACCAGTTTGCGCATAACACTAAACCAAGCTATGATTTAGCATGAATGTGTAGGCTTCCGGGGAGAATCGTGTGGTCATGCTGCAATGTGTTTGGTGCTGTACTTTAAGCCATGGTTTGGCATAGTGCGCTCACGGAACCCTGGCTTGTGGTTTATCTCAATCCAGACAAACCATGAGCTGTAACCAAAGTTTCATGATTTGTTCTGGTCACAGGGCAATACGGAAGACAAGTATGCTTTCTCTTCTTACAGCCGAAGAAAGTGTAGAAACAGTTGAAAAGCATAGCTTTTGTACATTGGGAAAATGTTCTCAAGTGACCATTAAGTACTTGAAAATGAATGTGTGATTTTGACTTAGGAGCTGCAACATCTCGCATAAAGTTTATTTGTTTCACTATCTATTCTCCTCTTTCGCCATCTAAATAGCTGCGTTTGTATAAGTGGCATTCTGAGCCTAACAAAACAGAAAATAATTATTCCCCCCGCATTGTGCTGTGCTCACTCAGAAAACTGATTTGGAAGAACAATAATTCATCATGTTTATGTGGGGGCACATTTGTAACCTTAATCTCATGTTAATCATTCAGGAATGGTAACTGATGATAGGATCTAGGAATTCTGCCAAATTTATGCACAACATAGTTGGTCATGCAGTTGCTTCACTTCAGTTCCATCTGAAAAAAATCCTGTCTCCGCAGTTGGAGTCTAAATACTTCTTTTGCAGAAGCTGAGATTGAGACAGTGTTTCTGCAGTTCATGACTAGTGAATGAATGTAGATAATACAAGCTGAGTTTTTTAATTGCTTTGGGTGTGCTTTCTATTAGTGCTTATCTGAGTTTAATGTTTCTCTTACATAATTAATTCAAATGGAGCAGTGTTGTGAAGTTTGATACCAAAAACAGAGCTTTCAATGTATTTTGATTTCTTGAACTTTGCCTTTGAGCTTTCTTCTTCTTTTCTATTATCTAACCTAATGTGCAAGAGGGCGTGATGTGGGTGGGAAGGTATATGGGATGAGTACCATTTTCATGGTACTAATGAAAATAGCTAAGACATGATACAGACACAATGTTGAAGGGGCAAATGTAAAAGCCAAAGTGAAAAATAACCAAAATGTGTCAATATCAAATAGTTCTATAAAGATTTATTTAAATTCACAATTACTGAAATATTCACAAAATTATAAACAAATAATTTGCCCTAAAACTCTTACAGCAGAGGTGTATTGTTGCATTTTAAACATATTGCTAGCAGGATTACAGATCACACTGAAATGTAAGCATTGTGGATTAAAACTCAGATTGGCAGACACATTTCAGCTTCTTGGTCTTCTTCGGTGGCCAAATAGAGAAAACAGTGTTTGCTCCTTCAAAGTTCAGTCAGAGTTCAGGTTTGCATTCATTCATACATGTGTTCTTTAAGAAAAATATATGTCATATTTTGATTCATCTTTTTTCATGTTTAAGGCACTCCCCTAACAATAGTCTCTACACAGAGATGTATAATCTTATAAGAGGGAAGAAGTTTTCAATAGCCTTTTTATCAGATCCCTTACTCATAGAACTCTTTTCAGTCAGGTCTGAAGTTAAAAGACAGAAGTAGGACCTTAATGTTTTGTTGCACACAACACTGTATTATGTAGCATCTTGTCACATGGAACAGTGATTTATTATTCTATCCTGAGAAACAGTATCATAAAGTTGGGAGAATATCTACTTTTATATGTATATATTGTAACCAACAGATGCTAAACTAATGCTGCATATTATTACACATTTTTCAGCAGATACATGTTGAATGTATCTGACAATACAAAGAACCGCTTGATTTCAAAACTATGGCTGCTGCAAACTGTGCAGTAACTTAACATTACCTTCAAAATTTGCAAAATGTAGATTTGCATTTTTATTTTTTTAATATTCTAATATATACATATCACAATAGGTTGAGTTGAAAAGTTAAGAAGTTCCATTCATGTCAGTTTGAATTTTGAGTTCAGTAATTTTTCATTTTATGAACACTTGTTTCTGGAACCTTTCTTGTACTGTTTTGTTAACATCTCTTTGAAATGTTTCACTGAGAGCTTAAATAGTCTATTTCAAATCTATTTTATAGGTATCCAGCTGCCCAAAGAAGATGATGTGTCAATACCTATGATATCTAACTCTCCTGCTAAGGAGGCAGATGATAGTTCAGATCTCTCTATCGAGGAGGATGAGAAAATCAAGGAAGAGCCTTTAACAATATCAGAATTGATGTACAATCCAAGCAGCAGCTTGCTTCCCACTCCTGTTAATGATGAGGAGATTGATCTGCTTTTTCAAACCTCCCCAAGGGCAGATCATGAAAAAGAAGATACGGATTCATTTGAGGAACTGGAGGCAGATGAAAATGCCTTTTTGGTTGCAGAAGAGGAGGAGCTGAAAGAAGCCCGGAAAGCACTTAGGTGGAGCTATAACTTTTTGATGGGCAACATGAAGATAAATGCTGTCCTGAAGAGTTTTTCCAGACTTCTTCTTGTTGGGCTTGGAATAATGCTGGTTGTTTTCCCTCTTCTACTTGTGCTCTTGGAATCAGATCTCGATATCTCCTTCCTCCATGAAATCCGCCAGACTCCAGAGTTTCGGCAGTTTCATATTGAATATTACTGTCCTCTTAGGCAGTGGCTGGCCTGCAAAGTAGACTTTGTTAGCCATTTGCTTGGCAGCTCCTAAACATTAAGAATATGCGACATGACTAAGGGCTATATTCAAAACTAGTGAATTTCAGTCAGTGCTAGGTGCTCATAAACATATTTAAGGCCATCAGGAAGTAGTTCTTCATTTTTAATCCATAATGGACCTATAAAGTTCTTAAGTTTCCTTTTCATAATTGAATTATTGATTTAGCTACATGGTGGCCTTTCAGTAACCAAAAAGCAGTTGTTTTTTTCTTGCTTGCTTGTTTTTATCAATAACTGAATAGAACAGAAATTTATCATCTCTACCATTACAAGCCATGATGTACTAAATTTAATTAGCGACAAAAAGAGGGTGATGCGTTTGAATATACTCCTTAGTGAAACAATCTCCACTAACCAATGCCTATACAAGCAATGTTGATTGCTGAGGTTTTCTTTCTTGGTTTGAATTTTCATTAAAAAAATAATAATATTTTTATGTGTTTACAAAATTTTGGTAAGTTTTTAGCAAAGTCAACTTCTGAAGATATTTAAATGTACAGATTACTAAAATAAATGCACAAAGGCATGTCTTGGTTTTTTAAAATGTTTTAGCAAAGTGTTTTTTTTAAAGATTGAAGAATGGGGTTCTCAGACATCTGCACAAGATGGTGAGTAGATGAGGGGGAAACTAGGCAGGGTCTGCTAGATAGAGTTGAAATGACAACACCATGTTTCTAAGGTCCAAACTACACATTGCAAAGCAAACATGGAATTCCCTTATCAATGGTGATGTAGGGGTTTCTTGCAGGGTTGAATTAACTGGCAGAAAGAAGTGCTTAAGCCTTCTTGTGTCCAACTGTTCTCTCTTTTACCATGGTCATTTTCCTATGCTCTCCCACCTTGGTAGGCTCCAGGACTTGGAGATGCCCAGCTGTATGGGAAAACAGCCTAGAGGGGAAATATCCAGGAGAGAATCTTTAATTAAGCTCTTCTTTCTGTTCACTGATCCTGCCCAGCAATTCTCTATGGCCCCTGCAGTCACATCAGCTGCCAGATATATTGGCTTTCCAAATGCATGGTGTATAATGTGTAGTTCTGTCCTGGCAGTTCTAAAGCTGAAGAGAGGTGAGTACTTTTCATAAGATGACAGTTCAGCTATTCCTGTGGTTCACCACTTGACTCAATGGTAATGAAAGGTCTTTGCAGGGCAGTGGAAGTACAGTTCTGTAAGAGGTTTTGGGATTAACTGTGGATTGTTGTACATAGCATAGAAACATGCAGATATAAAAAACTAAAAGTCTAGGTAGGCCTACTTAAATATATAAAACTTAAAAATACACTGGTCTCTGAAAACAGAGACAGACTTTATGAAATGCATCCTACCCCCTGAATCCCAAGCATCTAAAGATGATTTTCTTAGTTCTTGGTTCCTTTTATTACTATTTCATCATGATGTATCCCAGAGTTTCTTAGTTCTTGATTCCACTCATTACTGTTTCATCATGATAAATCCTGAGTCACCATTTTATGTTATTATTTCTTGTGCATGCTAACTCTCTTACCTAATATGAGTGACAATGGATGCACATAGTTCGCTCATAAATGTGTCCCTATGACAGTGGTGTGTGGTTATCTTTGTTGTCTTTGATGTGCTGGAGGTTTTGTGCCTGTGTAGCTCCAAGTACTTCTAAGAGGCTATAAATGCATAAAACCTCACGTGTGTAGAAAAGATCAGTAAGTCCCAGTGCCCAACTTTGGGAAAAACCAAAACAAAAATATTTTGTATTCTCCAGTTTGGATTTCCTGACACGGGATTATTCTCCCCCTGTATCTAACTGTATCAACTGCAGGACTCTTAAAGCCAATAGACTGATTTTATGCCAGTATGAAAAACACAACATTAGTTCCATTATTGCTGTAAGAATTGCTGCTATTTATGATTTATATGGAATTTATCAGTGTATAAACTACTCAGTTTTTAAAAAACCATTTCCCCTCACAACAACCTATTGTGGTAAGGTTATAATGTTGTTGTGTATCATTTAACCAGTTGAGCCTTCATAGTGTTTCATCCATGAGGAGTGTGAACCATGTTTAACATGTGAAAGCAGCACAATCAAAGTCACAACTGAACGTGATTAAGCCCTTCTTATTCATCTGCAACCCATAGGTGCTCAACTGCACATAAGATTGTTTCTGTAATTTGCCCAATGAAGGCTTAACAATTCTTTCCTGGGGAAACATCAGGCACTCTGGTGAAGCTTCATGTATATTCTCTAGCTCTAGGAGGTAAAACTGCAATTTGTTTCCTCTTTTTGAGCAGTTGGCTACTTCAGAATTGGGGGGGGGGGGCAATTTACAGTTGCTTGCCCCCTATCCCTTTAAAAGGTACCGGATATCTTTTTAAAATAAACTTTTCTCAACAGTAACTATCTGCTGCTCTCTGCCTCTCTTAAACCATCAGTTCCCTTGCAAACAGTTGCTGATCGATAGTTTTTATTCCATATTTAATTCTTTAACAACTCCTAGCTGAACCCTTTCTATTGAAACATAAATCCACTTAGGACACATCTGCCTTTGGTTCCCAAAACAAAGATAACAGACACCTGCATTTTAGGCACTATGATGATAGAATTAGGCAATACAGACATTGCATATAGTGTACTAAAATAAAACCAAGTTCTATTCTGAGTCCTACAGATATATAAATTTACTGAGCCCCTTAATTATAATCACTTAGGTTCCTGGCTTCTAAAATGTAGACTTGTTGATGTCATAGAGCTCCAGGAACATTAGAAACATTTGTTTGTATGATTTGATTAGGGAAGGGTTGGGTTGCATGAGGAACCGATTACCTCAGAGAATGGACTGTGCAATAAGGGTACATGTAGGGTTAGATGCAAGTGCATGTACATGAATGTCTAGATGTATATACACATCCTTGATCCTGTAGAGCTTTCCCAACGTGAATTCTACGGAATTATGGACACACCTTTTCTACATAACAGAGAGAACTGAGAAGCTGGGAGAGTGTGTGTATATAATCAACAGCATGTACTGCATAGACTGAAGCAAAGTCTTGTCTCCAGTACTGGAAGTGTCTGGCATATGAAGAGTCCATAGGTACAGTATTGTGTATTTCTGTCTGTGCTTGGAATATATTGTAAAACGTTATGTACTTGAAATCTATTTTGTGATTTGTCTAATATTTATAAACACAACTCTGGGAAGAATTAAATAGGGTTTATTTCGTTAAATGCACACACACACAAAAATCTAGGGGGAAACGTACCTGTAAACTTGGGCCTTATCTTTGTAAAGTTCACATTTCTATGTCAACATCTTGATTGTTTTATATGTTACTATAATGACAGGACTCCCTAATAAAAGTATGTTGAAAAAGCCATTCTTCAATGTTATGCTCCTTATTGTGCAATAAAGTTCTTTGCAGAAGGAGAGTCGCTGTGTTATTATGGCTTGCATCATAATCATCACATTTAGAGGGGAAAACACATTAATGGCACAGTCCTCAGACTTGATATGCTAGCTTGGGGCATAGGATTAGGTGTGCTGACAGTTGTAACAGCCCATGTAATGATGTCACTACTGGAAGATACAACAGCAGTATTTAGAGTGAGACCGTAATAAATCTATACCTAAATGAAATTAAACTCACACCATATTATACATGGCAATTATGTTTACTATATTTCAGAAACGGCCACCCAACTTCTTCGAATCATTCCATCTGCGCTTTCCAGGTAGAATGATTCCCCCTCTCCTCCCCCTGTGTTCCTCTGGAGGTTCCTCTGACACACACCCCTAGCCAATTTGGGGGGCTGTGAGGGGCTCATGGGGGGAGCAGAGGAAGGAAAACTCAATTGCGCAAGTGGAAATCCTTGCACAGAGCTTCTGATGATGGGGCTGGCCCTATGTATAGCGTGCAAGAGGAACTCGCTTTAGTACCTTCTTTATTTATAACTAATAGAAAGTGGCCAGCATTGCTTGGGAATTCTAACAAGAAAGAAAATCAGTGCAATTTTGAAACCAGTGGTTAAAATCTGTGCAGCTCTGAAAGGCTCAGTCCATCATCTTGATTCAAAATGGCGTCCAAACAATGACAAAAACCTGCTCCTTGATCTCAGGAACTATCATGCAAAACTTGCTTGATAGTTTAAGAGGTGTGAAAATCCACTGGGAACAGGCCAAGAAACAACACTTTCCAAAATATATAGTAGATACCTATTTATATTTATTACATCCAGACTTTCTTCTAAATAGCATGCATAGGTCCCCATCCATTCTATCCTCCCGTCGATCTTTGGTGCCTTAGGAGAAAATATGCTAAAAGTAATATGTATCAGTATTTGAGAGTTAGGTATACTTGGCAATGACATCCTGACAATGAACCACTCATGATTTTACTTACCATACTTAAAATGTTTAGAGAAGAATCAAGAGAATATGTCTTTGTAAAATGGGGATGGTTCCACTTCAGGAATTTTGTTTCATGAAAGCATCACACAGTTGGTAAGTGAAACCAAACAATGATGAGTCAGTGCCATCTTCTGACCTTTTAGCATAATCCTTGTCTAATGGATGCTGATTACATTTATTACCCAGCCTTCACCAGCAGGTTCCAGGGCAGGTTATAACCGATCACAGTCACAGGACTAACATAACATCCATTATGAATACAGTACCAAGAACCATCCTGGGTTAATATATTAGGCAACTAGAAACCCTTAATAAAAAAACAATGGCTAATTTGAAAATTAGGATTTGGATGATTTTTTATGGAGATGTCAGGGATTCAACCCGGGACCTTCTGCATGCAAACAGATGCTCCACCACGAAGCTGTGACCCTTCCCTCAGCTTCTCCTAGGTGACAGGGGGATAAGGCAAGGGATGGAACAGAGGCAGTCCAGATCACCCAGTACTAGGCAACCATAATAACTGCAATCCTATTCATATCTATTCTAAAGGAAAGTCCCATTGAGATCAATTATTCCCAAGTGGGTATAGTTTTGTAGCCTTAATGTCTCTGAACTGGAGTTTGGTCTCCCTCTGTTTAGTCAGTTGGTACACATATAATTTTGACATTTTGGAATTAATTCATTCAACACATTTTTCTCTGCAGGATCGGCTCTAAGCATGCATAGATATGTGCTGATACCAGTGCTTTTTCTGGGGGGGGGAGGGGAAACAGGGGTACGCATACCCCTAAACATTTTGTGAATCTAAGTTTGACCTCATTGAGGGGCAGTATTTCAATATGAGTAGGAAAATGAGAGCACTGGCTGATATGAACAAGTGTAATGCATGAACTGGGCGACTGCAGTTGGTCGGCAGCAATTGGCATTGTCACAAAAGCTGCAGCACATATGGAATTTGCTACTGACCATCAGTGCTTTTTAAAAAAGAGTTATAGTAAAGTTATAGTAAGCGCCACACTTTTAAAACACTTAAAACATTGTCCAGTGATAGTACGGAACATGAAACTCCAGTCTTGCCTCCTGTGGCTCAAGGAGGCTTTCACAGGGACCTAAGCAGAAATCTCTCCAGGCCTGCAGTCTGTGACGCTTTTAACTGGAAATGCAGGGGTTGACTGGGAAACCTATATGCAAAACATGGGCTGAACCCCTGAGTCCTCCCCACTTAGAAAAGTAAGAGAAAAACAAAGCTACCCGCCCCAACATTATTTTGAAACAAGCTTTTAAAAATGCAGACAACAAACACACAGAGAGACTCCAGGATTGTAAAAGAAATATGCTACCATCTTTGGTAAATCATTGACATGCCTGTGGAACAACTAAAGTAAAATAGCTTGATGCCGGGACTACTAGCAACAATGGCTTAAATTGCAAAGGATAATCTTACTGTGGAAATATTGGATACACAGATTACTTAGTCTATAGTAGAGTATATAAAGTCAGAGAGAAATACTGGTGTTTATACTTGTTTTTTTTTAAAAGCAGAGACATCACCTTACCAACAACGGTCCGTATAGTTAAAGCTATGGTTTTCCCAGTAGTGATGTATGGAAGTGAGAGCTGGACCACAAAGAAGGCTGATCGCCAAAGAATTGATGCTTTTGAATTATGGTGCTGGAGGAGACTCTTGAGAGTCCCATGGACTGCAAGAAGATCAAACCTCTCCATTCTGAAGGAAATCAGCCCTGAGTGCTCACTGGAAGGACAGATCGTGAAGCTGACGCTCCAATACTTTGGCCACCTCATGAGAAGAGAAGACTCCCTGGAAAAGACCCTGATGTTGGGAAAGATTGAGGGCACAAGAAGAAGGGGACGACAGAGGACGAGATGGTTGGACAGTATTCTCAAAGCTACAAACATGAGTCTCACCAAACTGCGGGAGGCAGTGGAAGACCGGAGTGCCTGGCGTGCTCTGGTCCATGGGGTCACGAAGAGTCGGACACGACTAAACGAGTAAACAACAAATACCGTATTTTTCGCTCTATAAGACTCACTTTTTCCCTCCTAAAAAGTAAAGAGCAATGTGTGTGCGTCTTATGGAGCGAATGCAGGCTGTGCAGCTATCCCAGAAGCCAGAACAGCAAGAAGGATTGCTGCTTTCGCTGCGCAGCGATTCCTCTTGCTGTTCTGGCTTCTGAGATTCAGAATATTTTTTCCCTTGTTTTCCTCCTTCAAAAACTAGGTGCGTCTTATGGTCTGGTGCGTCTTATAGAGCGAAAAATACGGTACTTGTTTTAGAATATGAGCTGAAGCTTGAACTCCCACATAAGAAATAAACAGAAACTGGAGAGGGGTGTTTAACTAAGGCTTGTTCAGAAGAGACCCCGTGAAATTACCAGACTTAACTTAGTCCTGTTCATTAATTTTAGTAGTTGTGCACTACTGCAGCCAGTCTTTATGCAGGACTCCAGGGCCCTTGGGTTCAAAATGAGGAAGTACAGCCATCTATGGAGGCATTTCTGACAGTAATGGCAATCAAAGGTAAAAAAAAAGACTGAGCCACTCTGAGCACCTCTCCCATTCATGCTTCCTAATAATTTGGAGATATTAGACAAAGTTTTACAGGGGTAAGACCGAAAAGGAAAGCTGCCCATCTCATACTGCCAATATGCAAGTCAATGGCGCAACAAAACCATGTCCAGCTCTGGTTGCCGCGCCCAGAGAGCTGGAAAAGGTTCAGAACAGGGTAAGCAAAATATTCAAGGGGTTGGATGAAGGGTTGAGGCATCTGGGGCTTTTTAGTTGGGGTGTGTGTGCACGTGTTACATGTTTAGACAAGCTATGCAAGGCGTAAAAGATGACAGTACAGCAGTACAGCAGAGGTTATATTTTCTGAGAATCCTCTGGAAAAACAATCTCTCAAAGGACCTGTTGATGGCATTTTACCATTGTACTGTGGAGAGTGTATTAACTTATGGTCTGTGTGTGTGGTTTGGGAGCTGCATGGTCAGGGAAAAAACAATGCTGTCCAGGGTTATAAAGACTGCGGAGAGAATAATTGGGTGCACTCTTCCCACCTTGGATCAAATCTATGCTTCCAGGTGCCATAAGAAAGCTTCAGAGATAGTGCAGGATAGTGCGCACCCCGGAAACAATCTCTTTCAGCTTCTGCCTTCTGGAAGAACGTACAGGGTTATTAAGACTAGGACTAGCCGCCTGAGAAACAGTTTCTATCCAAATGCGATTTTGGTTTTAAACACAGTGTAAGGTAGTCTTGGGACACGGGTGGTGCTGTGGTCTGTAACCACAGAGCCTAGGACTTGCCGATCAGAAGGTTGGCGGTTCGAATCCCCGCGATGGGGTGAGCTCCCGTTGCTCGGTCCCTGCTCCTGCCAACCTAGCAGTTCAAAAGCACATCAAAGTGCAAGTAGATAAATAGGTACCACTCCGGCGGGAAGGTAAACGACGTTTCCATGCTCTGTTCTGGTTCGCCAGAAGCGGCTTAGTCATGCTGGCCACATGACCCGGAAGCTGTATGCCGGCTCCCTCGGCCAATAAAGCGAGATGAGCGCCGCAACCCCAGAGTTGGTCACGACTGGACCTAATGGTCAGGGGTCCCTTTACCTAAGGTAGTCTTTATGTGAGTATATTGTATTCAATTATGGGGTATCAGAGTTTTTAGGGACTGACCAGGCTGGGATAGCAGGCTTGTGGGTTTTTGAATGTCTGTAGATTTTTTCAATTTCGTTGTTCTGTATGGGACAATGACAATAAAGATTATCCTATCGTATCAACTCTCTCACCCAACTGCTATGACCGATAACAAAGTGGAAGAAGAAAGCTCATTTTCTTTGTCAGGGTCACGGCGCCTCCTAGTGGAGCCAGCAGGCCTGTGCCGGTTTTTATTCCCTTTCCTCGAAGCCCCTCGAGCCTCCATCTCCTCAGCGCGTCGAACTCGCAAGAAAGTCCAATGTGTTCCCAGGGAATTTGGCGGCGCCCGGCAGGGAAGCGACAAGACGCCCGGCGGCGGCGGCGGCGGCTCCCCTGCGCCATATGCCAAGGCAGCTGGACCCCCCTTTCCGGCGCGGCTTCGAGCTGGCGACCGCACGAAACCGGCGCGGGGAGTAACGAGGAGAGCGGCTTGGCGCCCCTGAGAAGCGCTGAGGGAAAACCCGACGTCCCTCTTTGGAGGCTAAGCCGCCTCCCCGCCCGCTTTGCCGACTCCACCCCCAGCGGCCGGTTTCCACGGGGACAAGAGCCCCGCGCCGGAGGCAGAAGGAGGCGGCTGAGGCGCCACCCGCAGCCGCCCTGCCTGGCTGCTCCTGCGGGTCGCGGGCTGGAGAGGCGCCGCGCGGGACGGGACTCCCTCGCGAACCGGGGCGCCCTTCTCCCCGCGCCGACGAGGAGCATCCCGCTCTTCCCAGTCTGGCCTCTGCCGCTTGGTGAGGAGGTGCGTTTCCACTCGTAGCCCCCCGTCGGGGACGCGGCTGGCTCGAGGTTTTCTCCTCAGAGGAGAAGCCCCGGATGCAGCCCGGGCATCGTCCCGCTTCGTCCCGCCTTCGGGCCCTAAGTTCGCCCCGGTCTCAGGCACTTGCTGAGGCGAGCGGGCCTTTCCTTCCGCTGCTCTCTACCCTTTCGTGTAAAAAGAGAAATCAACCTCCCATAAGCCCCGTGCATTTCCTGGGCGGGAATCTCTCACGCCTCACCAGAAATTCGCGGGTTTTGTGAAGGGGCGAACTTGGCGAGGGAGGCGCGCGCGGGGCCAGATCGGATCTTCTGAGTTGGAGCGAGGGAGAGCGCTTTGAAACCTCGCCTGAGACCTAGAAACGCCGCCTTTCAACAACAAACGGGGTTCCAGAAAGCACATCACAGCTTCTGGGCAGTATCCAGCACCTGAGTGCAGGGCCGGATTTAAGTATAAAATGTAACAGGGGGGAAAAACTGGATGTACCTTTCCAAAATATAAGATAAAAAAACAACTTCTTAATTTTTATTTCAGTTCAACAAATACTTTGATAAAACACATATTTTGTTATGTGCAAATGGCTTTAGATAACCTACTAGGTCCATAAATTACCATATGCAGTGGTGTCCAAACTTTTTTCAAAGAGGGCCAGATTTGATGAAGTGAAGGGCCATGAAGTTGTTGCGCTTTTTTATAATTTTACCCCAAAGTTGTTGAGCTTTTCTTGGGATTGAAGTTGTTGAGGGTTTTTTTTAAGGATTTTACCCCAGGAAATAAACTGCCACAGGGGCCGGATTAAAACGACCGGCGGGCCGGATTAGGCCCCCAAAACGAATTTAGGACATGCCTGCCATATAACATATATTCAACACAAAAAGCAGTGACGATTTGTTGTTGACAAAGGACAGCTGGACATATAAAGGGCCCCATTACCTTCAGTAACTTAGGGACTCATCAAACCAAAATCCAGCCCTGGCTGAGTGCATTCACTGAACTTTGATATATTTGTGCAGCACAGTGCTCTTTTTCTAGAAAAAGAGGTGCCGGATTTGGCCATTAACTTCTCCCTTGTTCTCTTTGAATGGCAGAGCTGAGCTCCAGTGAGCTCCGGCTCTAAAAAAAGGCCCTGTTTATATGTTACGGAGTTGCAGCATATTGTATTTATATACAACCTCACACAGCAGCATGTTGGCATATGGAAAGGGTTTACACAGCACACAATGGCCTCATTGCCAGGGAATTTTGATGCTGTGAGACATGTTTTCCCCTCTGTCTTAAGATCCAAGTAACAGTGGACTCATTGCCTTCGGTTGTTAATTAGCGTAAGGCAATCACGACAACATGAGTTCATCTAACCCTCTTTTTGAAAAGTCACCGGTGCCTTCTGGGAAATGAAAAAACAAGCTGTATGCATTATTATTTTTTTGCCTGTCTTCTCCAAATCACCCCTTGATGCCTTTGTTTCCTCATCTTTGTCTCTTCCTCCTAGACTTAACATTTATTTCCCATATGGGCTGCCCTTCTCAATATTGAAGCAATATTGAAAGTGAACTGAATTAATATCCTGTCTACAATATTATATTAAAACAAGAGTACAATCAAGTTACACCTTTAGGTGGCAGTTTGAGACTATATTTTATTTTGAAAATGAATAAACAGTTTTGTTCATCTGTAATTACTACGGTATATTTGACATGAGAGACATGTGTCCAGTTTTGATTTGTTACAGCCCACCTTTTCTTTATTCAAGAAAAGGAGACCTGTGCTTTAGGTCAAAGCAACCAGCCTTACTTAGTCAGTTAAACTGGGAGATAATGACCTGTCCAAGATGACCCAGTTGGCTTTGTGGCCAAGTACATAACTGAACTTAGCTTCCACATAGCTCAAATTGCCACTGCACCATACTGATGTCTTACTCTTCTTGATTATGTGGTTGAAGTAGCTTAGTTTTCTTTTAAAATAATGTCTGGCCCTCAGTCCTGAAAAAGGTGTGTTCAGATATGAAGCTTTCATGTTGCAGCCAGCCTATACCGTGTTTTTATCATTACCTTTCTAGTAGTGAGCTCAGGTGCTGATTGCTGACAAGATTGTAACAGAATTGGGACTACTAGGAATCAAGAGGGAGGTACAGAGTTGTTTGGGAATTCCTGATTCTTGGAAAAGGACAGAAATAGTTTTGGGGAAACCCCTGAAGGCCCCCCAAAAGCCTCCCTTAGACAAAAACCAAACCCACCACTGAGAACTGGTCATGCTCACTCGCCCCAGAATGTGACTGTCAGCTAGAAAAGAAAATGTGGGGTGGGGAGAGAGAATAGTGGAATGTCCTAGTTCCTCTTAGCTTATACTATTCAATAGGTGACTCAGTGAAACATTTTGTTTCATGCCTACTTGCTCCTTCTAATAAGAATCTTTGGTGGCTGAGTGCCTATACATTTAGCAGTGAAACTCAGTAGCAGAGAATTCTGCATATCTAAGGAGTCTCCCAACAAATACACACACACACACACACACACACACACACACACACACACACACACAGCGCAGTCCAATAAAGACCCATGGGGTTCCAGCAATATAGATAGCAGTTGAGGCTATAGAGGTAAGAATTAGGAGTAGATCTGCTTAGCTTCAGCAAAACCACAACATTTGTACAAATAATTTATTAGGCCCTTTCCCACCATATTGTTTGTTTTTTCATGCATGGTATTGATAAGCCATCTTATAACTATGTTTTTAAGACATCTCACTACAAGATACTAAAACCATTTGAAATGCATAAACAACGAATTTTTGTTCTTCTATTAACCTGATTTTGCTTGACACTTCAGTGGGCTGGTATTTGCTACAATCTTGTTGGTGATCCCTACCTGTTAGACAAATGCAAAGGTTAAGAAGGTGGCCCTGAATGTAAAATTTATGACAGAATAGACATTTTACCCATGTGGACTATCCTGTTTGCACTGCCAATAAATAATTAGAATAGCTTTCATGTATAACTGTGTTTGTTTCAACAGATGGAGGATCTGTCTCCTAAGGTAGAATCAAAATTGATACGGCATGTACACAGAATCTGACATTCTCACGACTTAAGCGGCTAACTTTTTATGGAAGGACAATGTCTGGCACTGTTGGTGATGCTAATAGCCCAAATTCAGTCAAGGCCAAAGGTATCCCATTACATTCTGTAGCTGGTGCTAGCATGGGCTTTCAGCAGCCCAACAAGTCGCTAAGCAGCGGAAATCATTCAATTCAGAGCTATCCAAGAACGGAACAAGAAACAAGTAACACAAATGAACCACCACACAGAAAATGTTTAAGCAGTACCTACATATCAAAATTGGATAATCAACTACTTGAGGATGCAAGCATTCCTGAGACACAGAAACTGAGAATGGTTGCAAGCTGGGCAGAATTGTTTCATGATACATCTGTTGTTTGGGACAACCTGCTGGAAACTGGAAAATCTACCTTGGATTATGATACAGTGGTTCAAAATAGCAGTGGTGAAGATGCCATAAATAAAAATGCTGACGATTTGGAAATGAAGTTATTACATGCACATGTTTTAAATCCTTTCATAGTCTCTGAAAATAGCTTGGCACGTGCTGAAAGATGTACTCCTCCTGTTTTTTTATGTTGTAATACGTCACCTCATCCTTGCAAGAGTTCTGTTCAAGCAACTAAGCCTGAGAGAGAAGGAAGGGATATTATGCTTTCCACCAACATTTCAGAAGAATGTGAAGTTGAGGATAACATGCACAGTAGCACAAGAGAAGCCAGTTCTTTAAATGCTCATAATGTAGATGATTCATGTACAATTACAGTGGACCTGCACAAAAATGAAACTTTTTTTTGGCCTCCTCTCAGTGATAGTTCAGATGAGGAATTTGCAGATGTGAAGATTGATTGTCTAAAACTACCAGAGAGCAAGGAACACACAAGCCCTCTTAACAGTGATGTTGAGGCAGAAAATATTAAACTCGTCGATTTATCTGTGCTGGGAGGCAGTCACTCCTTCACAAAAAGTTCTGACATCTGTGAAAAATGGAATCCAGGGACAGAAAAGCTCTTGGAGATCAAAGAAAACAAATGCAAAGATTTCATGTGGACTCTCAAACCTAAAGCTTCCAGTGGGACCAGTGATGTTGGAGAGACTACAGACAGAAACATCCCTTTTCATCTCAAAGTAAAAAAGGATGCATTAAGGGATGGGAGTTCAGACTTTCAGCCTCTAAAGAAAGGCATCGATCAGAGAAATGCATTTAAATCTGAGCATATGCTAGGGATGGTTAAAACTCTAGAAAGGAAGAATATCACAGAAGAACAAGCAAATAGTACATCTAATGGAAACCACTGTAACAGAGAAGAAAGGGAAACAGAATTTAAATTCCTGATGAAAGATCCAGCCATGCAAATTAAGAGTTTCTGTGGGAACACATTATTGAACCCTTCAGAAAACAGTACTTCAGTCTGTTTGAATCACAGTTATAAAAGCACTTGCTTGGGCAGTAGTAGTGACTGCGTTTTGCTTCTCCAGTTTACTGATAGTGTAGAACATAAGTCCAATACAGTTCCAATATATGTGCACGGTGATATACATGAAAATATTTCTGAGGGTGTTGCAAAATCAGTAGCAGGTTCTAAAAAGAATACAGAAGAATTTCTTGTCCCAAGAATAAAAGCTGATGGTGATGAGAAGCTATTTTGGAATGACAAATCCCAGTTTGATTCCAACCACAGTGATAGTGTTTTGGCAAAATATTACTTCTATTTGAGTTATCTCAATAAGTCCAAAGGTCTTCAGCAAGAGGTTGGTGGCAATCTTCTCTCTTGTCAAGAACATTTTGGAATTTCTAAAGAAGCAAAAATATCCACACTCGACTACCATAAGGGTGGTAATATGTATGAGCATAAGGCTACTGAATATACAAACAATGACGTAAGCTACTGTGAGGATAAAAGTTCTGAGGTTATAAAACAGCAAAGCCTTCCTGAAAAACAGGATTCAAAGTCTTCTTTTTCATGTAACAGTCCTGAACATTTATCTAATCTCTTACTGACGGAAAAGAAACAATTGGAGAATGGACACCTTTTGAAAGGTAAAAATAGACTGATGTTGTCTAGCAGGATTGTGATGTATATATATGATTTCCCCCCCCTTTTGCATAAAATAATGTGTCAAAATAGCTACATTGTTGTGAACATGGAATATAAGGAGATATCTGCCAAATTTCATGGAAATGGCTTTATTTCTATAAAGGCTGTGTGGTCTCTGTTTCCTGTGTTACACACATAGCCTTCAACCCATTTGTAAACCCATAAACACACAAAATATGATTTATTGTTTTAAAACTCGTAGCGTACGCCAATGAAAAAGGCTTGTGTCAAACAACCTAGGCTGCATTTACTTAACTGAGTGCACGCACCACTGAAGACAGTGACACTTCTGAGAAGATGTATATAGGATTGCTCTTTCCATATGTTGCACGTCAAACTTTTAAGTCCCTTCAGTTAAGCTTCTGTAGCACCCAGAGGCTACTATGCGTGTGCAAAATGAGTTTGAAGATTGCTCTAATGGTGACATGCCTCCTTTCTCAGGGACTTTGTCTGGGGGAAGAGATGCCTGCCTGTTAACGTACTCACCAGCCCCCAGGCTTCCTAGCCACTTGGAGTGGCTTGGACCTTCACAAAAAGATGGAGAACATTTAAAAAAAGGCAGCCCTTTGACCACCTCATAATAATGGAAGAATATTTAAAAATCAACATTTTTATGTGGATTTTCAGAAACAACCAATAATATGGGACAGAACATACCTGGAACTGGCCACATGCAGAACTGAGACACACTGTAAATAGACTGATCCATCCATTCCTAGTAAAAGGCTAGGAAATGCCGGGAATTATGAATGAATATATTTCCCAGTATATTATTTATTTGTTATGATTCTACTTAATAACATTAGAAGAATTCTGAGTGACCTGGTCCCATGCTACTCCAGTAATGTTTATAGTGTAGAACCAATATTGGGTGGGGTGAACTAGATGGCGCTGCCAGCTCTGGGTTCATTTGAAGTTGTGTCACATCATGAGTATGGCTCCTATGCTTCTGCAATAATGCATGGGCAGAAAAAGAAGGCAAAGAACAAGCAGGAGTGCATGGCCAAAACAGCTGTTTGCACTGATCAACATAAAGCTTAGGAAGGCTGGTTTCAAGCCAGATGGGTTATTGCTTGGTCTAATTGCTATGACACCGCTCTTGATAACAGAGTAGGGGTGGAAGTCCTCTTCTGGTCACTCATGTAAGGAGAAGCTAAGCATGTGACACTGCTCTACATTTTCTGGACCAAAACAAGTGTGATGTGGGAACTCTATGGTCTGTTCTCCCAACACTTCGTCATCATCAAAAAGCAGCTGGATCAGAGCTCTAATTTCAATTGGAACAGAAGGTGAGCTCTAAGGGAGTATAATACAGTTTACCCTTTCCCTTTCTGTGGTGATTTTGTGACTGAATCTCCCTTCAACTACCTTTATCATGCCTGTTTTCAGCTCCCAAGCAGAGCTAATAGCAGTTTGGAGAGGGGGGATTGATTGTGGAAGTAGGGGAGAAGAGTTAAACATTATCTCCCTAGCACCACCTCTGCTGTCAAAATCAGAGCATTCACAGCTGTTTTTGAGCTTTACTTTCTAATTTGTTTTATGAAAATATTGGGAGAACTGACTATGGATCTCACAGACCATATCTGTTTTGGCCATTTTAAGTTGCCTTTTGTACCATCCATGCCTTACGCTTGGCAGTGAATTCAAAGAGAAGATGGTCTGAATGTATATTTGGGAATGAATTCATATGTAAATATTGGCACTGTGGTCTAAACCACTGCGTCTCTTGGGCTTGCCATTCAGAAAGTTGGCAGTTTGAGTCCATGCAACGGGGTGAGGTCCTGTAGCTCTGTCCCAGATAAATAGGTACTGCTGCAGTGGGAAGGTAAACGGTGTTTCTGTTGCACCAGAAGTGGTTTAGTCATGCTGGCCATGACTCGGAAAGCTGTCTGGACAAACACCAGTTCCCTCGGCCTGAAACGAGATGGGCACTGCACCCCATAGTCACCTTTGACTGGGCACAACCATCCAGGGGTCCTTTACCTTTACCTCATATGGAAATACGCATCCATGTTTGTAGATGATTATGTCATAACCCTTGAGACTGCTTTTATTGTTATGACTATGGAACTAGCTGTGACTGCATCATCTTTTGTAGGCAAGAAGCTTTTGGGGGCCATGAAAATCAGGACAGATGCGCTTGTACTTAAGAGGTGTTCCGAGAGATCCAGCACTGTATGTTCATCTTTCACACAGAGAGAGCTGAAGCCAAGGTTTGCCCTTTTATGTTTTGATATTTACCACCCAGTGATGTGTTATTGAATGTTTTTTGTTGGCCTTTGAAAGAAGGATGGGTTTACCCTGATTCCCTGAAGAGAGCCTAAATGAAATGTCTGTGTTAATTTTCCATGATGTCAAGATTAAAGTTTTACAAAGGAACTAATAGACCATCCCTTAAAAAACAATGGTTTATGTCTTAAAGAGAACTTTGATTTATTGTAGTTTTCCCTGCAGACTTCTTCTCATTTAATTTAAAAGGCTAGTTGGGAAAGTGTTTCATTAGAGCTGATACAAGAAATCCAAATAATAGTTGTAATAACTTTCTACACCTATGTGTACATTTTTTCAGCATCATAATTATATTCATCATGTTTTGTGCTTACATAGGCAGAAATTAGCTGATCATTTTTTTCTTTTGGAATATCTTTTTTGTGAATTAATTTAAGCAATTAAAATACATTATTTGCCTTTTAACTGATTAATTATAATTTAAATAAGTTTGTGTTTTACCAAAACAGCAATATTGGGTGTCTTTTGCAATCATTAAGGATGTGTAAAGTATCTACTTACAATCTAATCCCTGTTACTATACAAAGCTATGTTTAATATTTTGTTCTTTTCTTATAAAATTTAATAACCCCTCAAAGATAAACTCCTGACTACTGGCTATGCTGGCTGTGGTTTGTGAGAGTTGAAGTGCAAAATATTTAGAGGGCCCCAGGCAGGGGAATACTTTTCTAAGTCAAACACTCCATCCATCCATATTGGCTCTTGTGGAGTATTTTTTCCCCATTTAATTTTGTTTGTTTTTCTTTCAATAGATCACAACATACTCAAAGACCAGCACAGACCAGTGAAAGAACAAGGAAAGGAAGTTATAAGTCTCAGAGCCGTCCATCTTCAGGTGTGTGAAATCTGGAGTGACCTACTTGGTGTCAAAGCCTGTGTTCTTATATTTGTTTCCATGCGTTGCATGTGAAAGGGGTGCAGGATTGTGGCAGTTGGCACTGTCCTTGCAGGAAACGAGAGCTGCCCCCACCCTGTTTCCTCATGCTTTGCATTGTGGGAGGCTTCAGAATGAGTGGCAGGAAGACATGTGTCTGCTGTAATTTCTGCAGATGATGTCAGACATCCTGGATGATTTGGCTCAGAATATTTTTCTTGATCTTGTACCTAAATGTTTGTAGAATAGGATATATTGCTCCAATAAGCTCCCCCCCCCCAGTTACACATTTCTGCTTTAATATAGGCTGCAACCCTTGTAAACAGACCAGTATGCGTTCCGTCTCTGAAACAACTGTACCGTGTAAAGATCAGAAGAAAACATCTAATAATCAGAACACAAGGAAAAGTTTTCTTAAAAATGCAAATGCATGTAAGTTAATGCCTATATATATATATTGTGAACTGAGATACAGCTGTCAATCATTCTGTGGGTTTCTTTTGTGGGGGGGGGCATACCTCTTGTTTTTTCATAGAAGTGAAACCAATTGTATATAGGAAAAAACCCCAAACCCCAATTGGGTATGCATAATCTTCTGAGCCTCACCTAAAGCAACTCAGTAGATTTTGGTCCTAATACATTTAGCATGTGATATCCATCACTGGGCAATCCACACTGTCCACTTAAGTGAAAAGGAAGATGTATATGTGTGAATCAGTTGGACAAGTAAAGTGCATTTTGATCCGTTGGAAATACGATGAGTGTGTATTTTCTAATATCTCTGGAAGAGTAACTGCGTTCAGAAAATCTACAGACCAAACAAAAAACACGTCCCTGCCCTCACAGGTCTCTTGCTTGTGCAAGCTCCTCCATTTATTTCATGGGGAATTTTACTTATTTCCAATGAATTAGGTAGGAAAACCTGATATGTACATCTCAGCTTCTGTGCCCATAAGAAATACCTGAATTGTGGCATCGCAATTTCCTTTTTTGTGTATTGAGGTGGATGTTGGAAAATGAGAGTACCCCTAAAAGTTTCTTTTAGGAAAAAAGCACTGGGCATACATGTACAAAGATTTCAGGGTGAGGCTGAGAAGCTGCACTGTGGTGACAGGAACATAAGAAGCCATCTTATAGCAAGATGAAGGGTCTATCTAGCTCAGCATGGCCTGTTGACAGTCAGCAGCTGCCCAGGAATTTGAACACGAATCTTCCTTTCTCCATCTTACCTGGAGATGCCATGGTTTGAACCTGGGGTATGCAAAATACAGTAAGTGCTCTACCACTGAGCATTTTGTAGAGGTGGGTGACATACTTGCAGAATATTATTCTGTGATCCTCAATTCTGCATGGAGAACTAAATGGAGACAAATGTGGAGCACTAGGGTGTTTTTGCATCCAGCGCTTCCATTGACTAATTGATTATTTATTGATTGATTTGGAGCTTGTCAGTTCCTCCTCCTCCTCCTCCTTGCTTTCCAGAGCTGAGTTGATCTGCCATTGAGCTCCTGAAGCAAGCAGAAGGTGTCATGTGAACAAAACACACCCAGACCTCTCCTTAGGTAAAGGGCTTCAATAGATGAACTATATATAGTCATGATGCAAAAATTGACATTTGACATTTGAATACTGGACTTTTCTAAGAGAGCATCACTATTTGCAGTTATAGCGGAACCCATTTCTGTGCAGTAATTCTGATAGGCTGGTATTAAAAAATATTCAGGCTACAGATTTTTTGAGACACAATGCAATTCAGATAAGGTCAAGTTATGCAATATTTTGATCAAAAGGATTCTGAAAGGTTTGCCGAATTCATGCAACTTTAGGGGATCCCAAGTCAAATCTTTTTGCTTCCACAGGGACAGAACTCAGACAGGAGCACGAAACTGCTGTTAAAGAATATGATGAAATAAATACAGTAAGTATATTTTATGGTAAGTATATTTTGTGTGCTGAATAACATAGAAGTTAGAAGTTTTGGAAACAATTTTTTAAGATGGGAGACTGACATGTTTCTGTCCCATCAAGATTAGGCTCCTCACAGTTGCTAGTGAGACAAAGAAAATACAGTTTTGAAATTGGATCAACTGAGTTTTATTTCCTTGCTGTCTTGCTCAGGTGTGTGCCATTACTTTGTAGACTGGCTGCATTCCGCCCCCTGCCCCCCCCCCCCATTATTTGGCACAACACACAGGAATCTTTTTGATTTTTAGGAATGGCATAGTGACAGCAAGCTCTTACCATGGCTCCTTCTTCCTGATGAATTGTGGCTTTGCATCTTCTCGCTGCTGACTCATAAAGATATTACTCGGGTTTCCCAAGTTTGTCAACGTTTTTATCGGCTTGCAGGAGATGAGTCCTTCTGTAAGTACCTTTGGGAATGGATAAATAGTAAGGTAACCAGCCTGGCAAATTCAGGCACCATGGTGCCTGCAAAGGCTTTCACTGGTGCCCTGGGCGGGTGACCCAGGTTCTGAGGTTTCATGAGGAGCGGGAGTCCCTAGTCCTCCTAAAAAGAAAGTTATTGAGCAAAATGTGAAAGCACCTTCTAAGCAATTTCTGTGAAATGAGATCAAGTATGGGCACCTTGTACTGGTTCTGAGGAATGTTCCTTGCTGCTATTAGATAGCAACAGCATCAGTGTATGTTTGTTTAAATCAATATTCAGGACCAGTCAATGATCAGGACCAGTAGGACATAGCTGACTTAGTACGGTAAGCATAAGATTGTCAGGGAGGCTGTCTTTTCTAATTTTGTCTTACACCACACACTCCCTGGCAGCCATTTTGTTATGTCACATCCCCACATAGCAGCTATTTTTTGACTGGCGCCTCCACACCCTCAAAATTTGATATATGCCTGTTGGTCCAGAAAAATCCCCCCTCCCATTCTACACACAGAAACTGACTGCATGGGCAGATGAAAATTACTTCAGTGGTGGTGATGAGACATCTGAGGGCAGAAGGCTTGCTTTCAGGGTGCCAGGCAGCCTACATGGTGCACACAGCTCTGTGTCCTCCCCCACCCCATTGCCCCCCACTCACTGCTCTTCCTGGTGCTTGCTCTCTGCCAGTTTGGAACACATACTGTAATGGTGTGAGCAGGCATCACATTAGTAGAGCAATGCTTGTGATACCTGCTGGAACCTGTTGCATTGGATCCATTGTCAGTCATACTCAGAGTAGGCCCACTGAAATTAATTGACATGATTAGCTTAGGTCTATTAATTTCATTGGGTTTACTCTGAAAAGAATTAGCACTGTGATACAGCCAGTTATACATATTGTGTATGTTTTCCTGCCTCACAAAATAGTAATCCCACGTCTATCTATCGTCTACCTATCATAAAAGAATCCAGCAGAATCCTTTGATGGATCCAAGTCACTTCTATGAGCAGAAGGAGGCCTTCTGTTTACAGAAGGTCTGGATCCAACCTGCCACGTGGGGCAGAGCTGCTATACTACCTTCTGGACAGGTGGGTTGCTACTGCATCCTAGGAGGCAGGGGGTGAGGTTGGAGTGGTGCAAATGCACTGATGAAGCCAATCCAGCACTCCTGCTGGTGTGTTTGCACTGTGCCAGTCTTCCTGCCACTTTACCCCTTGCTCCTACTGGTAGGCCAGAGCAACTTTCCTTCTGAGAAGCTAGGAAAGAGCAGCTCTGTCCCACTGTATGAGCCATTTCTGGCTACAGAGCCATGGCTTCTTATCTTTGGATAATGAAGGGGCCTTGTAATTTTTCTACAGAGAAATTAAGCTTCTCATTTTACTACTTCCTTCCTTAAAAAGGAAAAACAGAAACAAAACGATGTTTGTTTAAAGTGCCAGATCCCGTTGTATGAAAGTGGGCCGGCTCCTGCTGGCAAATTTCTGAGAAAAGGAGCGTGCTTAGGGCTGTGGCTAGGGAGGAAAACAAACTGAAGGTCAACTGCTGTAGCAGGTACACCTGCGCTTGTGTCACATTCCCACACTGAATTCCAAAGCAAATACTGAACACCTTGGGCAAACAAAGGTGGGCAATTAGACAAAGCCAAGTGCTGCAATTCACTAATGCTGCATAAATGTTGTAGAAGCGAATGCCTCTTTGAGTTTTGTGCTTTGTTTTTAATAACCAAGGTTAGCGTTATGCCTGATCTTTGAATCTTTACAGAAAACTTCTGGTTTGTTTTGTGGTTCAAGCAGCTTGCAAACAAGAGAGAAAAGAGCAAATTTATGGCAAAAGTTTCAGTAAGGGGAGGGAATGGGTGAACATATGTATGAACTTCAGTAAATAAGCCAAACAATAAAATAAGTTTGATTTCCTGGAGGGCAGGTAATGCAGAGTTCTTTGTGGACTAAGCCTTTGTGGTGAACTTTCCGGTGACTTGGATGCAGCCAGGATTGCCCGACATATCTTTTATTTCTTTTGATTTTCTGAAGTGAATGCTTTCTGCATGGTTGGTGTTGCAAACAAGGTTTAAACTTTATGGGAAGAAAATTGAAGGAAATAATGACTGAGCAGGAGGTAACAAGGAAATAATTCTCAAGCAATATGATTACCAGCATCCAAAGAGGCTGACGTGAAGCTGGGAATACACGCTGAGCCTTACCTTCCGAACGCTCACCACTTTCGGTGCGGCATTCAGATTGAGGCCAAAGCTGCACCATGCATTTAAAACACTATTATACCACTTCAATAGTTACAGCTTTCCGCGAAGAATCCTGAGAACTGTAGTTTGTTGAGGATGCTGAGAGTTGATAGGGGACCTGTAGTACTCTCACAGAGCTACAATTCCCAGAGTCCCATGGAAAGAGGGATCAGTTTTTAAACCAGTCTGGAAATGGTAGCTCTGTGAGGGGAATAGGGAAGCCATGATTGTTAAAGTAGGGTAATACTGCTTTAAATGTGCCTAAAGGTAAAGGTAAAGGGACCCCTGACCATTAGGTCCAGTCGTGACCGACTCTGGGGTTGCGGCGCTCATCTTGCTTTATTGGCCGAGGGAGCCGGTATACAGCTTCCGGGTCATGTGGCCAGCATGACTAAGCCGCTTCTGGCGAACCAGAGCAGCGCACGGAAACGCTGTTTACCTTCCCGCCGGAGCGGTACCTATTTATCTACTTGCACTTTGATGTGCTTTCGAACTGCTAGGTTGGCAGGAGCTGGGACAGAGCAACGGGAGCTCACCCCGTCACAGGGATTCGAACTGCCGACCTTCTGATAGGCAAGTCCTAGGCTCTGTGGTTTAACCCACAGCGCCACCCGTGTCCCTTGCACATGTGGCCTAAATTGTACCTAAAACAGCACTCTTCTTTCTAACAACTGAACCTTGTGGTCTCTTCCAACTCTATGATTCTATGATTCTATGAATCTTGCTTAACAGATTCTGAATGTTTTCACAGAACATAAAATGTTAGCAGTAACAGCCAAGGCAATGGACAGGCTGCAGAGGGTTGCTTGTGCTTTCATGGGCTAGGAGTGGGGCCAAAGAGAAGCTTTTGGGAGCTTCATGGAAAAAAGCAGTGCTGGAAACAGACATAGATGGGACAGGAAATGGAGGAGGCCACTATGAGTTGAAGACCATATTAAAAAACCGAATGACCCGCAAACCGTGGGTGTTCAGAGGGTGCTAGTGTACAAAAAGACGTGGGTGGCACTGTGGGTAAAAGCCTCCGCGCCTAGGGCTTGCCGATCGAAAGGTCGGCAGTTCGAATCCCCACGGCGGGGTGCACTCCCGTTGCTCGGTCCCAGCGCCTGCCAACCTAGCAGTTCGAAAGCACCCCCGGGTGCAAGTAGATAAATAGGGACCGCTTACTGGCGGGAAGGTAAACAGCGTTTCCGTGTGCTGCGCTGGCTCACCAGATGCAGCTTTGTCACGCTGGCCACGTGACCCGGAAGTGTCTCCGGACAGCGCTGGCCCCCGGCCTCTTAAGTGAGATGGGCGCACAACCCTAGAGTCTGTCAAGACTGGCCCGTACGGGCAGGGGTACTTTTACCTAGTGTACAAAAAATGTCCCCTGATTCCACCTTCCACACTAAGGCTGGACTGAATACCTTCCCTCCCTCATCTTTTCTTGTTTTGGAAAAGCTAAACTAATAAATCGGTAACAGTTTGTTTGCACAGCTTATAACAGATGACTCTGCTTTGAAAGAGCACTTGATCTGTGAGCTGTTTGTGCCAAGCAAAACTTCACCCCTAAATAAAACACTCTTGAACACAGGAAGATGCCTGATTTGCAGCCCTAAAAATGGTACTGATTCTCACAGAATAATGTTCATTCATGCAGTGAGTATTTGAAATTTCTCTGTGTTGATTGGCAGTGGTGGTGGTATTATCCTTATTTAGACTGCTGTATCTATCTTTGCTTCCTGTAGAGGAGAGGTGACTAACCTGTGGCCCTCCATATGTTGCTGGATTTCCTGCTCCTAGCCAATATGGGCAATGGCCGGGGATGATGGGAGTTGTTGCCCAACAACAGCTGCAAGCCGCAGGTTAGACACCTCTGTTGTTGAGAAACATCAGCATTTCACTGTTGTTCTAAATTGCCTCTCACTCCTCAAGGGACTCTGTGGCACATGTGGAGAACCAATTTATAAATATCACACAATAAAGAAAAAAGTAGAGAGGAAATGTAACATCAGAATGAGGGCATAATTTTTTACAAATGTTGTATATGCTAATGCACTTGTCAAACTGTTAATTATTTATGGACAACTTCAAGGCCCCTGCACTTCCTTCATATAGTTATTTATCTTTAGACTGGACTTAGACCAGATAGCCATTGAAATAGAGTAGTGAGGACGTGTGACCATCCTAGAGGTCAAGCTGAACCAGGCTTTATGAGCCAGTGTGATGGAGTAGTTGAAGTGTTGAACTGGGAAGAGGGAGACCTGCATTCAAATCCCCACTCTGCTATGAAGCTCACTGGGTAAACTTGAGATGGTCACTCCAGCCTCGCCCACCTCACAGGATTTTTAAGAGGATGAAATAAGGACCGTGAAAGACTATGAATGCTGTCTCTGAGCTTGGATGAAGGGTGATATTAAAACATCCTAACTTCAGTGGGGAGTCTACATCCTTTTGTAGAGCCACGGCTGCTCCTGGGGGAGTTTATATGGTGGTGTGATCAACCACACACCAGGAAAGGTGAAGATGGATAAATTAAGAGCTGTTGAGGCTTTGAGGGGGAGCCAATCAGACACATGATTGGTATATGGGAGACCATTGCCAAAATAACATGGCTCTGTCCTAGCTCTTGAAAAGAGCCGGGTTCAAGTTTCCAAACTGGGCTCCTGACCATCAAAATATACAGAAAATGGTTTAATCTCAAACTGCATATTTCCAAACCATTTTATCTATACCAATCTATACCATTAACTCTGGGATTCATATTCAATTTATTTATGCATATATAGAACATCTATATTTTTTCCTTTTTTGAAATAGACAGGATCAAATGCTGTGCCGGGTGATTAGCAGTGGCGTAGCGTCGGGGGTGCAGGGGGGGCCGGCCGCACCGGGCGCAACATCTTGGGTTAGGGCAAATCCACAGGTTAGGGGGCGCAAATCCATGGGTTAGGGGGCGCAAATTACTTGCCTTGCCCCGGGTGCTGACAACCCACGCTACGCCACTGGTGATTAGTCACTGTTGGGAAGCATGGGTGTAGCCAGGACTTTTCTTGGGGGAGGGGGACAGAACCGATGTGATTGGTCAGTTAGTTAAGTATTTCTATTGTTTTTCTTGCTCTAGGGGAGGCAGCTCCCCCCCCCCCCCCCCGTCCCCCCTTAGCTACATCCATGTTGGAAACCGATCTATGAGTTTTTAAATGTGTAGGGCACGTAGCGATTTTCATCAAACTTTTGCTACCTCCTTGCACTGTTTCTTGGCCAAGTCTCCTTAACAGTTTACCCAACAGCTGAATGCTAATTCCGTTGCTATGTACACTAGTGAGTGACGATAACAGGACACACAGGAGGAGAGTCAAGCCCTTCAAAGAGCCCTTTCCTTGCAAATACGTCTGGATGACTTACTCAGTTCTTGAGAACCTCTTCCCACAGTACTGCTGACAACAGGAATCAAATGGCTCTCCCCCCCCCCCCACATTAAAGCAGTTTCATTAAAACAAAGTGTTTAGCTCTTTCCGCTTCATGCTAGGGATGCTAAGGCCTGGGACTTTTATCTCTCTTTCCTTGGCCACAGCACATGCGGGGGGCTGCTAGTCAGTCACCTGTAGCTTAACATACCCTGACGGAAGGAGCTGGGTTCTTAAACACAAGAAAGAGACCAGGGAACTAACAAAGGAGGTATCAGCTGGGAGTGAACCACAGGGAACAAAATCATTTTCATCAGCTGAGGATTAAAAGCTGTTTCCCCTGAGAAGGGTGGTGGGCAGAGGAAGGCTTGGGGACAAACACTTTTGGATAGGATTGTATTTGGCAGGAATTGATGGGCTTTTAACAAGCCTGCGGCTACGTGAATATGTGCATATAATTTCAGGTGGTTATTCTTTTTTCGTTGGGATGTTAATGGGTTTTTTAATGCTAGGGCTAATAAGCTGGGTCTTGCGCACAGAGTCAAGCAGTGCAGAACTAATTAGCTGACATCATCAGCGCTGTTGCTGGAGGAAGTTGATAGAAGGGAGCTGAACGGCACAATCTGATTCTGGGAATGAAACCGGGCATGACCGACGGCTCAGCTATTCTTCATGCAAGGCTGGACCTAGTTGTGAGCAGCGGTCCTCAAGTTACTCAAATCTGATTAGTTTGTTAGGCTGGAAACAAAGGTAGCTATTGTACTGATTGGACACTTCTCCTTTTTTTATTTATCTACTTGATTGACAAATTTATATACCAGCCTTCATCAAACAGATTCCAGACTAGTTTACAATAAAACAATGTAAGCCACAACATGCAAAAACGGAAGAATTTTAAAAGCAGCAGTAAAATGTAATAAAGAAAATGTTTTACTGCTCTTAAGATGTATTGCTCCTCATGTGAAAACAGTGATGGCATAGGTGAAAGACCATCAGTATGTACAAAGTAAGAATTCCTCAGTTTTTGTTTCTTATTTTTCCAGTGTTAAGTTCATATTGCTACATTTCCATATCAACTTTTTTTAAAAGCCTTCACAAAACTTCACTAGCATTTTAGTGCACAATTGTTCAAATAAACTTTTTTTTGCACTTTTTCTTAATAAGCACATTTCTTCAAATAATTCCCCAATGTAATATATTTTGTGTGCTTGTTATTGCTGCAGACATTTCCCCTAGTATATGAATTTCTGTACACATTTTGTCTGAGAACTGCACCACAAAATTCAGATCAATGTGAATTTTGAAGAATAGCTGCATCTCAGGTAGCAGATTGTTATGGGAAGTAAGAATTAGTTAAGAATTTCTCCCCCTTCCCTAATAATATGAGGTGCTAAGGTTGGGAATTCATTTCCTAATTCCTGGGTTTGAGACCAGGTAGGCTCTGTATGTTTGCTAGTTATATTTCATATTATCCTATATCCTGGAGTCATTGGTCCTCATATGCTACTTTGTTTTGTTTATGGCATTTTATCTGGAGTAGAGAATCTCTTTATATTATGACAAAATGTATATTGTTGCATTCTTACACTGCTGCCTATTATATTTAAAATGCATTCACTAGAATTTCCTCCTCGCCCAAGACTTTTGTTCCCCCCACGTGCTTTCTGTTAAGTTTCTACGATAGGTATGGGTTGTCTGCTCTCTCTGTGCTAGATGTTGTGCTTTTCAAAAACTATTTTCATTGGTTTATCCATTTTTATATACAAAAAGTGTCTCAAACATCTTATGAATGAATGAATGAATGAATGAATGAATGAATGAATGAATGATGGATCACATAGGATAGCATAGGTCTCCTTTCATGCCTTCTGTCCCTTTTTTATTCTCCCCTCCCCACCTTGTTGCTGTAGTGTATCCCATGCAAAGGGGCAGGTTATCCGTAGGGATGATTCCCTATGCTGCTCCACAATTCCAGGAGTGCTTTCCACAGTTCTGTATCCTCTGCTCATCTGCACTACCACCACAAACAAAGGCCTTTGGCATCAACTTTAGCATTATGAGAACCTCTGTTTTGATTTAAATCAGCATGCTAGTGTGTAGCCCTCTTAAGGTTTTCAAACTAGCTTGAATCTATGTGCTGGAGCAAAGTAGAGTTAAAAATCAAGCTGTTGTGGCTATGCTTCTGAACATATGATGTGATTGCGTATTTGCCATTGATGTCAATAAATCCTTAGGAGTAATAAGATTTGGCATTGGAGGCTACTTGACTAAATAGTAAGTACTATTGATAGCATATTCCAGGAACACATTATTCTTAACTCTTGACTTGTCTTTAATTTTCATTTTCAGGGTGTTATGTACTGAAGTTCTCACCCTGGGCCAGCAGGGGGATACTGTAGATAGTTATGCAAATGAAGGATCGAAAAGTGACGTTCAGTGATTGGATAGTTTTGTATGCCAATGAAGGACCGAAAAGTGACGTTCAGTGATTGGATAGTTTTAAAAAATGGCAACAGTTGCATTGTTCTGGAGCTCTATATAAGCAGGCTGACTGAGCTCCTCAGCCTAGTTCTGTTCTGGCATCTGAATAAAGAAGAGCTGTTTAAAGAATCGCTGTGTCGTCTGACATGTTCGCCCACAACTTAACACAGGGCAAAGCCTTTGTTTGCCTCAATATTATTTCTGTTGTTTAGTTAAAAAGTAATGATAATAAAATGCTATAAGTATCAGTCTGCAGATTAAAAAACCTGGCTTCTATATCCCCAGGGAAGGAGATCCACCTGACGAACTGCCACTGCTTGAATGATGAGTGGTTGATCAGTTTGGGGAGTCGCCACCCCCAATGTTTCACTCTTGATCATTGCCACGATGAAGCCCAGAGAATTACTGATGCGGGATTAAAACAGTTCTTCCAGCACTGTGGAGAATCTCTTAAGGTAGCACTGTGCTTTTGGAGAAACGTCATTTTGTCTCTGCAATTGCCATAAAACTTTAATAATGAATAACATTTTTTTATTATTATTAGCATTTTACTAAGAGCTTGGACTGTGCACTTCTATGTGAACTTAATTTTAAAAACCTTTAGAAACAATAACCTATACTATGTACATCAAAAGTGGGGTACCAGAGGCGCCCCCCCAGATGTTGCTGCATTACAGCTGCCATCATCCCTGATGATTAGTCAGGCTGGTGGGGCTAATGGAAGCCCCACTACCTTTTAAAGGCATGTTTTCACGGAGGGGCAAGAGGTCTTCCACACAGTAGTTTGCTGAAATGCTGTATGCAAGGTCTCTCCACCCTCCATTAAACAGCTTGTCTGGTGTCCCTGCTGTCCCTCATGCTGTGGCTGGCGTGGTTGCATGTTGGCGGTCACACTAACTGCAGAGTGTGACGGCATCTTACATAGTAAGGGAATACATAATATTCCCTGTTGAATATACACAGTTGCATCCTTACATTCAAGTGGCATCCTTATATTCAATAAGGAGCTACAGTTTGCAAATACTTGGCAGTACGACAAAGGATATCACTCCAGGCACTTTGCATATTCCAGCATATTTGGGAGTTATGTCAGAGAGGACAAAATATTCCACAGCTCTGAAGTTTAGTTCCTGTAAAATATTTACTGGTTCAGTTTAGAAAAACAAAGCCACATTCTGCATCCTCACTTGACAAGGCAAATAATCAGTGAAGCCATACGTTATGCTACATTAGATAAAGGGACCCCTGACCATTAGGTCCAGTCGTGGCCGACTCTGGGGTTGCGGTGCTCATCTTGCTTTATTGGCCGAGGGAGCCGGTGTACAGCTTCCGGGTCACGTGGCCAGCATGACTAAGCCCCTTCTGGCAAACCAGAGTAGCGCATGGAAACACTGTTTACCTTTCCGCCAGAGCAGTACCCATTTATCTACTTGAACTGTGATGTGCTTTTGAACTTCTAGGTTGGCAGGAGCTGGGACTGAGCAACAGGAGCTCACCCCATTGTGGGGATTTGAACCACCGACCTTCTGATTGGCAAGCCCTAGGCTCTGTGGTTTAACCCACAACACCACCTGTGTCCCGTATTCATACAGTAGTGAATAAAATAAAGGTTTAGTTGAGCAAATCTTGATACAAGCTGAATTCAAGGACCCTGTGATATCTGTGGAAATGAGCACAGAAGCAGGTGCACTGGACAGGCAATTAAAGCAGACTCGAAATTGGGAGGTGGGATTAGACAAAAGAGGAACTGCAGGAACAGGCCATCTCCTACTGAGCCTAGAAGTGGCATCCCAGAGGGAGAATAGGTGGTGTAGATTTCATGCAAATGCATTATAATGAGATGTGTGGGCTGCTTATATCTACAGATGAACGAACAATTAATATATTGTTCAGTTTTTGAAAAATCAAAATGATTAATTCTGTTATTTACTGAATGAATTCAATTCTCATTTGAATACTTTAAGAGAGAAATTGAGAAAGAGAATGAAAAAGGCCCACAAGAGGGAGCTCATCATGCCATATGATAGATAATACTGTAGATAAACTCTTCATATTAACATTTACAGATAGGTAGCCGTGTTGGTCTGCCATAGTCAAAACAAAAAAAATTCTTTCCAGTAGCACCTTAAAGACCAGCTAAGTTAGTTCTTGGTATGAGCTTTCGTGTGCATGCACACTGCATGTGTGTATCTGAAGAAGTGTGCATGCACACGAAAGCTCATACCAAGAACTAACTTAGTTGGTCTTTAAGGTGCTACTGGAAGGAATTTTCTTCATATTAATTTAGCAAAATATGTACACTCCACATACAGCTGAGTAATTCATAGAATTGAGTAATGTCCATTTTACTTACAACTTTGTGCTGTGTGGGGGTCTAGTTGTTGTTGTTGCTGTTCTAAGTAAATAATGTGGGGTTTTTTAAAATGTATTTTTAAACCCTAAGCTATGACTTTTACAGCTTAGAACGTAGCCTACTGTACAAATGTAAGAATCACATGCCTAGCCTACTTTGTTGTGCCTTTGAACCTGCCCTCATATTGTCTCTGACCCCCACCCCTGATTGTAAATGAAGAAATCACTGAAAATGTAGATTCCAGAAACAGCTCTTCACTCCCCACAATATATACCACTTAAAAGCATTGTTAGATGTTGCCCTGTTGGTCTGAAACCATAGATAAGAATATTAGTAATCGGGCGCCTCACTTGCTTAAAAAGTGTAGCTGAGTAACAAAAGGAGTTTAGTTAATTTATTAAATCTGCATGTATTTACATCTGCATTAAAACAGTAGTTGGAAATAGAAACAAATTGTGGCAAAAACACCTTGATGTTGACTAAGTTTTAGCATGCTCACAAGTTCCCTTCACTCAAAACTGACATAGGGACATAGGGATTATAAAAAATGAATGGCAACATTTCAGAACACACTTTTTGTTTTTTATGAATGCAAAGCTCAATGTGGATATTTTCTATCATGTCTTTTTAAAGTTGTAAATTTTATATGGGTCAAGCCATAGATGTTTACTTGTAAATTTTAAAAGTTTTAAAGTTGACCCATTTGTAGCCACACATATTTCCACCATTAGCACTCTGAAGTTTTATGAATATTGGTTTAGCTATTAAAAGTTAGAGCCTAATAGCCTTCATTAAGAACATTACTATTAGCTAACACTAGGGGAGGAATTTGGTTAAGTTTTCATTCAAAGGCAAATTTACTTAATTTCCAGAACAATAAACTAACCAAAATACCGTATTTTTCGCTCTGTAAGACGCACCAGACCACAAGACGCACCTAGTTTTTGGAGGAGGAAAACAAAAAAAATATTCTGAATCTCAGAAGCCAGAACAGCAAGAGGAATTGCTATGCAGTGAAAGCAACAATCCCTCTTGCTGTTCTGGCTTCTGGGATAGCTGCGCAGCCTGCATTCGCTCCATAAGACGCACACACATTTCCCCTTACTTTTTAGGAGGGAAAAAGTGAGTCTTATAGAGCAAAAAATACGGTATATCCTTCAAAATTTGCAGTTATCTGAATTTGGCAGTATAGTTCTGCAGGCAAGAAAATGTGTAGAAAATGCATATGCTATTTATATTATTTATTAGATTTGTATCCTCCCTTTCCTTACAAAAGAACCCAGGGTGGCATGTGACTAAGGTAATGTGTGCAGACAACTGCATTTATTAGTGAAAATCACATACAAAAATTCATTTTAGAAATATTAGAAAAAATATGCTTTGCAAAAATGTGTATACAGTATTGGGATAAATTTGTGCTGATTAATTTCCATAAGGACTTAAAATAATATTGCAGACTGATAAAAAAATGTGGAGAACTGAACTTGAGAATGGGAAGATGAGAAAAACCAAAGTGGACAGATTCACCCATCCCTACTGATAGTGAAGTCACTGGATCTACAGCTGCCTGCTAAGAAATAAGTGGAGCTCCAGCTAGCATAAAAGCAAACCAAAGGAAATGATGTTTTACTTCTGGATTGGAAGGACCCCAGTTTTGTATTTTCTTATCCTTTTTACAATATAGTATTTTCCTGATCCGTGACATAAGAATTATTTATTGTTAGCTCAAATGAGGGCGAGGAGTGTGTTTGCGTGCGTCTGCAGTGGAAACATCTAAATGAAGCATGACCGAAGCAGAGCAGGAGATAACAATTTGATATGCAAGCCAACAAGATTACTTTGTTTTCTGTGAAATCTGAAGAGCCATGAAAGTGCTGAATATTTGCTGCAACTCACAGTTGAGGCTGAAATTAGTGCAGTAGGAATCTCAATAATATTCATTGACCTTGCAGACATCTCATTTATGATAAGGCCACGGTCTGAAGACACATGATCCAGCTACCTTTCAGGAACTAAGCAGGTGTAGAGCTGGTCAGTGGCGACAAACTAGGAACCCTATGTATTCTACCTTGGTAGCATTATATAAATAAATAAAGCCTGATTTCATAAAAGCTTTGCCTAGGGTCTAGTTAAAAGGAAAATGTGCTGTATAAAATATGTTGGGTTGCATCCAGTATGTCCCCATACTGATGGAAGGCACTTTGCTCCAATGAAGGCTTCCATCAGTTGGACCTGGAGGCCAGTGTTGGGTTGGGGATTTGTGTGTATGCGTGTGCCAATTTCCCCTTCACTCCTGTAGCCCAACCACATCTCTCACAAATCTGCTTCAGAGAATTGAGGCCCTTTGGAACAATGTGGGAGGTACAGTGGAGAGAAGCGGATGAATTAAAACGGCTTGCCTCCCTGTTCTGCTGATAGAAGCCTCTGTCATTAAGAGGACACTGAATACCACCCCCTCTTTTATTTATTTAATTCTGGCATTCCTAACCCCTAAATGAGGTTGCTTGAAAATGTTATGACAATATTTAAAAGCATATTATTATTATTATTATTATCAAAGAAGAAAAGTCATTTTAATGAACCCACACTTGGAATTTTCTTTTGCACATAGGAACTGAATATAAAAAGCTGCAGTGGTCCTGGATTTAGAGGGGACAAAGTTCTGCTTCGTGCAAGCACCTTTTGCCATAACCTGACAACAGTAGATATTAGCTGGACAGGAGCTACTGATTCAGGACTCATTGCCTTAGTAGCATCATCTGTAAGGTACAATTAAAAACCCAAACATTTGTTGTTCTTCATACTGTTGCGCACAATTGGGTACCATTTTTGTAGAATTGATCTGTAGAAACAAGGAGATTAAGGGGTCCTCCAGACTAGGTTTTTTTTTTTTTTTTGAGGGTGTATATTGCAACATATTTTGCATTTAACAGGTGAGGATGGAACATGGAGGCTGTGAAATACATGGCCAGCCATAGCAAATAATTAGTTAACTAAATGCCAGCCATAGTAAATGTTTTGTTGTTGTTGTTGTTGTTGTTGTTGTTGTTGTTGTTGTTGTTGTTGCTTGTTGTTGTTAGACAGAAACCCTGTCTATCTATTTCAAGTCTTTGAGAAATCTACTAGTCTACCATTTGCCCCTGATCTATACTACCTTTGATGCTTTCAGGTGTCTTCCTATGTAGGTAGAATATCTGTGTAGAGAAATCATAACATAAGCTCAAATCTGGGCTGCATATTGCTTAATTGCTCAAATAAAAGAAGAGAATTGCTGTTGCTCTCTGTTTTTAGATTGCAGTGCCTTTCTACTAATGGATGCCGGATTACAGATGATGCAGTAACTGCCTTGATTGAAAAGCATGGGAAAAGGTAATTCATATACCAGCACCACAATACGAATATTTAGTGCTTGTCTCATCACCATAGCTATATATGGTTCACAAGGCTGTGCGTTTTCTCTCTGAAAACACTGCATTTTATTTATTTGCTGTTGTTGTCATAGATAAGAACATAAATGGATCAGACCAAGGCCTATCTAGTCCAGCATATTGTTCCTGCGGTAGCCAACCAGATGTCGATGGCTCAAAGTAGAATATGAGTGCAATGTTGTTGTTGTTTAGTCGTTTAGTCGTGCCCGACTCTTTGTGACCCCATCGACCAGAGCACGCCAGGCACTCCTGTCTTCCACAGCCTCCCACAGTTTGGTCAAACTCATGTTCATAGCTTCGAGAACACTGTCCAACCATCTCGTCCTCTGTCATCCCCTTCTCCTTGTGCCCTCCATCTTTCCCAACATCAGGGTCTTTTCCAGGGAGTCATCTCTTCTCATGAGGGGGCTAAAGTATTGGAGCCTTCATGGATCACTGCCTTGCCGTGGCTAAGGGGCTTCAATAACACAGAGAAGCTATGAGCTATGCCATGCAGGGCCACCCAAGACGGACAGGTCATAGTGGAGAGTTTTGACCAAACGTGATCTACCTGGAGTAGGAACCGGCAAGTCACTCCAGTATCCCTGCCAAGAAAACTCCATGGACAAAGACAACAGGCACGAGTGCAAAAGCATGCCACAATTCACAAATCATCATCAAAGAAGCAGCTGATATTGTAGAGACATGCTTTGTTGCAGCTGGGGCAGGTGAAGGCATCTGGTTGTGCTGATGCGGATACACTATGGTGTTTCTTCTTTCTGCACTCCTTCCAGCACTCCTTCCTCCTCTGGTCACTGCTATGGATACATGACTGGGCTGTCTGTCTTCAGGCATAGAGGCCATCTGCAAGGGATTGCAACATGGCAAGGTTCGTGTTGCCAGCTTTCATGTCATGTCATCTTTGTGATGCAGACTTGGTCTGCCAATTAGCCTAGTGCCTGAAGCCAGCTCCTCATAGAACACATCCTTGAGGATTCTGCCATCTTCCATTCTTTGGACATAACCAAGCCAGCACTGGGCTTGGGAGAACACAGCTTTGTTTGAAACTCTGTCCTGCCATGTGATGCCCAAAATTTTCCTGACGCAGCACATCTGAGGCATCACCCCTGACAGTTGTAAGTTGCCCAAGACTCACTTCCATAAAACAGTGTGCTCAATGTGCAAAGCCTGGTAGACCTTCATCTTGGTGTTGGGTGTTAGCATCACATTCCCTCATAGCCTTTTGCTAATTGCCCTCAGAACAATGTTGCATTATTGAGGGCTGGTGCCTTAAATTAGCACAAACTTTCAGTTGCAAAAGTAAACGCTTTTTACATTTTGCTTTGAGCTATTGCTTGGAAACGAAGATCATGGCCACTGGTCCCATCACCTCCTGGCAAATAGAAGGGGAAGAAATGGAGGCAGTGAGAGATTTTACTTTCTTGGGCTCCATGATCACTGCAGATGGTGACAGCAGCCACGAAATTAAAAGACTCCTGCTTCTTGGGAGAAAAGCAATGACAAACCTAGACAGCATCTTAAAAAGCAGAGACATCACCTTGCCAACAAAGGTCTGTATGGTTAAAGCTATGGTTTTCCCAGTAGTGATGTATGGAAGTAAGAGCTGGACCATCAAGAAGGCTTATCGCCGAAGAATTGATGCTTTTGAATTATGGTGCTGGAGGAGACTCTTGAGAGTCCCATGGACTGCATAAAGATCAAACCTCTCCATTCTTAAGGAAATCAGCCCTGAGTGTTCACTGGAAGGACAGGTCCTGAAGCTGAGGCTCCAATACTTTGGCCACCTCATGAGAAGAGAAGACTCCCTGGAAAAGACCCTGATGTTGGGGAAGATGGAGGGCACAAGGAGAAGGGGTCGACAGAGGACGAGATGGTTGGACGGTGTTCTCGAAGCTACCAGCATGAGTTTGACCAAACTGCAGGAGGCAGTGGAAGACAGGAGTGCCTGGCGTGCTCTGGTCCATGGGGTCACGAAGAGTCGGGCACGACTAAACGACTAAACAACAACAACAACAACATGTACAAGGTCTTGGGGTTCTGAACCTATATTTAGTTATAAAAATGAAAAGGACAGGATTTATTTTTTTTAGAATTCACGCTAACTTCTGAGGTACAGTTTTCATTTGGTTGTGTGTTTGCCTAGAAAGTTTTAGTCAATAAATACTGTCTGTCTCAGTCTGGCTATGACTCATATACAGCAGGTGCCTGCCCAGGGCAACAAAAAGTTTAGTGGTTAATGTTTTAAAATTAATTTCACCCCTATGATGCATTTTATCCAAGGTGTGCTAACAAGACAAATGAAGACAATAAACTTATTAAAAGGCATGTAATATCATGGGAAATGAATACAATGCAAAACCATTGTTAACAGATGGTAGCCACCGTCTGTCAAAGCTTTGCTTATTTCTTTCTCTTTTCAACCTCTGTTCATTTTGCCAGTTTTAAGCCAGTCAGGATCTATATTCTGTAATTACAATTTTCTTACAATCCCTTTTACTTTATGCCTCACCCAGTGCTGCCTTGGAACTTTAAAGAGAATGTGCAATAAATATTTCCCTTAGTATTAACCTCTGGCCTTCAAATCAGGCCTACGCCTATGTTTGTCATCATATGAGCCCTATTCAGGTGTTCTTCAAAATCATGTTGGCAAAGTCACGGTGGGAGAATTCTGTTTCCAGTTACTTGGCAGTCCTGCATGTGTAATTGGGTCCATGGATTACAGGATTTATGTTATCGTCTATGGCATCCAAAAATAGAAACATTTAGTATTTGCATGAAGGTGCAACTCCCAGCAGGTTCAGTAACAAATCAAGAAGAACTAAACCTATCCTGTACCGTGAAATCTGGAAGGTAAGACATGCCAAGCCTGGACTATTAGGCTATTGTATACATGTGCATAAATAAAGAAATATGAGTTGTGGGCCCATCCCTCCTCCTCCACATAATTCTAGCTTGTTTGTATTTCATTATATCTTAGGTACATAGTAGTTTTTTCATAATGGTTAGAAACAAAACCATCATTATACACAGTCTGTAAAGATCTGGCTGCTCCAATTATTTGTCGTATGAGATCATGCCCACATATACTTCTGCATTAGAAAAAAAACCAAAACTCCATTTCTTTCCATTAAGAGGCATCTTAATTTAGATGGGTCATTCTACTTAGGTGGTTCATTCTGCTTAATATGTATGACGTATCTGAATCCAAGAGATTCTTTTGTTGTTGAAGCCTTTGGACTTGATGTTCCAGGCTGTTTATTTGAGACTCTGTACAGGACTGTCTGGGAATTGCTTTTTGTACTTCTCTGTCTAATCTGTATTGATTTGCTCTAATTCCTTCAATATTTTCAGAATGCTGGCTCTTTTTTCCACTTTGGATAATTTATGCTTAAAGAATTGTATTTTATTATTTCCTGTGAGTACCAGTTCCTATTTTTAAAAACCTACTCATTGCAACTGATAGCAAAGACAACAACAAAACAAAATACGGGAGGTTTATCTTTTTAAATTAAAGAAGAAGGTATTTCAAAACTGAGGAATGGGAGCTTTCATCCCAATGCAAATAGCAGCTCTAGAAGAGTGATTTTCATCGGGACCACAGCAGGGGAGGAAAAGATTAAATGCTCCATCAATGCCTGCTACAATCTTGATAATTATAAACCCCCCAGCAGCTACTATATTCATTTTTAAAATGCACATTAAATGTAAAGATGTTTTGAATATGTTATGTCTAGTTCAAGCTGTAGCGATGGGGGACGGGACTAGCCAGGTTTTTTGCCCCAGGTAAAGCCTCCAGAGGTGTGCCATTAAGGCTCCCAGCCTGTGTATGTGTGTACACAGATGTGCAAGGGAGGTCTTTGACCTATGTGAAATAAAGCCTAGTTTCGCCTCTGTTCAATCATTACTTTGCAGAGGGCTCTCCTCCAGCAGGAACTCACTGGAACTCAGTTCCGGCACCTCTCAGGTAGGCGCCATTTCCATTATAAGAGAACGAGATAGGCATTCATGCTGAGTTCCGGCACCTCTTTTTCTAGAAAAACAGCACTGACTTTGCCATTTAAGCCATTGTGCCAGTATTCATAGGGTCAGGCAACCAGAACCCCAGGGCCCAATGTTAGGGAAGACACTGTTCCCTTCTAATACTGTAGCACCTGACTTCAGACCTAACATGGCACCAGCAGCTATGTGAAGTGACATAGAGCCAAAACGAGTTTTCCTTGATATCTCCAGCGTCAGATTTACATGAATATAATCTGCTGAGAAGTTACTTTTTGATTGTCATGGCTGTAAAATTAGAACAGAACAAGACACAAAATACCTTATTTTAAGTGGCTTAATCAGTATTGGCTCCTTGCCTTGATTGTTAAAAAGATGCTCTCATACGATGACTGATCTCAACAAGGGCTTCTTTCCCCATCATAATTTGACTGTTCTTTTTATTGCAAAATTTCAGAGCATGGCACAGTGCGATGATTCTTCTTGCTGATGTGTTTACACATGGCAGATGCACTTTAATGATATGGAATACTCCAGCTGAGTGCAATAAAAGCATACGATGAATTTGTGTTTCAGCACAGAGTGCAAGTATGACTGCGAAGACATCTGCGATAATGCAGGAAAATATAACAGAGCCGCTTAAGACATGGCAGGAGCAACACAGCCAGGAGCTACTGATAAATAAATCAGAATGTCGCCTGCCTGATTTGCTGTCGCACATTTGTTTTCCTTATTGTTTTCCCAGAGTTTCCTTAGGTTTTCACTTTATGAAAAATATTTTTAACTTCCTTTGTGGGTACAGCCTACATGGATTTCTCTCTGGTGAAAAGCTGGTTCATACTTTGGGCCCTTCCAGGAAATTATTTATTGCAGGATCTCCCACAGATACATATTTTTTTTTTAAAGTAGCCACACAGTGTTGTTGGCATCAAAATGTCAGGCTGTATTCACCCCCCACCCATCTAATCTGGATTTAACCTCTCTGAGGTAAATCTAATAAAAATATTTAAAAAAAACTCTGTTGACAACAAATCACTTGCAATATTTCAGTTTGCAAATTAAGCCCCATCTGGAAGCGTTATTTCAGCATATCTGAATTGCTTAACTGCACATGTTCTCACATTAATCTACCACTTTTAACAGAACCCACAGTCTGTCACCTGAGGGCCAAGCAAGACAATATGTAAAAAGTGTGAATGCATTTTATGTACATATCTGGTTTTTAAAGTAAATAAACAGCAGCTACTCAGAATTAGAACTATGATGTGTTGGAAGGGGTGGGTTAGTCCTTTACCTGTGCATGTTGATTTTGGTAAAAATGGCCCCCTCCCAAAGTTGTTATTCAACCAGAGAGAAAAACTGCCATTGGCACTTTGTAGGATGTTGAATAGGATGCAGTTTTCCCCATATGCTCCATGATTTAATATATCTGTTCTGAAGTTCATGGCGCTGCACACGTAACAAATATGTCACACAAGCTATTTACTGTTAGGGAACTTAACTGTCTCAGTTCTGCCCAGCTTATACCATGCTGCCTGCCTCTAGCTTCAAATGAGGAGATTTTCAGGGTTTTATATATAATGGCGTTTGGCAAGTCAATGAATTCTGGCGAAAATCTTCCTTGTAAAAAAATTATTGTCTCTGTGCTGGTCCAGTTATTGTGATGCCTCAGCTTGGGGAAAAAGGTGTCACAGTTGTAATATTCATTAAGGTGCAAACCTTATTGAAAATGGTGAGACTTCTAAGTAAATATGAAGCTGATTGCTCTGTTAATCAGTATTCTTGTTGATAAAGGTCCAGGTTACCAAAGCATATTGTAATTGGAATTTCATGAAGATAGGCAAACAGTGTTAGTTATCTACCATGTTATACGTCTTCACCCACATCAAGATCATTTTTACCAGAGGAAATTCTGAACTGTGGGTCAGAAGAACAAAACTTGAAATTTGGACTGCCTTGACCAGTTTTCTACTGCAAATGCACATATTCACTGAAGTGCAAAAGTCTGGAGGGACAATGCCCAGCTGAGCTTTCACTGATCAGATATGTTTACTGATATGGGGACAGGCCACAAGCACAGAAAGTTGTGAGATTTGAAGTTTTGAAGCTACAGTTTGCAGCTTAGATTTTCATTTATTGCTGCCTCCTCATTTTAGTCCTAAAGTGATGCTCCCTTCAAGTAATGAACTATGAACTGTTGTGCCTTTTTATAAATTAACAAAGCCAGAGTTCATTCAGAGTCCCTTGGTTAAAAGATATAACATTTCTGTTTGCCTCCCTGCTCTTGCTTTGACCAAAATGTTTACGTTGTAACATCAGAACTTGGATACTAAGCCACATACTATAATGTACAGTCATTTCCCACGCTTGGTTCAATAAATCCAGTGGCTCCCAGACTTTCTCCCTCATGGACCACTTGACATCTGCTGAGGGCCTTGGCAGACCACTTGATGACTTGTCCACCCGCTGTAGCAATTGCGCTAAGATGCTGTATGATTTCAATTGTGTTTTTATTGCTTCTTTTATTTGTTTTTCTTTATTCCCTCCATCTTGCTGTTTTTTTGTGCTCCTACTCCCCTCTGCTCCTTTCCAGTTGATTCCCCCCTCCTCCTTTCACTTCTACGCCATCCTGCTCACCTTGTGGCTGGGCTGCCAAGTTCCTTGAGCAAAGGAGCAACAACCACATCCACAGTTTGCAGTGGCAGCTCCTGCCGTTCTTCACAGACATGCTGTGGGCCACCTGAGTGAAACTTGTGGATCACAGTTTGGGAATCATTGGCATAGTTAAAGGGGAAAGGTTGCTTTTCCACTAACCATGTCCTTGAGCAGGGCTGGCGTTGGGTATACAGCATCTTTAGGCACCTGCCTGGGCTTTCACCCAGTCTCTGGAACCTCCTGATCCTGTTGTGCATCTCATAACTCTTGCTGCCTAGGCGCCTAAGCCAGCTGTCCGCACCCCAAGTTAGCCCTCACCTCCTTCCCTCTATTTATGCTAACTATTTACCTGCCAACCTGCTGTTTTTAGGTGGAAGCAAATATTTTTTTTTCCTGGTTAAACCAAACACACCCTTTACATCATTGCACGTCATTCCATCCCACCCTAATGTTCTAAAATTTCTACCCCTGAAGTTTAATCTTTGCAGAGCATTTTTTCGGTATTGAAATACCACAATCAATCTGTACCCCAATACTTGGGTCTGCCACCAGTTAACATTCTAAGCTTCTTCAAATCCTGATCACATTAATCAAATGGGCAGCCATTTATTGACTTTAGCAAGGATTTGGGGTTAATGAAAATATATTGCGGTTTTACTCTGTTTTGAAGTCAGGTTTGGTGAGGCTGGTTAAGATTTATTCTGTTATTAAAAGGGTTATGACACAGATTCTCTCCCTCCCTCCTTTTTCATCTTGGTTAATTCATTTTAAAATAGAATTCAGTATTGTATTTAATTTCACAGACATTTTGTAATTGCAATTCTGCAGATATTCTGTTTAAATCTCTTCTTTCCCCCCATATTCTGGAAGTGTAATTATAACCATTGTTTTTACTAATAATAAATGGAGGAAAAATATACTAAACATATAACATAAGCCTTCTATATTGTATATTTAATAGCATAAGATGCCTCATACTTTTATGGCATCAAAAAAGTAATAGCTGGTGTTGCTGATCTTGGTGTCAACACAGGGTTATTCTTTTTATAGCACTTCCAATTTGTGAAATTGCACAAATGAACCTCTTTAGAGCATTTGAGATACAATTTCATTAGTAGTTTTATCATCTACTTCCTTAAGCTGTTTCATATTGGAGTTGTGGAATCAATATAGTTATGATACCCATATGCATCCTTATTTTTTAAAATATATAAACATTCTGGACAAGTTTATGAAACGGTGGTGGTTTAATGATCATTGAACTGATAATAATAATAATAATAATAATAATAATAATAATAATAATAATAATAATAATAATATATTATTATTTATACCCTGCCCATCTGGCTGGGCTTCCCCAGCCACTCTGGGCGGCTTCCAAAAGAATATTAAAATACTATAATACATCAAACATTAAAAGCTTCCCGAAACAGGGCTGCCTTCAGATGTCTTCTAAAAGCCTGGTAGTTGTTGTTCTCTTTGACATCTGGTGCGAGGGTGTTCCACAGGGAAGGCGCCACTACCGAGAAGGCCCTCTGCCTGGTTCCCTGTAACTTGGCTTCTCGCAGTGAGGTAACCGCCAGAAGGCCCTCGGTGCTGGACCTCAGTGTCCGGGCAGAACGATAGGGGTGGAGACGCTCCTTCAGATATTCTGGACCGAGGCCATTTAGGGCTTTAAAGGTCAGCACCAACACTTTGAATTGTGCTCGGAAATGTACTGCGAGCCAATGTAGGTCTTTCAAGACCGGTGTTATGTGGTCTCTGCGGCCGCTCCCAGTCACCATTCTAGCTGCCGCGTTCTGGATTAGTTGTAGTTTCCGGGTCACCTTCAAAGGTAGCCCCACATAGAGCGCATTGCAGTAATCCAAGCGGGAGATAACCAGAGCATGCACCACTCTGGCAAGACAGTCCGCGGGCAGGTAGGGTCTCAGCCGTCATACCAGATGGAGCTGGTAAACAGCTGCCCTGGACACAGATTTGACCTGTGCCTCCATGGACAGCTGTGAGTCCAAAATGACTCCCAGGCTGCGCACCTGGTCCTTCAGGGGCACAGTTACCCCATTCAGGACCAGGGAATCCTCCACACCTGCCCGCCTCCTGTCCCCCCAAAACAGTACTTCTGTCTTGTCAGGATTCAACCTCAATCTGTTAGCTACCATCCAACCATGATATTAGAAAACCATGTTACTTTTCTCTATCGTGTCTTTTCTAGCCTTAAGAAGCTGGAAATACTTGGATGCCATGCTCTTACTGACAAATGCTTGAGATCCGTGGCTGTGAAGTGTCCAGATCTAGAGGTGCTGAACGTTGGCAGAATTCACAAGATTACTGAGGAGTGCTTGTCGAAAGTCATAAGCTCTATGAAAAAGCTAACTAGTGTTAACCTTACGGGGCTCAATATGGTAAGCAGGTAGTCACCCCCCCCCTTGTTCCCCTGTCTTCATTTGTGTGGAATAAATTGTTATGTATGTGCTGAGTGTGGGCAAAAGAAAGACATGAATCACGGGTGTTCATGAATTCAAGGCTCACCTGTACAGGTTACAAGTTCTTACTGGAAATCTGAAATCCCACTTAGCCCTTTTAAAAAAGTTCTAGTTTTCAGTGTTGTGAAGTTATGGTGATAGCAAGGTGGGCGGAGACTTCTAAACCAGAGGGTGAGTTAAAAAAAACAAATGGGCCACAAATGGGATATAACAGTTTTCATTGGAATTATGCTTGTGACTATATTCAGCAGTGACTGAAATTTGCTTGTGGAAAACTGTGAATGGTTTAAATCAAAGTTTGCCACCACAAGTTGAGTTAATTCCAGCACAACGCTGATTTATTATTAAATACAGCATATTGTCCAACTGTGATATAGCATCAACCATGTTCATGCGCATGGAGTGCAAATTAGGCTAATTGCATTTAACTTGCCTGCTGACGGATGAAGTATTTCAGCATGAGGACTCCGTCTGTTGAAGAAACTACAGAGGGAAGATAGATGTGGTGGTTTATTATAATTATTACTATAATGCAAAAGTCATGTTGATATATATATATTTCATGTTCTGTGATTATGTCAGAACTGCGGAGGAGAAAAACAGCAGTGAGCTATATAAAAGTTTATTGCCATATGACTGTGCATTCTCAGTATTTGTTTTCTTAACAGCTGCTATTTTGCCATCTTATGCGAGTACGTTTTTTGAGTAGGTGGTTTTTATTTCACAGCAGAACAAATCTTGCAGCGACTCAGGAAAAGTGCCTCTTGTTTTGCGTAGGACTGCTGTGGTTGATAAGACTGTCACAACTAGCGTAGCCAACTGGCCAGCCTGCTGGCCTGTGACTATTACATATCTATTGATGCATTCCTTCCTTTTCAATTGGTTGAAACTGCAATAGAGAGGCCTGCATGATAGTGGCAATAAGATTGTAGAGCTGCACTAGATGAAGAGTGCTACCCAAATTGTTGTGTTTCTTTTTTCTCTCTCCTGTTGGGCTACAGGTGAGGGATTGTGTTGTACATTTAATTGTGAAGAAATGTCCTAAACTGGAAAGTTTGGTTCTCAATTCATGCTCCCAAGTAACTGATATAAGCCTTTTAGAAATCAGCATTGGCTTACCAGCAATCAGGTATGTTTGAAGACTAGCTATTGTAAATGCATTTGTTATTCAATGGTGCGAGCAATCTTTCCACTCTGGACTTAGAGGTCTTACAGGCCACCAGCACACCAGACTTAATCATCTAATGAAGAACCCTTTTATAATACTTTGGGGCTCCAGACCTCTCCTGCAAAGTCCTGCCCTGGCCGCATCATTATTGTTCTCAGGTGTTTTAAATCACACTGTCATTTTTTTAACCCTTTGGGTGATGTGGTGTTCCTGCTTACAGGAGCATGGCATGATTCAGTGTTTGTGGTGGATGCCATGTACGCGCAAAACACAATCGTAAAATAAAAATATTCATTTTACAGAGAAGCATGCAATTCTGTAGTAGCCAAACAAAACACTGCACATTTGGTACCTCATTACATGACACTTGGAAATGCATGGCAATATAAAATTATTAATGATTTTAAAAAGTAGTTCAGAGCATCTTAGATTCTAAATGCTAGCTTTTGAAAAGGAAATCTCATTATAGTGTTCAAGTTGGAGTGCTACTTGAGAGTGAAATTTGCACTGCAGTTAGGGTTCCCAGCATTATTTAATGTCCCATGATACAGCTTTAAACATATAGTTCAGGTGGGGCCTAACAAGGGAAATTTACCTGAGAAATTGGGATGGAGCATATGATAACAAAACCCATTCTCAGTGGGGGCATTACAGTGGTACCTCGCAAGACGAATGCCTCGCAAGACAAAAAACTCGCTAGACGAAAGGTTTTTCCGTTTTCGATTTGCCTCGCAAGACGAATTTCCCCTATGGGCTTGCTTCGCAAGACGAAAACGTCTCGCGACTTTGTTTTCTTTGTCTAAAAACAAAGACATGTTTTGTTTATAAAGTTAATTTATTTTCCCTTCAATTTTTGAACTGCTCTTTACAGTATGTGTGACTTTAAAGAGCAGTTAATAAACTGTTGTTGTACCAAATTTGGCTTTGTTTGGACTTTTTTTGACCATAGGAACGCATTAATTGATTTTCAATGCATTCCTATGGGATTTCGTGCTTCGCAAGACGAAAAATTCGCTAGACGACAAAAATTGCGGAACGAATTAATTTCGTCTTGCGGGGCACCACTGTACACCATTCCTCAACTGACTTTGGAGAAAGGTGATTCCCCAATAATGGCAGTCTTTGGAAAGCCCAAAGACAGTGATTGGTGTGTGTAGAATGACTTTTTAAGGAACCATTTATCTTGCTTCTAAAACAGAGTTAGTCAGTTATTTGAGTAGCATGGAATTTTGTCAGCATTATTACCACTTAATCCCTGAAAGATTGGCTTTTTCCTGGCTGACGACCAGTTGTATTCTTAGATTGCCTTTGATTTCATGAGTTCATGGTGATAAGTTTGAAGGGTAGATAAAACTGGCTTGTACTCATAGTTCATTGTTTTATTTTATACAGTGTTCTTATTTGATAACACATTCAATATATTTATTTGGACTGAAGACACACCATCATAAGTATTTTATGCATCATCTCCTAATTGGTTAATTAGTTGTCCAACAAACCATGTGGCAGAGATAAAGTAGAAAGATTTTCTAAAAGTGTTTTATTACAGCTTTATGATTTTACCTTGTGATATGAAATTGTTTAAATTAATACTGCAGACAAGAGAATTAAAAGCCAGGTTTGGATATTTGCTTGTTCAATGACCACAAATGAAACCAATGTACTTTAATTTAACTTTCTCTTTTTTCCCATTTCCTTTTTGCAAGTAATGAGAGTTTCGTACTATAAAAATAATTTTCAGTGTTACAAGTGGTGACACAGGAAACATGAACTTGTGAATCTCCTCTTTGGTGAAATGTGTGAGATCTGTGCAAATTCCTGCTTCCCATCTTACGTGGGAAGTGTTAAAAGGGGAAGCTCAAGTTATTCCTCTGTAACCACTTATAAATATTGTCAGGAACTGCCCTGACACAATGTCATGACACAATCGGTAAGGTGCACCCATCCTTATGTGCGTACTTGCTAGTTTAGTCTGCTCCAAGGTTGGATCATAAACACCATCCATGTACTAAATGGAGCTGCCATAACTACTTTAAACACTTACCTCTGATCTACATAATCAGCTGATTGCTATATATGGATGCTGGGGTTTTTTCTTTCTTTCTTTTTAAATTGCTGCAGGTACCTGGATGTTAGTGGCTGTAAAGAGGTCACTGACATTGGAGTTCAAGCTTTGGCGGGGAGATGCCGGAAGCTTTCTTTCCTTGATTTAAGTTCCACTGCAACCAGCAAAAGAGGGTAGGGTGTTTGAGGACATTTTGCAAGTGACGTGTTCAAGGAAACATGCAATAAAAATGTAATCTGACCTTCAAACAGTAGCAGCCAGTAATGGTACGGTGGAGCTGCCCTCCTGACACCTATGTTTCTGCAGCCTGCCTGGGGAATGAGGCAGGGCGGGACAGTTCAGCTCCAGATTTGTGGTTTGAACTGATTTATTTTCAGGCAAAATTTGGAGTTTCACTATCTCCCTTTCAGGCTACGTACCTTGTGCTACTGACACATCATATGGCTGTTGTAGAGCATAAAGACTATTTCTGATTAGTTTATTATCTACCTTTAAAAAGGAGAGTGGTTTTTGTTGTTGCTAAAGTTACCTGGTGTGCATCAGTGGCTACTAAGCTCCAGTTGTTACCAGTAGGTGCAATTTGTAATCTCCCTTTTCATCATGACTGGATTTTCACCCCCAGAAGCTGAGGATCTGCTAATTAAGATCCAGAGTGGAGAGTAGACAAAATAACCTAAGAGCTTTTCCCCGAACCCTTCAATTTCCCATTCTGATTTGCAGAGCATTAAGACTGTTTCCTAGGTAGCTATGGCAACAGCTATATAATTGTAAGTGCGTTATGTTCTTTAGATGCATTCTAGCACTGCTGGACTATCCGGGCTGCATCTGATTGGTCTGCTCTGTTTAACTTTTTGGTTCCATTATTTTCAGAAATGTTTCCAGCTGCTTCTCATGTAGCTATTTTTCTTCTATGAACTAAGTGGATTTAAATGTCACAGCACTGGAACATGTCCTCCTTGTAGTTATTCAGGCTGCAGCACATTCAGCTAAATTGCTGTAATAATATTAATGGACTTTCTTGATTGCATTGCCCTCCACTCCCACTGGCTGCAAGCAGATCAGTATCTTGTTAGCAACAGGCTCTGAAATACTTGAATAATATTATTTTTATTAATTTATTAAATCTCATCTGTAAATCTCAGGATACAAAACCACACAAAATGCATAATAAAAAAAGAACAAAAATAAACCAATAACCCTCTCGCCCCCACCCAAGCTGCATCCTTGTTAAGTATATTGAAGCTGATGGTTAATGAATGTTTTGGACATTTAATCCAGAGACTGCCAACCTGGCAGTCCTGGGTGCCATGACACCCATGAAAACCTTCATTGGGGCCTCTAGGCTAGGCTCTCAGACTCTAAACTGGCCCTCCTGGAAAGAAAGCTATGAGGTGAAATGTGCAGGTGCCCTTCTAAACAATTTCTAAGCAAGTTAGGTAAAATGAGCTGGTCTGGCTGTTCCTGTCTGTCAGTGTTTTTAAGCAAATGAGTGGAGTCAGAGCTAAGTGAGTTGTTTGGATACCAAACAGTAGAAATCCCTGGGGTCATAAGAGCTTCTATTTTCTGCTCCCCATTAGTATGCTTCCCCTGCTTCCATCTTATTTTTTTAGCAGAGCTTGGAATCTCCATGATTTCCCTTCCCTTTTTCCTGGCAACCATGATGTACTTTTCCTGTGGTGGTTTTGACTGAGATCAGGTACTCCTTGGAAGTTTTTGGGTTTTTTTGCAAATACTAGTACACAGTCAGTAAGTATGGGTGGGTGTTAAAAGAGGACTTTCCCCAAATGGCAAGTGCAAAATGTGAAAACTTTGCAACAAGACTCAGGGATATCTCCTACTTTACATGAAATGATGTCCCTGCACGCCTCAAGAAGTCACTGTAAGTTACGGTACAATAGTATGCATTGTCTACTTCAGAAATAAATCTCCTTAGGTTTAATGGGGAATAGTCCCTGGAAACTGGGCACAAGAGGGCAGCTGAGCTTTTGGTTTAGGATTGGCATTAGGGAAAGCAGAGCACTTGTGACTTTAACAGCTCTATGTCTACAATCAGCACCAGCAGGATATAACTGACTTCCCATGATAAGCATGAGGTTCTTGAGGTAGTAGAAGCAGCAATGACTATGCTCTCTAATTCTGTGTTATACCATGCCCCCATGCCAACTATTTTGTGACTGGCACCCACAACACTCTCCCAGAATTCAAAATGTACCAACTGGTCCGTAAAGGTTGGTAACCCTGGTGTAGAAGCTAACCTCTTGTATGTAACCTTCAGAAATGAACGACAAAATAAATACTTTATGGAACAAAGTTAAGAAAACGTGAAATGTGGCTTCTCCTACAGCAAAGCCTTTCATTGCTAATTTAAGGAGTGCAAATGCATTACATCCTGTAGAATACATATACCCCAAAAATGTCTGAATCATCTTGCAAATAAGTAGCTGGTCTTGAAAGCATGAAATAGCTTTTCACCCAGTGCTGTGTCCATCAGGAATTGGTGACCTTTGATGGTTTAGAATGTGCTGTGTGCTTAATCCGAGAAGTGACTTCCTAGAGCAAAATTGCTTTTCAAATCTTATTTCAAAAGCAGAACTTAACTTGTAGCTTGTGTCTTGTTTATGGGCTTCAGGGTTTGCCTGTTGGCTAGTTTCTGCTTCAGGACTTTGGAATGTGTGAAGCTGAGTTTCTGCAAGAATATCTCCCTGGATGCAGTTGTGAAATTATGCAAAAATTGCAAAAGGTGAGTGTGACTTCCTCTAATAAAATCCAGGTATTGATGATTTCATTGACTTAATAGTAAAGGGATCAACAATAGGACCCTGCTGGAACTAAATTACGAGGAAAGGTTTCAGTATTTGGAGGGTAGGATGGAGTATCCTGGAGGAGGGCATGGCTTGAATGGAGCAGAAAACCATTGCACTGTTTTATTATAGGTTCCATTTGTTTGCCATAATGGCTAAATGGAGCCTCCATGTGCAGAGGCAGAATGAATACCAGTTGATGTGGGGCAGCAGTAGTGCTATCAGATTCATGCCCCATTGGTCGCCAGAAATTGCTTTCAGAAACAGAATGCTAGATTTGATGATCTTTTGATCCATCTTTAGCTGTCATTTTCAATGACAGTATGAACAGGTGGTGGAGATGTAATCCACCCCTAGGGCTTTGTGCCCCTTGATGTTCATGTAAGCAGGAACTCCATACAATTGGACTTCCCAGGCTGTGTATGGCCATATGTAGGGGCCCATTTCATGCATTCAAAGGAATGTGAAGTTGCTGAGGGAGAGGCAAGGATCCAAAACAATGTTCAGTTTATTCAAACCTGCATTAGGAAGAATTCATGTGTGTGCGCAGATTTTAATGCCCTGTAGTTAAGATTAAAGGCAGTGAGTGTGGTGTCATATTGCATTCCAGAGCAATTTGCATTCCAGACCTTTATTGTTTGTTTTATTTTGTAGTGTGAGTAACCTTAGTCTCCTTTGAGGTAAATGAATGGTGAAACCTCCATTAAACATTTCCTCGTTTAACAAATTCTTTAGAGATACCGTAATGCTATCCTGCCTTTTTATTTTTCACTTGATGCTGCTGTTTGGTTATTTGCTGGCTGGCTGGGATAAGGACAATGTAGGTGGTTTTGATATTATTCAGTCGTAGAAATACCTCTTACTTTTTGCAGTGCTTCAAGTAAGTTTTTATTACCAGCGGAAGAAGAGCTGTTAGTACGGGAGGAGACCTGGCAACAAGAATCAAGAATGACAATCAAATTTTAGTTTTCTTGTGGATAGAGTTTGACATCTCTCAAGGTGATAGCTTGAGAATTCCAAAAAGTGCTGGCAGTCTTCAAGCAGGAATAGTTCAGGCTCCCGTCACTGGATTTGCAAGGAGTTAGCACATTTGTTTCTCCAGAGATAGTGGGCTCACTCTGTGAAGTAGGAAGCACCTTTTAAACATTTATGTTCTTAGGGAAGAAAGAGAGCTTGCCTCCTCCCCTCTGCTTCCCTTTAGTTTTCTCTTTCCAAATTCATAACTGCCAAACTGGCTTCAAACTGTGTCTCTGCTGTCTCTCCCAGCTCTTGTCAGTTATTACCCAGTGAAGGCAGAATCCTAGTCCATCAGGAGAATATGCCTAGCTGTTAAGAACATAGAACGTTGCCTTATATCAAATCAGATCGTGCTCTCTAGATGTTTTGGGTACAACCTCCATCAGCTCCAGCCAGGGTAGCCAGTGATCAGGGCATAGCTGTCAACCGTCCCTTATTTGGCGGGAAACTCCCTTATCCCAGCACCATGTTCCACTGCTGTCCCTTATTGATGATGTCCCTTAAATTTCCCAAGTTTCATGCTCGCCCGTCTCGGGAGGGAAGCAGTGGCTCGGGGTCCTCCCTTTTCCCCCTCAGGGGCGTGTCATGAGGAGACAGGTGGTGGCGGGTGGGCAGGCAGCCCCTCTCTTGCGAGACTTCCGCTGCACTGCCAGGGGAAGCCGGAGGCGGCAGCGGCGGCTGAGGAGGCGGCCTGAGGGAGGAGGAAGAGGAGGGGATGGGGAGGGACGCAGAAGGGCGGTGCTTCAGCGGCCGCCGTGGCACCGCAACTGCCTCATGCCGGGCTTGCGGGCGAGAGTCTCTCTCCCTCGCCCCCCCCCTTGGGCGGGGAGGGGCCTATGGAACTCCTCACGCCAGGACGACGGCAGCCCCGACGTGCTGCTTAGCATACCCTCCAACCAGTGCAACATCTTAGTGTAGTGATTTCCCCCTCTGCATCCCTTTCATAACTCTATTTTTATAAACCATTTGTCCATCCATAGTTCAAATTTTTACTACAAGTTTTCTGTCAATCCTACCAATATGTGTAACTCTTTACAATAGCTTTTCAACTAAATTATAAACTTTCCCCATTCTTTATTAAAGAGGTCCTCTTCCTGGTTTCTAATTCTGCCTGTAAGCTTTGCCATCTCGACGTCGTTCATCAGTTTTGTCTGCCACTCTTCTTTGGTTGGAGTTGTAGACCTTTAGGATCATCTAGTCCAACCCCCTGCTAAACACAGTCAGTCGCAGCAAAAGCAGCATGGCTCCATCAGTGCCGGATTTCTGTATAAACTAAGCAAAATCCCTTATTTTCGAGGCTGCTGGTCCCTTATTTTCAAATCTGTAAGTTGACAGCTGTGGATCAGGGATGATGGGAGTTGTAGTACAAAGCATCTAGAGGGCATCAGGTTGGAGAAAGGACATGTACACTGACCGGCCGCAGTTTTTCATGGTTCTTTTTCAGCTATACCTAGAGATGCTGAGGATTGAACCTGGACCTTTGGCATGAAAAGCCTGTGGTCTACTCATTCTGTCACCACCCCAACTAAAATAACCCCAATAACAGATGATAAAACTCTATAAACTCCCAGAAAGTCAACAGCTACTTGGTAGAGGCTTCAGTGGCGCACGTAACGCACGTTCATCCTACTATCTGCAGAGCATCTTACAGGAAAGGCCCTCTGGCATTTTTTTAAAGGAAGCAACATATTTTCAGGAACTTATTCTGTGGCTGCCAGATGACTAGTAAAATAAATTAATGAACTATCTACAAATGTTGTTTTTTCCCCCCAGATTGAAGATACTTCATTTATATGGTTGCCACTTTGTGCCTGATCTGGACTCCATTAAAAGAATCAATAAAAACGTTGAAGTGCTGCATGACCTGACAGCTACTAAATTGTCATCTGAATGAGGAACTTCACAAAAAACAATTTTGATTCAGCAAAGAGATATTATATTAGTTTTTCCTGCTCAGAGTTTTATTAAGAAGACGTACAAATTTATACTTGGGCAAGGTATAGAATCTACCTCTACTTAGCTTTAATCCAGATACTATCTCTGCTGCTACTGTACCTTCAATATCTGTGAAATAAGAGAGGAGAAACGTGTCTACTTTGCACAAGGCTTTTGCAAGTGATAGCGTTTAACATAATTTGAAAAAGTACAATAAACAATAAGCATAAATTGTGGTTAAAGTGTTTGACTTAATTCATATTTTATTATTTATTTAAAAGTATGTGTAGAAGAAGTATGAGGAATGGAAAAGCTATCTAGACACATATGAGCCTGCCACATACTAGAGGTCCTACTTTCTTCCAAACCGACATTTGACTACAACAAAGGAAAAGGCTTTCTCTGTTGATGCACTCAGATTTATAATATAATATAATATAATATAATATAATATAATATAATATAATATAATATAATATAATATAATATATAATATTATATAATAATAGAATAATATAATATAATATAATATAATATAATATAATATAATATAATATAATAATAATATAATAATATAATATAATATAATATAATATAATAATATAATATAATTATATTATATAATTATATTAATTTTAATATTTACACACACATCCTCCGGCTTACCCTGGTTAATTTTTCAATAAATACCGGTAAATAAATAATGATTTTTATGCTAGCTGCATTTCTTTCTGTGCAAATAAAAGTGTGATAGAACTATTTTAAATACCGTAATTTTTGCCCCATAGGACGCACCGGCCCATAGGACGCACCTAGTTTTTTGGGGGGGAAATAAAGAAAAAAAAATTATTTCCCCCCCAGGTGCAGGGCTGGAGCGGGGGAAGCCCGAGCTTCCCCCGACCCCAGCCCCCAGAACAGGCTGCTATCCGCTAGCCGTGGGAGAGCTGCGCGACTTCGCGCGGCTCTCCCACGGCTGGCAGAGCGCTGCGCAAAGCCCGAAGCCTGGGGCGTGCTGAGCTCAGCGCGCCCCAAGCTTCTGGGTGCCGGCAAGCTCTCCGCTAGCCGTGGGAGAGCTGCGTCTCCCGCGGATAGCTTCCTGAAGCCTGGAGAGCGAGAGGGGTCGGTGCGCACTGACCCCCCTCACTCTCCAGGCTTCAGTGAAAGCCTGAATTCGCCCCATAGGACGTGCACACATTTCCCCTTCATTTTTGGAGGGGAAAAAGTGCTTCCTATAGGGCGAAAAATACGGTACATACATAAATAAATAAATACATAAACAGGACAATCCAGTTACATAGGTAAAACTCAGCTAGGGAGCTGAAGTGGACCTACTATTTTGTATGTGCTTAAAATGTGTGCAGGAAAACATGGTGAATATAGCCAAACACACATATTTTTGAATTGTGAATCACAAGTAGTGGACCACATTTAAATCCTGATGATTTCAATGAGTGATGCAAGAGAGGATAAAATAAGAACTTTATATGTTAAGAGTTATTTATTTATTTATTTATTGACTTTTTCTGGATTGGGCTTACTGATCATAATTTCCAGCCTCACAAAACTGGTGCTAGAATCATCCTGTTCTAATGTTGAGCACTGGGGTGCCTAAATATAGTAAATATGGAGTAAAAATGGCAATGAGTCCACAGGAAGTGCGCTAATGGTTACATGTCTTATTTGCCATCACAAAATTGGTGCCATGATTGCCTACATGAAATACTCTTGAGAGATTTCTGAAAGCTCCATTATACTTTTAGGCAGTGCTTCTTTTCTTTAAAAAATGTTTAGGGGTACTCTCATTTTGACTCAAGGAAATCACCATTTTATAGTTCAAATTGGGAAAAATAAATACAGTAAATGGACAAAAGTACAAAGATTCACAAAATGTTTAGGGGTATAAAGGTAAAGGTACCCCTGCCCGTACGGGCCAGTCTTGACAGACTGTGGGGTTGTGCGCCCATCTCACTCAAGAGGCCGGGGGCCAGCGCTGTCCAGAGACACTTCCGGGTCACGTGGCCAGCGTGACAAAGCTGCATCTGGCGAGCCAGTGCAGCACACGGAAACGCCGTTTACCTTCCCGCCAGTAAGCGGTCCCTATTTATCTACTTGCACCCAGGGGTGCTTTCGAACTGCTAGGTTGGCAGGCGCTGGGACCGAGCAGCGGGAGCGCACCCCGCCTGCGGGGATTCGAACCGCCGACCTTTCGATCGGCAAGCCCTAGGCGCTGAGGCTTTTACCCACAGCGCCACCCGCGTCCCTTGTTTAGGGGTATGCGTCCCCCCAGAAAAAAGCACTACTTTTAGGTTCTAAAGCTAGTTGAGTTTTGAAACTAGAATTTTATTTTACAGTGAAATAGGATAGAAAAACGTCTTACCTCAATGAATGGTTGCTTTGATATCAATGTTATAAGTAATTAAGCTGCTCTTTTCCCCTTATGGGGTACCCAAGAGCCCATATAGAGTCCTTTTGTAGGTTCTCTATCGGTAGGAGAAAATAACAGAGACCAACCAGAGAATATTGAGAAGCAAAGCAGCTAGTAAGTCAGATCTTTATTAACTGTTGCAGCAGGGTGCTCCCCCACACGCAGGAGAGAGGAGGACCCAGAACAAAGGTGTGCCTGCCCTTATTTAGACATTTTAAATTGCCCACCCTGGAGTCCAAGACCACCCCCCGAAACATCATACATACATCACAGAAGGGGTGTAGCCCAAGACCACCCCCCAGATACACCATATCTACATCACAGAAAAGGCAGTCTACAACAGAAATCTGAGTGCATTGTTTTTACCCTGTCTGACAGATTACCTGTTAATGGTCACTTGACTGGATTACCTGGGAAGCCTGGCTATCCTTTTGTAATGACAATACTTACGGTAATTTCTGAGCCAGGTCACAGGCTCACCCTATTCACACCTTAAGGCAGGATTTGTGAGGACAGAGACAATGGGGAGGTTTCTGCATTTCCTTCGACCTTGTAGAGAAATATTTGAGGTGACCGATAGAGTCAAAATGGATTTAGGACTTTTCCTGTGGGTTTCAGACATGTGGTTTATATATGTGTTTGCTTGGTACATTTATGAACATTCATTATATATTTATAAGACATAAAAAATCTTATAACATCTACCTAGCAGAATTACTCAGTCATTGAATTCAAAGAGGGCACTATGTAGACTAGAGACCAAATCTGACACATTTTTAACATTTAATTTAAATTGGGGTTGCATTCAAACTGCTATCTCTTGTCCTCCCCCCTCCCCACAAATGTATAAGACATAAAGCTTTGTTTTCTCTTTTTGTGCTGAGAGCTGCGTCTCCCAACGCCCACTCTTACTGCTCATAAAAATAAATCATCTTTTGTTGGGTGGTTTTTCTGCCAGTTGCTTGAATAGGCTGGGTGGTGCCAAGCCTTCATAGGTGGAAATTGGCAGCCTGAATAAATACAACCAGTGCCATCCATTTTATAGGTTACATCCCTGTGACAGTGCTCAATGACGTCATATTTGATCTTAAGAAGAGAGCCAAGGGAAAGGGCCTGAATGGTTGGGACAGAATGTATTCATCCCTTGTTCGTAACCCTCTTTCAGCCCATTCCTGAAACTTGGTCGCAGTGTGCCAAAAGATGTGTCACCAGGGGCGTCTTACCCATAGAGGCTACTGGCGCGGGGCACCAGGGCGCCAAGTTCTGGAGGGTGCCAGGGAAGAGGTAGAGGCTGGCTGCACCTCCGGGCATCAGGTCGCCACCCTTGCCCACCTCCACCATGCCGCGCTGAAGCAGCGCCATGCCCAGAGCCTCTCTGCCTTGGCCACCGTGGCACAAAGCGGCCAGCTGAGCCGGAAGGTGCCGCGTCCAGCCTCCGCCTCTTCCCTGCCAGAGGAGCCGCCCTCCAGCTGCTGCCCACTCTTCCAGCCCCGCCAGCAGTGCCGTCCTCCCTAAAAAATTCTGGAAAATGGGGGGCGGGCACCGGAGGGAGCTTTGCACAAGGGCGCCAGATATGCTTAAGACTGCCCTGTATGTCACCACACCACCTCACATTTTGCACATGCAGTATGTTGGTCTGGGTGGTTGGGGGACTGTTCAACTAGCTATTGAACACACCTCCCCATGTCTCTCTCAAGTTCCATTTTTGAATCCAAGACTCACTCTTAGAGGGCATGCACAGCTGCCCTCACCAGCCCATCTAGTGTTGATGTAAGTCTGCGGGTTTAAGACCTTTATTTTGCCTGTTCCTTGAAGCAAAAAAATCACAATTGTTCTATAGGTGAATAGAAACCAAAATCACAGGGAGCAGCAGCATTATGTGAAGATAATAGTCAATTATGAATCTATTTTGATTAAGGACTCATATTCCAGAAAATACATTGGCACACTTTCTGTTTCGACAGACAGCTAGTCTGTTTTTGTCCTTGTAATATATGTAGGCAATACAATCTAAGTGATATCTGTTAACTGTAGTTAGAGCAAAGAAACCTGTTCAGCAAGTGAGCCCTTTCTTAGCGAATCCCAACCTCGCAAAACCAGTGTTGCAACTCTATGCCACTTCCTTTCTCTGGTTCTCAGGTAATCTATTTTGAGAACACTGTTCTGCAAGCAGAAAGGTCAGTGTGTTTAATGTTTAGAAGCCACACACTTGTAAAGTCTAGACTTGTTAGTCTTCGAAAGGACCCCTTATAATAAGGAAAAGAGATTGTGCTCCTTTCAGTTTTTCCCTTATATTCAGCAATAATCCATACAAGATCAGAGTTTAGTGGCACAACACATGGAAAGGTCTACTAGGTCCTTTGACCAAGTTTTTGACCAATGCAATTAAAAGATTTTAAGACTACAGGAAAGAGCACAGGGAAATACCGTATTTTTTGCACCATAACACTCACTTTTTTCCTCCTAGAAAGTAAGGGGAAATGTCTGTGCGTGTTATGGAGCGAATGCCTGCGGGTGGCGGGGGGGATCTGCTGTAGTCGTGAGCAGAGGATCCATGGTTCCCCTTCCTTCCCTCCTCCGTGGTTACAAAGCATGGATCCACATGGATCCTCAGGATTTTTGCATTGGACTACTTCAAACTCACTGTCAGATCACATGTCTGTGGCCACAGCATGAACCACAAAAATCATATATCCACTATTTCGTTTAGAATATTTTTTTTCTTGTTTTCCTCCTCTAAAAACTACGTGCGTGTTATGATCTGGTGCGTGTTATAGAGCGAAAAATACGGTATATATGAGAACTTACAAACTGTGGCTAGTTAGACCAATGGTCAGCCACAGAATTAAAAGGCAGCTCCTCTTTGCTTGTAGCCTTCCATGTGTTTTTGGTCCCCAGGATGCACACATCCATTTTAAAACACATGACTTCCCCCAAAGACTCCTGGGAACTGTAGTTTGTTAAGGGTGCTGGGAATTGTAGCTCTGGAGGGGGTAAACTACAGTGTCCTGGATTCTTTGGGGAAGTCATGTGCTTTAAATGTATGGTGTACGCAGAAACTCCCAGCAGCAGAACCCAGTCAGGAATTATGGGAGTTGTAGTCCAGTAGCAGCAGCACGACCACAGGTCCTTTTTTTTTTATAAGAAGGTAATTCTATTTCACATAAACCTATTTAGATAGACTCTCCACATACATATCTATAAGGAAACTGTCTCTTAACAAATACAAAATGCTGAAATGCAAGTGAGATAAGGGAGGAAAAAGAATGTCTCCATGGAAAAGATGCCTCATGGTGAAAATTCCATGTAATTTTAACACACTCCCAGTATGTTTAATGGGACTTAGTTCCGAGTAAGTGATTTTAAGTAGAAGAAGCCTGAGTAGGCTGCAGTCCTATGTATTTGGGTATGAGCAAGCCACACTTGCAATATAATCCTAAATGTCTTTACTCAGAAGTAAGTTCAACTTGCTTAGGATTGCTGCAAACAAAAACATGTCTGCTGCCTTAGATGAGCAACTGAAATAACTTACAGCACATCCCTATGGGAGTTTATTTGGAAGCGAGTCTCATATGCAGTTGGACTTACTCCTGGGTAAGTGAGCGCAGAACGGCAGCCTCAGGGATGCAAGAGAAATAACGCCCATTGTGTCTTTGCGCCATTGAAGGGGTTTTCCACGGGTGGCTTTATAGGAAGCAGGGAACAGGGAAGTGATTTTTGTCCAAGATAAAGAGATTCTCAAAGCAACCATCTCTATATAGGCAGAAAAACCTCCCTGGGCAAGAAAATTTTCGGATAGAATCCTTATAAATTAAGCTGGAGTGTTAGAAGACCATTGCTCAGTGATAAAGCTCAAGGTCCCATGTTTAACTCCTGGTACTTTCAGCTAAGAACATGGGTAGGCAAACTAAGGCCCCGGGGGCTAGATCCGGCCCAATCACCTAAATCTGGCCCACGAACGGTCCAGGAATCAGCGTGTTTTTACATGAGTAGAATGTGTGTTTTTATTTAAAATGCATCTCTGGGTGATTTGTGGGGCCTGCCTGGTGTTTTTACATGAGTAGAATGTGTGCTTTTATTTAAAATGCATTTGTGGGGCATAGGAATTCGTTCATTTTTCCCTCCAAAATATAGTCCGGCCCCCCACAAGGTCTTAGGGACAGTGGACCGGCCCCCTGCTGCAAAAGTTTGGCCAAGACGAACGAGGTAGCCGGTGCTTTAAGAGACCAACCGTGGTTGTGCTCTTAGGCGGGCTACTTCTTATATTCCCTACGGACTACATCTATGGCCATTGGCTGGGGGCCGCAGGCTGCTTAATCCGGATTAAGCGGTTTCAGCAAACCCTGAAACCCACGCCTTGGCGTCTAGTCCCCGCCGTGTGCTCTGCACCCTTGGCCAGTCCTAAAATCGAGAGGAAAGGAAAAAGAGAGAGTCGGAGGCGTGCGCTCCGACGGAATAGCCTCGGGCGCGCCGCTCCCTCCTCCTGGCCCCGCGCTGCTCTTGGGAGGCGTCGACGGCGCGGCCGCCTCTCCACGGCCAAACGCGGCGCTCCAGGTGGGCGCCGGGCGGGACGGGGCGGGCGCGGCGAAATGGCGCTGGGCTCTCGGAAGAAACTTTCTTGGCCGAGGGGGTGGAGCGCCGAAGGGGCGGCGCCGAAGGGAAGCGGCCCCCGCGGCGCCTGGGCGCGGGCAGGGTGGCTGGGCTGGGTGGCGGGTGCTGCTGGTCCCGCTTGCGATCGCCCTTCCGAGCCGGATCCAGCCTCCGGGTGCCCGATGGGCTCCCCCGGGGGAGAGCAGGGGCCCCTGGACGACGTGTCCTGGCTGCGCTCGCTCTTCGTGGCCTGCGACGTGAACGGCTCGGGCCGGATCGAGCGCGACGACTTCGGCGCGCTGTGCGCCGAGCTGCGGGTCCGGCCGGCCGAGGCCGAGGCCGTCTTCCAGCGCCTCGACACCGACCGCGACGGCGCCATCACCTTCGCCGAGTTCGCCCGCGGCTTCCGCGGCTTCCGGGGCGCCACGCAGCGCTGGAGGCAGAGGCAGCGGCAGCGGCGGCGGGACAGCGCGGAGGAGCCGTCCGAGGACGGGGCGGACGAGCCGGGGCTGGCAGATGCCCGCGACGTCTTGAGCCAGGCGGTGGCGGCGGCGATGGAGCCCAGCCAGGCTTGGCGGGACTTCGAGCAGCGGCTCGGCGACGAGGCCGGCTTCATCCCCAGGTAACCCCCGCCGTCGTCCCCTGCCGGACTGGGGGGCGTGCGAGGAGAAAACCGCGGGGAGGAATTCGGGCAGGCAGACAGGCAGGTGCAACCCGCCTCGGCGCCCGAAATGCCAGAACATCTGGGGTGTGCAGGGTGTTATGAATGGTAAAAGGGCTTCTGAGCATGGGCCGAGTAGCGTTGCCGGCCTTTCCCTCTCTGGCAGCGACTCTCTACAAAGTAGACAACGGTAGGAATTCCTATGCACCTTTCCGCCTGGAAAACTTGCCCACCTTTCAAGAATGATGGAGTGATGGGGAGCCTGTGGTCCTCCAGAAGCTGTTGGACTCCCGACGCCTCTCAGCCCCCCGTCAGCAGGGCTAGTGCTCAGGGATACAGAGGGCTGTAGCCCAACAACATCTGGAGGGCTGTAGATTCCCCCATCCTAAAGTGTGCACAGGGACATCCTGCTTGGAACAAGGCAGCATCCCTCAAGGCAGTTTACCTTTTGTCATTGATCAGCTTGTGAGGTACCATATTTTTCCATGTATAACACGCCCCTGTGTATAAGACGCCCCCGTGTATAAGACACCTCCTATTTTGGGGGACTCAAAATTAAGAAAATGGGGGGAGACTGCCCCCCCTTTAAACATTATTTTTAGTTAAAAAAACCTAGTCTTATACACAGAAAAGTTTGGTATTTCTTAGTTCTTTATTTGTGTGTCCTCCCCCACCTCACTTCCTCTGAAGAGCTCAAGGTAGCAGTCAGGGTCTCCCCCCCATTTTATCCTTACAGCAACTCAGTGGGGAGAAAGAGTGTGACTGACCCAAGTTAGTTATTCTAGTGGACCTTTCAACCTGGGATTCCTCATTTGGCACTAGCCACTGAACAACACTGTCTCTAAGATAAAGGGATAAAGAGACAAAGCTTGTAAGTCAAAGCATTTAGTTTCTAGGCATCCTCTTGCAATTTCAGAAATTAACTGGTGGCAATGGCACACTCCAGATGCATTTTCTGTCCACATAAACATTTTTATGTGTGTGTGTTTTTAAAAGAAAAGAAAACACACACACACAGCCTTTTCTCTGCCCCCCCCCCATTGTTTGAGATAAAACATTAGGCAGTGGCAATCCAGTCAGGCTGCAATAGGACTTTGGGATGGGAGAGGGGGGAACCAATAGTGCTAGAGGCCCTTAAGAGAATATTTTATGATGCAATCCATATCTTTGAAATATCCTGTGCTACAGGTCTGCAAGGTGCCACGTCGCTTCTGGACTCCTTTTTGTCCATTACTGCAGGCAGACGGTGCTACTCTGTTTGTGGGTTTCAGGTCTTTTCTCTTACTGCTTTAGAAACCCCAAAGCAAGCAGCAATAGTTATCTGAAGGCATCCCAGTTCTGTAAAAGTTTGCAGAACACATTGCGAAGAAGAAGAAAGTGTACCTTGCCACTCCCTCCCTATTTTTGGAGTGGGCAGTTGCTGCCCAGCTTACAAGGAAAATATTGAACACAAACAAATGACCAAATAAATCGTTATCTTTTATTGCATCTGTTCCTGTTTAGTGTTGGGGCTCTATTTACAGCTGGAATAGCAAGGGTAGTTGTGTGGCTATTTAAGGCAGGGCAGGAAGTTCACCCTTGGGCTGCTTTGGCTCTTGTGAAAATACTGCCCCTTCCCCATCTGTAGATGATCCATCTGCTATAGCAGGCCTGTCCAAATGGCAGCCCTCTGCACTGGGGTAGGAGCAGTTTTGGAACAGGCTCTTCTCATGCCACACTCCGTGTCTTTTTTTGAGACTGGATATGGCACTTCCTACGACTTCAAAGCAGAGGCTGAAAAGCAGTCAGAAAGAAAGGTCGAATTTGGTATAAAGAAGTGTTTGAAACTCCTATTGTTCTAGGTACATTTTGTGACAGAGAGTTTCATTAGCGTGAGAAGTTTATGAACTCTGTGCGCAGTACTGCACTGTCCCTCAGACCTTGTGGGGGGGGGGAGGACTATATTTTTTTGGGGGGGGGAATGAACGAATTCCTATGCCCCACAAATCACCCGGCGATGCATTTTAAATAAAAGCACACATTCGACTCATGTAGAAAACACCAGGCAGGCCCCACAAATCACCCAGGGATGCATTTTAAATAAAAGGGCACATTCTACTCATGTAAAAACACTCTCATTCCTGGACCATCTGCGGGCTAGATTGAGAAGGTGATTGGGCCGCATCCGGCCCCCAGGCCTTAGTTTGCCTAAGATTTCAGATCAAAACTGCAGAGTGGAAGGAAAGGAGGACTTTTTTCTGCCTCTCCACTTCCAGCTACTCTCTGAAGTCTGGAGAAGAGACCCTCTTAAGAATATTAGGGGGGTGGGCAGGGGAAGGACTGGACCATGTGAAAAATGAACACAATATTTTAGCTGTAGTTCATTCATTTTCAGCTTTGTATTCTTGCTATAAAAAAAGTGTGCCTAGATATTCCATTGTTGCGCCCATAACCTCGGTTTAAGGTGTCATTTAGCTCCTAGTTTTCATATCTCAAGTTTCTAACACTGGTATAAAGGCAAATTCATTCACTCTGCAGAGCAGTGAAATCAGAATTTTGTAACTGTTTTAATGCATGCATGTACAGGTTACCGGCCAGAAATAACTTCCGTATGTGAAGTGATCAAAGCACCCAAAGGTTCCTCCCTATCTCATGGATGGTTTAAATTGGAGGCAGTCAGGCTTCTGAATACCAGTTTCTAGAAGCCACAGGAGGGAAGTGTTCTTTTGTTCTTGGGTCCTACATCCGGTTTCCCGCAGACTTTTGGCTGGCTACTGTGAGAACAGGATGCAATCTACATGGGCCATTGGTGATCCAGCAGGGTCTTCTTAGGTTTGTGTTCTCTCCCCGTATGTATGACAACAACACAGGTTTCCATTCAGCTTGAATTGCAATTCAGTTTGGGGAAAGGGCATAGCTCCGTGGTAGAGCACCTGCTTTTCATGTAGAAGGTTGCAAGTTCAATCCCCGGCAGGGGCAGGTAAGGCTGGGAGAGACGCTGCCACTCTGTGTAAACAGTATTGAGATAAATGGACCAGTGGTCTGACTCACTATGAGGCAGCTTTTTATGCTCCTGTGGAATCCTGTGTATCCTATGTAAAGGTAAAGGTACCCCTGCCCGTACGGGCCAGTCGTGTCCGACTCTAGGGTTGTGCGCCCATCTCACTTAAGAGGTGCTGTCCGAAGACACTTCCGGGTCACGTGGCCAGTGTGACGAAGCTGCTCTGGCGAGCCTGCACCAGCGCAGCACACGGAAACACTGTTTACCTTCCCGCTATAAAGCGGTCCCTATTTATCTACTTGCACTTGGACGTGCTTTCGAACTGCTAGGTGGGCAGGAGCTGGGACCGAAAGACGGGAGCTCACCCTGCCACGGGGATTCGAACCGCCGATCAATCGGCAAGTCCTAGGCACTGAGGTTTTACCCACAGCGCCACCCGCATCCCATGTGTATCCTATGTACCTGGGACTATTAATGTAATCCTGTGCATGTCAACTCAAGTGAGTCCTGCAGAGTTCAGCAGAGCTTACTTCCAGGTAACTATGTACAGGATTGCATCCTCAGGCCCATTGAACTTGGTGGGCTCTCCTTCTGAGTAACAAACACGCATAGGAAGTGGACTATCTGGGCCTGCAACAGATATTGTCAAGAACGAGGATTTAGGCTTAGCATTCGTAATCCTGTGAGGTGATAAATTATCTTGTGACAAGCATATCGCATTCTGTGTTTGCCTTTATGGATGGGCCCTGTGTTTGCGCAGTAAGAAGGCTCTGTTTGTGATAGCTGATCTATGATAGCCATTTCACCCAACCATGCTGTGACGTGAAAGGTGCAGTGACCAAATAGTAACGGTGACACCCTGGGATGCCAGAGGAGGGAGTGGTCATGCTAAAGAAATGCCAATCTGTGCATTTCTGCATCGCAGGCTTCTTTCATCCGCAATAAGTAGTTACCATCATTTTGCTTACGATGTTAACAGTTGGGCTTGCTGTTCTGAGTAGATTATTTGCTGTGACTGGCGTAAGGTCTCTTCTGTCAGATTTCAAAGGCCATTTTGCTTCTGCTGTATTATTGAGCTTTGTATGACAGAGGACAGCAAAGATGGGCTTTCCTTCCAACTGTATATAATAATTTATACTGCACTTCCTTCCGTATCTCCCAAAAGCTTTCCCCCTTTTGGGCAGCAGGTAAAGCTGTTTGCCTGGGCTTCTGTAGGATACTATAGCTAGTATGGGGCTTCAGTTAAGGAGTCAGTGAGTGGCTCTAAGTGGTTTTATGGACTGTGGTTTTACCTGCTCTTTTAATAATATTGGAATTATTTATGTATTGATCATTGTACTGTACCCTGGAATCTTAGGCTAAAGGAGAGACTTAGAAGTGTTCTTAATAGATAACTAAAACACATTCAATTAAAGAATTTCAATTAGTCACATAGGAAGAGATGTTTAGGTTTCTATTAAGGCTCCATCTAGGCCATGGGCAGGTAACCTGTCAGATTGGATTCCAGTTCCCATCATGGCCGCTGGTTGGGGAGTTCAGCAGGATCAAGAGGGCCAAAGAAGAAGAAGAAGAAGAGTTTGGACTTGATATCCCGCCTTTCACTCCCCTTCAGGAGTCTCAAAGCAGCTAACATTTTCCTTTCCCTTCCTCCCCCACAACAAACACTCTGTGAGGTGAGTGGGGCTGAGAGAATTCAGAGAAGTGTGACTGGCCCAAGGTCACCCAACAGCTGCATGTGGAGGAGCGAGGAAGTGAACCCGGTTCCCCAGATTACGAGACTACCGCTCTTAACCACTACACCACACTGGCTCTAGGGTTAGCCAGTCCTGATGTGGTCCAACATCCTGCTTTGGGTAGTTGTTAGTCAGATGCCTCCTTTATTTAAGAGCCATAGCTCAGTGACAGAGCATACTATCTGCATGCAGAGGGTCCTGAGTTCAATCCCTGGCATCTCCAGGCATCAGAGGTCGGATTTATGTGCTTTTCCAGACAGCAGCAAGAAAAAACAGGCAGTAAAACTTAGCTTAAAAAATGGTAAGAGTTTCTAAATTATTTGTATAGAAACCACAAAGATGGCTTGCTAAAGCCATGTTATCTAAGCTTGGAAAACCCGGCTTAGACGGCCTTACTAGTTGGATTCACATGGTGGAAGAGACCAAGGTGAGAGGGTGTGACCTAGCTAAACCTGGCAGGACAGCTGACTCTATGGTTTTAACCCCTTCATGCATTAATTACACTTAAGCAGCTTGGTTATATGAGGCTGCAGTTGATTATGAAAAGGAACTGAGATGTCAGATTTTCAAGGAAAGGTAAAAATTATCATTGATTTTCTGGAACATACGAAAAGGGGATCATTGCATTGCTATTGTTCACTTTGACACTTGAGTCCTGTAACTTGATCCATGTATCGATTTCCATGGTGTTCTGTGTTCTGAGTGGGCTTAATAAGGCCCTGGCTCTTTCATACAGAATCACATTAGAACACCGTTTCCCCTAGTTCAAGATGCTCCTTTGGCATGAAGTGTGAGAGTGCAAATTATCTACCAGGAGGCTGTTGAAAGGGATGCAAAGAAAGTTATGCTTCCATCTAAAGAACACTAACCTTTAGTGGTGAATGTACAACAAGCAATGCTCAGTGCTAGAAATGCAGTGAAGGGGACTCAAGAGTACACTGGGAATGAATCCACATGATACAACAAGAATCTAATTAGGCTTAGTATGCATCTGCCATATAAATATTTAAAATAATCTGCTTACACTTGTCTGTCATTTCAAGTAGCTTTGCGACCATTGGTTAGGACACTGGAAGATTGGTTCAGATTTCATTCTTACTGACCAATCAGCTAGAACACTGTAGCTTGTCTTTTCCTTTATATTTCTGAATAAAAAGGCTAGAGGGTTCTAGGCACTGCTTCTAGTTAGATAAGCAATGAAGTGTTGCCATGGCCTCCTTGTAGCCTGTAATGATTCTAATATGAACTTGCAAGAGCTGCGTAATTTATATTTCTGTTTTATTGAATCAGAAACTCCTGTATTGAAAATATTAACTGAATATAGATTGCAGTTGCCCATTTGAGATATTGGGCTTATGTAGAATAATGCAGATGATCAGGAACTTTATCTATTCAGTATCTTACAAAATTGTTATAACATTATTTTTTAAAAAGATTGGAAATCCCTAAAGTCTTCACTTAAATATATATGTATTTTTTTTAAAAAAAATATATGGATTGTGTGGGTGTGTTATCTTTAAAACAACATAACCAGAAAGGTTTGCAGAATAGGTGCTTTTTAAACTTGGAAGGGAGTCCTTGGTTTGTCCTGTTTTCTGAAAGGCAAAGTTATTCTTCTTTTTGTAAGATGGTGGTTGCCAAACAAAGGCTGCTCAGGTATAGCAGACTGCTGAGTTGGTGGTGGAATGAGGCATGTGCAAAGAGAGTTTGTGTAAGCATCTGCCTCCCTTTCAGCAGCTAGTCCTTATCGCAATGCCATGGATACAATGTTTGCCATAGCACTTTGAATGCAGTCCAGCTGCTTAATAGGGTGATAGAGTGAATTGCCATAGCTTTTCATAGTGTGAGCGTGCAGATGCCTGGTTTGATTCTAAAGGTAAAGGTAAAGGGACTCCTGACCATTAGGTCCAGTCGTGACCGACTCTGGGGTTGCGGCGCTCATCTTGCTTTATTGGCCGAAGGAGCCAGCGTACAGCTTCCGGGTCATGTGGCCAGCATGACTAAGCCACTTCTGGTGAACCAGAGCAGCGCACGGAAATGCCATTTACCTTCCCGCCGGAGCGGTACCTATTTATCTACTTGCACTTTGACATGCTTTTGAACTGCTAGGTTGGCAGGAGCAGGGACTGAGCAACAGGAGCTCACCCCGTCGTGGGGATTCAAACCACTGACCTTCTGATTGGCAAGCCCTAGGCTCTGCGGATTGCACCACAGCGCCACCTGTTTGATTCTACTGAATGGCAATTCTCATGCATCACTTCAGACAGAACGATGGTCAAAATGGGATAGCTGAGGTGAATTGAGACACATGACAAAGTTAGGTACAGTGGTGCCTCGCAAGACGAAATTAATTCGTTCCGCAAGTCTCTTCGTCTTGCGGTTTTTTCGTCTTGCGATGCACGGTTTCCCATAGGAATGCATTGAAAATCAATTAATGCGTTCCTAGGGAAACCGACTTCAGACCAGGTCCAGGGACAGTCTGTCCCCGGACCTCTTCTGAAGGCTGGGGGGGGGGGGGACAAGGGCTTTTCTTCCCACCCCCAGCATTTTAAAAAACCCTGGGACAGCGGAGGACTTCTCCGCTGTCCGGGGCGATTTAAAAGCCCCTGGGAAGGCAGGCAGGGGGGACAAAGACTTTCGCCCCCTGCCCGCCTTCAGAAGGTGTTCCCGCCCCCCGCCCCGCTTCGGAACAGCGTTCCGAAGTGGGGCGGCTGGGGCAGGTCTTCCCGCCCCCCCTCCCCGCTTCGGAACAGCGTTCCGAAGTGGGGCGGCTGGGGCAGGTCTTCCCGCCCCCCCTCCCCGCTTTGGAACAGCGTTCCGAAGTGGGGCGGCTGGGGCAGGTGTCCCCGCCCCCCCTCCCCGCTTTGGAACAGCGTTCCGAAGTGGGGCGGCTGGGGCAGGTGATCCCGCCCCCCCCTTCGGAACAGCGTTTTAAAATGCTGGGGGTCGGGAGCGAAGCGCTGCCGACCCCAGCATTTTAAAATCTCCCCGTGTCCCGGGGAGATTTAAAAATGCTGGGGGTCGGCAGCGCTTCGCTCCCGACCCCCAGCATTTTAAAACCTTCCCGGGACACGGGGAGATTTTAAAATGCTGGGGGTCGGCAGCGCTTCCCTCCCGACCCCCAGCATTTTAAAATCTCCTCGGGACTGAGACTTCTCTGCTGTCCCTTGGAGATTTTAAAATGCTGGGGGTCGGCAGCGAACGCTTCGCTCCCGCCCGCCAGCATTTTAAGATCGCCCGGGGCAGGCGGGGGGGGGGGGGGAGCAAAGACTTTTGCCCCCCGCCGGCCTTCAGAAGAGGTCCTCTTCTGAAGGCCGGCTGTGGGCGAAAGTCTTTGCTCCCGACCGCCAGCATTTCCCTATGGGCTTTCGTCTTGCGATGCAAGCCCATAGGGAAATTCGTCTTGCGAAGCGCCTCCAAAACAGAAAACCCTTTCGTCTTGCGGGTTTTCCGTCTTGCGAGGCATTCGTCTTGCGGGGTACCACTGTAGTTGGTAGTGCAAAGCAGTCTAATCTGGACTCAGGTTCACTATCCCACGTGAGGGGAAAGGATTGTTATCTCCAGCCAAACATCATGCTCACCTCCTACTTCCTTGGGTGTGGGCTGTGCACAGAGTAGTACTAATGGGGGCAGATGCATGGATGCTTAGTCATAGTTTTGAGTCCTTTTTCTGTATTAAAGTGCAGTAGGACTAGTTCAAGACGCTTGTAGCCTGAGGTGAAGAACAAGATGACAAGCTCCCATTCCGTGTCCAGAAGCTGACTGAGCTGGTAGCTGGATCTTGTTTTAACTCTGGCAACGAAACTTGGTTTTCTCCTGCTCTTGAGGGCAACAGACTAGCTTAGGGGGCTCAGAAGTGGTCACGTGGCACACAGCTCTGTCATTCACCATCTCAGTGCCACTCCTCACTCCACCACGATGGCTGGGGACTTTGCTTGGGACAGCTTTTAAAATGACTTTGTCCTCCAGCCACAAGTGGAACTCCAAATCTTAATGCACTTTTTCAAGCTTGGGTGACTCAAGCTTCAGGTTTGACTGCTGAATGTAGATTTCTCATTATCATTTCATTACCTGGAAATGTATTTGAGTTTATGTGGATCAGAAATTCCTTAAAGGGATTCAGGTATTTGGATTTTGTTTCTGACTCGTCTCTGATGCAGAAGCAAAGGACAAAGTTAATGGGAACTTTGAACACAATATTTTGCTCCTTAATAATTCATTTTCAACAAATGGTCACAATATTTGGCGGCAGCATTGATGAACCAACTTGCACATATTTCTCCTGGAATATTGCAGCCTTTAAGTTACCAGGGTGCCATTTCAATCAATTGAGCTACAGTAAGAGGTAATGATAATCAGGGGTAGAGGTTGCTCTGAAACAATAATCTCAAGTGATCTGAAACATGGGGTTATATCCTGTCTTGGTCATACTAGCAGTAGACACATTGAAGTTAATGGACATGATTAACTTAAGTCCCTTAATTTCCGTGGTTTTACTCCGAGAAGAACTTACTTGGATACAAACTGCAGGAGGGAAGAATGATTTCCACATGCCCCTTCCTCTTAATGCCCCATGCAATTTCATGGACTAGCTAGCAGAGCAGTAGTCTTCAGTATTTTTGAACACCTGCCTTTAATCCAGGCATAGGCAAACTCAGCCCTTCAGACGTTTTGGGACTACAACTCCCATCATCCCTAGCTAACAGGACCAGTGGTCAGGGATGATGGGAGTTGTAGTCCCAAAACAGCGGGAGGGCCAAGTTTGCCTATGCCTGCTTTAATCCAAACATGCATTTGGGAACCCAACGCTTTTCCTTTCTTTCATATATTTGTCTGGTGCTACTGTTGTGACCGACCTTAGACCAGGCCACAAGCTGAAAGTGGGACCCAACCCAGTTGAAGACTGGGCTGCTTGTTAATCTATATTTCTCTATTGCTTTGTAAATCTCTATTTCTGGTACCCTGTGCCTCCGTGAAGGTGCTGTGGAGTTCCTGTTGAATGGCCCATACAATGCCGCCGCCCCGCAGAAGCCTTTAACTGGTGGCGTTGCCATTCACTGAAGATTAAGGGTGTCTTTGCCTTCCCAGCTGACCGTAGTTAAAAAACCTCTCTGTTTCCAAAATGGCTCTGGGGCTGGTGGTAGCAGTTGCCAACGCATGCTTTTAATTTCAAATCTCATTCAGCCTTTTTGTATATAAGCATTCAGGTGAGTGCCCGCTGTCGCCTCTAATTTAAAAAGACCCCATCGCCTCCTTGTGACTCCCGGTGCTTCCGGAGAGGGTTGCGCTGTTGCGCTTGCCTGTGGTGTGTTTTCTCGCTCCTTGCACCTGACTGGCACAGCATAAATGTAGGCCGCCGGAGTCTGCTGAATCAAGCTCTTTTGACAGTTGTAATTGGGCCAGCGAGGAACAATGAAACCATATTGTGGTTTTTGAGATCAAATAAGCTGAGCAAACTCCCGCAATTGCCGCCATATGTTTGTGACAGCAGCGGCTCTTCCTAGCCGAGCGCAGCAGGCGCAGACTGAACAGCATGGCTGGGGGCGGGGGGTTTGAGCCTTAAGCTTTCAACCTCCCTTCTTTCAGGCTTCTTGTTTGTTTAATCTTTGAAGCTGAAAAATCTCCAAGAACAGCAGCTGTGACGCGCTTGAGAACCAGAACAAAAGGTAGCACTGTCAGAATAGGGCCACGAAGCCTGCTCCTCAGCTCCCGAAGATAGGTTTACAAGGGCTCTGTGGAAAGGGAGGGGGCAGGGCTGTGGGGAGATGTGTATTGTGAAGTTGAGATGGTGGGGTGTAGAATAAATAAATAAATAAAGTAACAAGCTCTGATGCATGCATGCCATGGGCCATTATGCAGAAACAAAACCTGTCGCTTTCCCCTGAGAAAAATCTTTAAAAGCATTTGACCCACAAAGCGGCTTAAACATGCCTGACAGCGGTGGTAAACAAACAAACAAACAAACAAGCAAGCAACTTTTATATGCCATTATTAAATTGGCCTGGTGCCTTCCAGGTGTTTTGGGCTACAGCGCACTATTGCAATTCAAAACATCTTCCGGGAACTAGGTTGGCGAAGTCTGAACATTTCAGAGCTATGAAATGGAAGCCTCTTTTTCGAATCTCAGCTTGGCACTGAACCCGCTAAATGACCCTTATCCCTCCTGAGATTCAGTCTTACGTACCTAATAACTTTGACTGAATCAAGGCTGTGGTGATTTTTATGCAAGTAGGTTGTTTTAAAAAAAAAAGTGTGGATTTTTTTTTGTAAGTGAACCTACCGTATTTTTTGCTCTATAAGACTCACTTCTTCCCTCCTAAAAAGTAAGGGGAAATGTGTGTGCGTCTTATGGAGTGAATGCAGGCTGCGCAGCTATCACAGAAGTCAGAACAGCAAGAGGGATTGCTGCTTTCACTGCGTAGCGATCCCTCTTGCTGTTCTGGCTTCTGAGATTCAGAATATTTTTTTTCTTGTTTTCCTCCTCCAGGAAGGTCTGGTGCATCTTATAGAGCGAAAAATATGGTACCTTCCTGCTCTGCTTGTTGAAAATGATATGTCAGGATATTTGATGCCCCTTACAAGGCCAGTCTGGAAGAGTGTCCCCAGAAAGATGCCGTGTCCAGGAGATTGCCTGTCCACCAGTGTGTGAGGGAAGCTGTCCAGACACTTCAAACGCTTTCTCTGATTATTCAGAGCACTCAGAAAGATATCAACAGGCCCAATAACCGAGCCAAACGCCTTGGCCAGACGCTGCTGCATCCAGCCCAGGTGCCAGTTCTTTTCACATATCTCCTCAGGCCGCACTGCTGTTCTCCTTCGTAATATCAGCCATGCCATCCAGGGTCATTCCCCAACGCAGTGCGTCCTTGTCAGCATTGCTCTTCTGTGGTCAACGCAGGACAAGCAAGTCAGTCTCTGCACAAAGGAGCAAATGGGAAACGGATCTGACATAAAGAAACGGCAACATTCAAGCAACAAGTGGGCGAACATTTCAGTCTCCCAGGACACTTTGCTCACTGAGTTGTCAGTCTAAAACAAAGGAACTTCAAAGGGAGACCACAGTGTGAAGCTGTTGGACTAGAATTTATCAGGGAATTTGATTCTATTTATTTAGCCTTGAATAGAGACAATGGCATCCCCTCTCACTACAGGGGTGAGTTAACGTACTGCCATAGTGAATTGCCACTTTGCTTATCTTACATACATTTGAACGTTGCACACAATTGTCTCAGACAGGGCCTCTCGCTGTTGTTTTGCGCCACTGTTTATATCTCCCCCCCTCCCCCCGTTCCCATTGTGCATACTTGCCAACTGAGGAGAACAGTTCGTGCACCTGACAAGGTTGGCCGTCGTCCACAGAATTTTATGCCATGATAAATCTGTTAGTTTTTAAGATGACGTAAGACTGTTTTTGTTTTGTTTTTGCGGCAGCCAACTAAGACAGCTACATGTCTGGACAATTTTACGGAAGATGCACTGAAAATTTGCTTACCATTCTGTAAAAATAAAATTGGGCACCCGCCCTGTGGAACGCCCTCCCAGCAGATGTCAAAGAGAAAAACAACCACCAGACTTTTAGAAGACATCTGAAGGCAGCCCTGTTTAGGGAAGCTATTAATGTTTGACGGACTATTGTATTTTAATATTTTGTTGGAAGCCACCCAGAGTGGCTGGGGAAACCCAGCCAGATGGGTGGGGCATTTATTATTATTATTATTATTATTTGCCATGAAAGTTGGCCTCCAAAACCACCTCAGTTTGCCCTGATTCTTCCACCACCAATTCCAATGAGTATTTTGGTTGCAGTTCCTAGATCATATATATTGACTATCTTTAATTATCCCAACAGGAACGCCAGTGGCATCCAATGGTAGGTTATCGGTTGAGTTAAGTTAATTTTTGTTACAGCATCCTAGAAAAGCTTTTATCGTGCTGCCTTTCTTACTAACCGTGCATGGGCGTGTGCTTGCTGGTTTCTGTCCACTTCTCTAAAGTTTATCCTGCATCTAAAACCTTGCACTATATATATATTCTTCACACAATTATTGGGGAGCAGAGCTGGCCCCTTTGGCCCTGGCCCCCATTCATTGGGGCACACATCTGAACTGGCAAAGCCTGTGCTGAAGCAGCTGCTGGGTGTGTGGTCTTCGACACAAGGAGGCCACCCATGGGATCAGGAGAGCCACTTGCATGGAAGCCTAGGAGCAAGCAGCTGCTCACCCAAAGGCTTCATAAAGGCAGGGATCTGGTCCCACACATGGATGCCTAGGAGGCGGGGCCAGCAACAGAGAATCAGCAATTTCTAGAGTTGGAAGGGTCCACGAGGATCACCTAGTCCAGCCCCCTGCAGTGCAGGAATTTTGCCCAATGTGGGGCTCAAACCCACGACCCTGAGATTAAGAGTCTCCTGCTCTACCAACTAGGCCAGGGGTTGGCAACCTAAGGCCCATGGGCCACAAGCGGCCCACTGGGGTTGTTTAACCGGCCCACAAGCCACTCCCGAACTGAGCGGCCCGCTCGGTGAGTCCCTGCACACTGTTCTAAACTGGCTCAGCGTGGCACGGGGATTTGCTTCCATGGCGCCGGAAATCGCGCCTGTGCATACACAGATGCCGGCAATTGCGCGCGCACAATCCGGCCCACGGAGGGATCTCCGCTGGAGTGAACCGGCCCAGGCGTGGTAAACCTTGCCGACCCCTGAACTAAGCTATCCCAGCACATGCCTGGGCACAAAACCAGTATCATAGTTGGCATTTACACGGAGCAAACCGGTTTCTACCAAGTTTACATAAGCCAGTGGTGAGGAACCTCAGGAGCCAGATGTGGCCCTCCAGGCCTTTCTGTTTGGCCCTCCAAACTCTCCCCAGGCCACACCACTCACTGGCCCTGCTTTGCACCCCAAAGAGTGTTTGTCTGGCTGCAATTTACCTTCAAACTCCCATTATACCTCTTGCTTGGACGGAAGATAGAGATGCGCCTGAGCAGAAACTAGCCTACCGTACAAAGGCAAAGAATTACATTTGTTGCTTCACCTACTTTTGCTTCTGACCTCACCTTCCCACTGGCATGTGATCCTCAGAAAGTTGTGCAGAAGTTGCCTCTGTCCCCACAGTAAAAGCATTAATTATTGTGCACTGTTTCCAAAACATTTTGTAATATTGTTTTGAAGATATCCAGATCTCTTCTGAGTTGATGCCAATAACCAAAGAAATGCTAACAATTTTGTAAGGGTTAAATATAATTGGTTCATGGTACGAAAGCCTAACCCGCGAAAACTGAATAGGAGTGCTTTTTCCTTCGCCATTTCAACAGCCATCTCTGCATGAGATATAAACTGATTATTTGTGAGAAAATCTGCATATGCTTTAATTAGTAATTTTTTTCCTCTTCCAGGCAAGAACAGGTCAGTGTTCTGTATCAGAACATCAATATCGTGGAACCACGATTAATTCAACCTTATGAGCATGTTATTAAGAACTTTATTCGAGAGATCAAGCTTCAGAGTGCAGAGATGGAAAACTTAGCCATAGCTGTAAAAAGGTAAGAGTCAAATGTTTTGTACTTCACAGTGAAACAATTACCATTTTTGCCTGCAGTACATGGTGGTGTTTAAAGTCACACGATAATGTTAATGGCAGCATTCAACTGCCAAAATTTCACTGTGTGTCGGATGAGGCTGGTGGGTGTGAGAAGTCCAAATTAGCATTGGTTGACCTGGAGTCTCTGAGAAGCTGAATGAAATGCTTAAGATCCAAAGGCAGACTATTAGCCCAATATCATTCTTTTTCATGCTATGTTTTTTCCTTGCAATCATGGGGTTATCTCCTCAGAGTAGACCCACTGAAATTAATGGACACAGCCAACTTAAGTTCATTCATTTCAGTGAGTATAATGTGGCTGGACACAACCAAAATTCCTTCCTTATGGAATCAGGATTGTAACTTTAAAAAAAATGTCCTCTCAGAAGTCTGTTTTACTTTAAGGTTATATACCTTTGAACACACATATGTAAAAAGGAAATAGTTATCAATTATGGACTGTTCAAGCAGTATGCCATCCAGGCCGATGTGACTGGTGAAATGTGTTTGAACTTTTTGTTGCTGATGGTATATATCCAATATTATTCCATGAGAAGCAACAGTTTTAGGTCCCAGCTGATCTACCTTTTTGTGGTAACACATCATAGGAAGTTGGCAGCAGAAAGGGAAGCGGAAAATGAAGCTGCCTTCTTTGTGCTGCCATTAGAAGATGTTCAGAATGGTGTGTGAAAAACCACTTCACATACAGTTCTGCACATCATTTGCAGTCACAGCCTTGGTAATTGGATGTCCTAAGCAGTTACAATGCTTGGGATATCTGTGTAGCATGTACCATGCTAAGATAATTCGGTTGCTTTTAATGACAGTAATGAGAATCAGGTGACTTTAATTTGGAGTTGCCGGTCTGCACTATATATTTAAAGCAGTATCATACCACTTTAAACGGCCACGGCTTCCTGCCTGAGAACTGCAATTCGTAAGAGGTGCTGGGAGTTGTTAGGAAACCTCCTGTTCTTTCCAAAGTGCTGTGATTCCCAGAATTTCCTGGAAAGTGGTACTGTCTGATGAACTACTCTGTAGATCAGGCATGTCCAAAGTCCATTTTGGGGGCCTAATCAGGTCCACCAGTCAGTTTAATGCAGCCCTTGTGGCAGTTTATTTCCTGGGGTAAAATCCTAAAACAACCTCAACAACTTCAACCCTAAAAAAGCTCAACAACTTCAACAACTTTGGTTATCCCTTTGGTCAGCCCTTATGGCCCTTCACTTCATCAAATCTGGCCCTCTTTGAAGAAAGTTTGGACTCCACTGCTGTAGATTATAGCTCTATTACTGGCATAGGGATCTCAAACTTCAAGCACTCTTTACGAACTACAGTCCCCAGAATGCATTGGGGGAGCTGTTATTGTTTAAAGTGGAATGATGCTGCTTTGCAGATGAGACCAAGGTCTTTGTTCACCTTTCCCCAGATGCCTGACTTGGAACACCTTGAGCCACCAATTCAGGTGAGGGATGGAACAAACCATGTATTCTCAATTTTCTTTGAAGTTTCTCAAGATGGCCTTGTGTGAATGCTTACATTTTAGAGCACAAGATAAAGCAGCAATGCAGCTTGGTGAACTAGAAGAGGAGATGGACCAGAGAATACAGGCTGCAGAGCATAAAATCAAGAAGGAGGTGAATAGTTGATGTTTATAGCCCTAATATTTCTTTTAGAACTGGCTTCTCTGCTTAAGAAAATTAGTGACGAGATTCTGGCTTCTGTGCCTGAGGCGTCATACATGAAACCTTTCTCTGCATTCTTTCTCCTCCCAATTTGCCATGGATGTGAAAGGTATGAAGGTCAGAGCTTTCTCCACCTCAGTTTTTGGGTGGGGAGCATTAATAAGGAAAGGGTGGCTGGGGTGGTGCTGTTTTCAGTGCCTGTGAGAAACATTTTTTAGGCCAGATAGATAGAGGCTGATGTGCATTTTAATTGGAACTTTTCTTTTCTTAAATGCACATTTTTGGTTGTATCTGGTTGTATCTATACCAAGAGTTTTCTTTTAGCTCAGCTTTTGTGTGTGTGACTTTTTTGAGAAATTGCCTGATCCACATGATGGACAAGCAACTTGCCTGCTGTGTGGCAGCAGTCAGCATACAGATCCCTTAAATGTGGTGGCCCTAAAACAGGCCCTAATAGAAGAATTAGAACTAGTTGTTTTCTGACTAGTAGTAATGTAGAAGTTTTAAGCTGCTGCATTTCTGTGTTTCATTCCTAAGTACCATATTTTTCGCTCTATAAGACGCACCAGACCATAAGACGCACCTAGTTTTTGGAGGAGGAAAACAAGAAAAAAAATATTCTGAATCTCAGAAGCCAGAACAGCAAGAGGGATCGCTGCGCAGCGAAAGCAGCGATCCCTCTTGCTGTTCTGGCTTCTGGGATAGCTGCGCAGCCTGCATTCGCTCCATAAGACGCACACACATTTCCCCTTACTTTTTAGGAGGGAAAAAGTGAGTCTTATAGAGCAAAAAATACAGTACCTCCAGACTGCACATTCAACAGAGCACAGGTTCTTTAAATTGCATGCAAGCAACTCTTCCTCCCACCCATTTTGATTGCTTAGTTACTCATTGAAGGAGCCTCTGAGTTGTCAAAGGTTGTGTCCACAATTGAGAGGGCTTTCTCAGTTGCGCCTAAGGCGCAGGTGATGAACATTGGGCTCTTCAGTTAATGCTGGACTCCAGTTCCCATCTGCATGACCAGTAGTCAGGGATGAGGGGCGTTAAGTCCAGCAACATATGGTGGGCCACAGCTTCCCTACCCCAAGCCTAAGGCAAGCTGGCCCAAGTTGTGACTCGCTTAGGCAATTGACCCCACCAGCCATGCATACCGAAGTGTTGATAAACCTCCTCCTTTTGCTGTCTTCCTGGAACTTCACATGGGGGGCTTGTTAAGCATCTAGTTAGGGCCCACTACCTGAGTAGCAGACTACCTTTCTCTTGTGATGCGTGTACTGTAGAAGACATCACAAGTTGTGCAGGCCTGCCCTAAGAGCTTGTGTGTGCGCAGCGATGGAATGACAGGGCTGCACACCTGACCACATGTGACTTCTAAAATGTCCCTGAGGCTCTGAAGCGTTTAGCTCCGCTGTTGAATTAGTAGGGGAGGCAGTGAGGCTGCTCTTTGTGAAGTCCAAACCGCAGCTGGTAATTCACAGCTGATCCCACAGATCTCTGAGCACTGGCCTTACCATGGACTTTGAACCCACCTTATAAATGTATCAGTATTTCCCTAAGCACACACACACACAATGGAATGTCTGAGTTGATAAGCATCTTGCCAAGTATCAGTCAATTTACCACCTAGATAGAAATAGCAAGGCTGGCCTGGTGGTGACTTATTTCACTTATCATTCTTTACTCTGTCCTTCATTCAGTGCTGCTTGCAATTTTAAGAAGTATGACACCCCAAATGTAAATGCACTCCTTCGGTGATATTTACTTTGTGGGTTAGTACCGAACTATAAATTTTAATGGTAACCATGTACACAGTTATTACTGATGCAGGGCTGACTTATGACACAGTCACCTCGTATTTTAAGTGCTTGCTTGTCAGTGCCATGGGATTTCCCTGCACTTCTTTTCATATTGTGGGTTGCACAACATGTAAAAAGGTAAAGGTACCCCTGCCCTTACGGGCCAGTCTTGCCAGACTCTAGGGTTGTGCGCCCATCTCACTCAAGAGGCCGGGGGCCAGCGCTATCCGCAGACACTTTCCGGGTCACGTGGCCAGCATGACATCGCTGCTCTGGCGAGCCAGAGCCGCACACGGAAACGCTGTTTACCTTCCCGCTTGTAAGCGGTCCCTATTTATCTACTTGCACCCGGGGGTGCTTTCGAACTGCTAGGTTGGCAGGCGCTGGGACCGAACGACGGGAGCGCACCCCGCCACGGGGATTCGAACCGCCAACCTTTCGATCGGCAAGCCCTAGGTGCTGAGGCTTTTACCCACAGCGCCACCCGCGTCCCGCACAACATGTATCCATAAGTATATGTCCAACTCTCACACATGCATAGCCACGTGTAGAAACATTAAGGGTAGCCCAAAATATTTTTATTGCACTGTAATGGGAAGAGATGCCTCCCAGACATGTGATGGTGTAAAAGTACATTGCTTAAGCCTGCCATTTGTAATTTAACAAATATATTGTGCCTGTAGGAGAAGCGGAAAACAGAAGAGGCTCTGAATGACCTCAAGCGCCAATACGAAGCTGAAGTGGATGAGCTCCAAGTGACAATAAAAAAACTTAAAATGGTAAGTTGTGCTGACTTTTGCGGTCTGGTGTTTGTGACAAATTTATTGGGACTCAATCCTCTGATACGTTCGCTGCTATCTTTGAAGTAATTAAGGGCATATCACACTTCAGAGGATCAGCCTGGAACTTCATCTTGCTGGAAGATTGTTTGTAAGATTGAAGTCTATGAGTTGAAGGAGAAGAAGGGCTGCAAAGCCATGCTTTCTGAGACAGGAAGGAACCAGTTGCTTTCAGAGTGCTTTCATAAACGATGATGTCAGGTCTCAGTAAGGGTTTCACTGCACTCAAGACTGCATCTGTGGCACTGTGTGTGTGTGTGTGTGTGTGTGGAGAACTGTTTGAGAATTACTGTTTTATATTATCCAAATAACTACATAAAATTATTAATGTTCACAGTTACTAAAGCAAACTTTAAATAGCCACCCACCTACTGCTTGTGATGGGTGTAAATCCTCTTTAGCTAATCAGATGGGGAGACGTTCCTTTCATAAATGAAAAAGCAGTCAGTTCCTTGCCTTTGTAGGTTATTGGCACACCACTGTAGCTCAGGGGCAGAGTATCAGTTTCACATGCAGAAGATTCCAGGTTCATTCCCCAGTATCTCCAGGTAGTTCTGGGAATGTCCCCTGTCCTGAAACTTTGGGGAACAGCTGCCAGTCTGTGTAGACACTAAAGAGGTAGGCAGGCCAGTGGTTTGACTCAGTAGAAGGCAGCTTTCCATGTTCCACAAATGGGCTAAAGTTGCTAAGAGCCGGCAAGCTGGCAAGGAACTGTTTTTGTGATAGTCGTTTTTGTCTTATTTTCAAGGCTGTACTGAAATGCTTTGTAGTTTGTCTGTTTTTGTTTTTTTTAAAAACCCACTGTACCGCTTGATCCCTTTCTACTGCTCTTCATGCATTCTAATGTGTCCATCAAAGTTATTTTGTTACATCAATCACAGTGTCTTTACTGTTTCAGCTTGAAGAGCAATCTAAAAACATTCATCACAAAGAAGATTTGGTGGCATTAAAGAACAGGATACATGATCTGACCTTGGTATGAGCTGCATTATAATTTTCCTACTCGGGGTGATCATTGCGCCTGTCACGTTTCGATATGATCGGTATCTTTACCACCCATCATATTTAAGTAGCTTGTTGGGCGATGGCATTTTCTTGAAAATTGTTGAGGTTGTAAAGGAGGATGACTGGCATTTCAGAGGGAGAAGAAATTATACTGTTTAAGCTGCGTATATCATGCTTGGGTGTCATTTTCACACATTAGCAATGGAGAATGTATAGGTATTACAGGACTCTGGCTTTTCAAAGTAAGAATAACTTTCTCATTTCTTTCTCACGGAAAATATTTTTGACCAGTTCTGTTCTGTAGACCCAGTTTCTTAACAAATATTGCCTCAAGCTCTTTAAGTGAGGTTGGGTTAATATTAACTGATCTGGGGCCGGCTAGAATAACTTCCGTGTAGTCACCTCTTCATATTGGAAACCTAATTGGAAAGTACATGTTGGGTTTACTTTTCATTTCATGAAATTTCCATGCTGCCATCACCATTAGCAGACATGGGAACTTACAGCAGTGACTGGAGACACTTTCATGTCTTAGGGGCATTATATGGTATGTCTTCTCTACAGATGTTTGTGGAGGAGTCTCCATGTAGGACTGTAACATGTAGACTGGCCTTGAGGCATTTATGCACTTTAAATGGGCTATGAGTTTGCACATCAAGCATTTTCATATTATCATTTCGTAGTTAGTAGCAGTGAATATTTTAGTTTTAGGTATTTTTGAACGTGCATTACATATGTAACAAGTGATTTTTAATCAGTAATATTGTTTTCCCCTGGTTTGTTTTCAGGAAAACCAGAAACTTAAGAAAGATCTTATGGAAGCACAGACAAATATCGCTTTCCTTCAGAGCGAGTTAGATACTTTGAAAAGCGATCTTGCAGATCAGAGCTTGAGTTCAGAAAGGTAAGAGTCTTCAGTAGTCGTATTTGTAGAAAATTGGTTATTTAGTTCCCTGTGTATACTCTGGTCAGTAAAGAAAAATAATTGTGCAAATTTTTGTTTTCCAGAGAACTAGAAATGATCAGAGAATACACGGAAGACAGAGATAGTCTGGAGAGGCAGATAGACATTCTACAGTAAGCTGCCAATAAATCACTTTTTATTTATGGACTTTTATACTTGAGCACCCATAATAAAATGAGAGAAAAGCAGATGTACTTGGCTGTAATGAAAAGTTTTGCTGGTTCCCTAACCTGCATTTCTGCCCTCTCATTTGATATATTAAATATTATGGCCAGACGGTTAAGCCTTTGGACTGCATTCCTTGAAGGCTGTTTGTTCACATATCAAGAAATCATTGATTTAGTTAGTTATTTAGTGGTTTTGTGGGTTTTTTTTTTACATTTATGGGGTCTCTCAGACCTGCAGTATCTTAATTATGCCTTTTTGCTTTCAACTCGAAATCAGCTTTGGCTTTGAATTTAGCGAATTGCTGACAGGTTAATGCCTCTATATCAGCTGCTGCATCACCTGCCAAAGGAACTTGCAAAGTTAAAAAGAACAAGCTAGACCCAGAAAAATAACAGAACAGTCAACCCCCCCTCCCCATTATAGGACCATTCAGGGAGCATTACGTGATATAGGAAAATCTCCCCCCCCCCTACTTTGGGGTTACTGTAAGAGTCTAAATGGCATTAATGTGATTCCTTGTGCTGTCTTTGATGCAATGATTTATACTGATCCACTGTGCCACTATCACAAAAGTCAAGGTCACCTTATTAAACGCCCTGCTATCTGTTGGCTTTCAAAATGCCAGATGATTGAAACTCTGCAATCTAATTCTGATACCTTCTGAATGTGAATAATTTTGTTTGTCCTGGCTTGTTTTTTTAGGTCAGCCAACAGGAAACTTCACGACAGCAACGATGGCTTAAGAAGCGCATTAGAGAATAGCTGGAGCATGTACAACAGATCGCTGGTAGGCAGCGACATTGCATAAGCAATATGTTTAAATAATTGTGCAGTAATATAAATATTTGCTCTTGGTTATACCAATATAAGCCGTAAGATAGTGATGGAAATAATGTAGTCATTCTGGTTTGATGCCAAAGTAACTCACAGTGTGATCTTGTGCACTTTTATTCAAAAGCAAGTCCCATCAAGTTAAATGAAGCTTAAAAAGCTAAAGGGACCCCTGACCATTAGGTCCAGTCGTGGCCTACTCTGGGGTTGCGGCGCTCATCTTGCTTTATTGGCCGAGGGAGCCGGCGTACAGCTTCCGGGTCATGTGGCCAGCATGACTAAGCCGCTTCTGGTGAACCAGAGCAGCGCACGGAAACGCCGTTTACCTTCCTGCCGGAGTGGTACCTATTTATCTACTTGCACTTTGACCTGCTTTCAAACTGCTAGGTTGGCAGGAGCAGGGACCGAGCAACGGGAGCTCACCCTGTTGTGGGGATTCGAACTGCCAACTTTCTAATCGGCAAGTCCAAGCTCTGTGGTTTAACCCACAGCGCCACCCGCATCCCTTAAATGAAGCTTACTCCCTGGTAAATTAGGAATTATGGTTGCCACCAGAGAGTATATGGTGTTCTCTTCTGCAAAGCTAATGTACTGGAACTTTTCTCCATATAGGTTAAATTATGTTTCAGTCACATAAGGAAAAACAGGTGGGCAAAAAACAAACAAAAACCCCTCACATGGAAATCCTTCATTTACACTATTTTGCCCCTGATTGGACCACAGAAAAGGGGCTGACTGCTGTTCAGCTAGTGTAGCTCTTGCTTTGCGTTTTATCTAGTGTCAAAGTGGACCAGACTTCTGCTTGCAAAGCAGGACGTTACCTTCTTCTCTTCACCCCACAGCCCTCTGTGCAGCCTCAAAATCAGTTTCGGGGTGGGGGAGATTGTTGCCCTACCTGCCCAATGTTCAATACTACCCTTTGGTTTTGAACATTCCAAAATAACAAAAAAAAAATGTCCAGAATCAGGACTACCATTTGTTAGCTAAAGAGTACAGTGGTACCTTGGTTTACAAACTTTTTTTTTCCATATAATTTTTTATTAATTTTCCAGCACAATTGTCCAATTTTATCCAAATTTTAACAAATTACTCTTTTTGGACTTCCTTCAGTTTCTCTGGTAATCATCCGTAATTACTCTTCAATACGCATTCCCTTCATTGTATTGCCATTTAACTTCCCCCCCTTTTCTATTTCTTTTTAACAATACATCTTAAACTTTTACAGTGCTTCTTGAAACCCCGCTACCGTTGTTTGCACATCACATACATTTTTCAGATAATCTACAAACTTTCCCCAATCTTCGATGAACTTTTGGTTTCGAACATAGCTTATTTTCCCAGTCAATTTGTCCAATTTCCCATAGTCCGTCAATTTCATTCTCCATTCTTGAATCGTCGGTATTTCCTCTTGTTTCCATTTCTGGGCCAATAAAGTTCTTGCTGCCGTAACTGCATACTGAAATAATTTACAGTCTTTTCTTCTTATTTCTTTTCCTGTAATCCCTAAAAGAAAGACTTCTGGTTTCTTAACAAAAGTATATTTTAACATCTTTTTCAATTCATTATATATCCCAGAAACTCTTCACTTTCTTACATTCCCACCACATATGGTAAAACGTTCCCTCTTTTTCTTTACATTTCCAACACTTATTACATGTTTTATACATTTTTGCAAGTTTTACCGGTGTAATCCGTTCCGGAAGTCTGTTCTTAAACCAAAGCCTTCTTAAGCCAAGGCGTGCTTTCCCACAGCAGCTGGGGACTCAATTTACAAATGGAACACACTCAACAGGAAGCGAAACATGTTCTTATTCCAAGGCAAAGTTTACAAACCAAAACACCTACTTCCGGGTTTGCAGCGTTAATCCAAGTTGTTCATAAACTAAGCTGTTCTTAAACCAAGGTAGCACTGAAGCCAGGTGTTCTGAAAAGCTTTCTTTACCTATGTTTTTCAGCGTCTGACAAACACTTCTCCAGGGAATACTCTCGCCAGAAGCAGTCCGAAATGCAGCGGTGGCCAATCTCCCCAAAATCCACGATATGACAGGTAGAACTGATACAGGTGTTACTTTATTTTTTTCAGATCTTAGCAATTTAAAGGAGACCTTTCAGGCTGTGATCCTTTAAACACATGCACTTTCTGAAAATACTTTTCGCTGAAATTGATGAGGCTTGGTTCTAAGCTACTGTGTTTCGAGGCCTGCAATGCCAGCAAAGCATCACAGTTGGGAAAAAGTTAGAGCTAAGCGTCTTCCCTCTGTATCAATTCTGTGTTTGTGTGTGATGGGGGAAGCCACTGTTCATTGGAACTTGCCCTATTTAAATCTAGGAGGACTGGGAATGCTTAATGCCTTTCTGAGACATGTAAAGAGCACAGACTCACATCCCTAATCTTCTGTTTTAAGTGATTAAAGTTGCTGGTAGATCCAGACGCGTTGATTGGCTGCCTTACCCCATGCTGCTCTCTAGTGGAGTTAATGATCAGCGAGCAACAAGGGACATGCTTCTGCCAGCTGACTATTAGGAACAACCCATTTGGATTCCATCCAGAGTAAAGTTAGCACTTCCCATACACTAACTGTTCTCGGCATTTCTACCCGGATGAATAATTTTGCAAACTTGGGGTTGGCACTGCAAGCGTTTCTAGAATATCATGCGGCAGCTTCAAGGACAGTAAATGTTCATTGAACTTCAGAGCAAGGTCCTTGCAACATTCTTTTCTTGAACGTGCATTGTTCCCTGTTCAGTGAAGAACTGGAATAACTTTTTCATATCTGCAGAAAGCCAAAACATTAATCAGTCCTCCAGTGGTTTACCAGTAGTGATGTATGGAAGTGAGAGCTGGACCATAAAGAAGGCTGATCGCTGAAGAATTGATGCTTTTGAATTATGGTGCTGGAGAAGACTCTTGAGAGTCCCATGGACTGCAAGAAGATCAAACGCATCCATTCTGAAGGAAATCAGCCCTGAGTGCTCACTGGAAGGACAGATTGTGAAGCTGAGGCTCCAGTACTTTGGCCACCTCATGAGAAGAGAAGACTCCCTGGAAAAGACCCTGATGTTGGGAAAGATGGAGGGCACAAGGAGAAGGGGGCAACAGAGGACGAGATGGTTGGATAGTGTTTTCGAGGTTACCAGCATGAGTTTGACCAAACTGCGGGAGGTAGTGGAGGACAGAGGTGCCTGGCGTGCTCTGGTCCATGGGGTCACGAAGAGTCGGACACGACTAAACGACTAAACAACAACAACGTTTCCTTAGCAAAGTGTATCTCAGGGAATTTGGAAACTATCTTCCAACTCTGTGACTCAAAATTAGAAGACCATTAACCATGTGCATTAGATTTGAACTAAGAGGTGATGAGGAAAGCAAAATGAGAGGGTGGTGGTAGCAGAGACTCCAAGGTAGTAGAGAGAGAACTCAAAACAGTGGCCCAGCTTGAGTGATCGTGTGTGTGTGTGTGTGTCTGAGTAGGATTAGTGGGGGAAATGGAAGCAGGACTTGCAGCTGGGCTGTTCTGGAAAGGCAGAAAAATGGCATGCAGTGTGTGTCTTGTGGCCCTTCGGCACACCAGTATTATTTGGCTGTAGATAAGGAACTTTGTCAGCCAATGTTATGGAATGTTGTTTCTCCATTCAGGTCATACCATTCGTCCTATATGGATGAAGACTACGATTCCCTGGCCCTTTGTGACCCTATGCAGAGGACAAACTGCGAGGTTGACAGCCTGCCCGAAAGCTGCTTTGACAGTGGCTTGTCTACCTTGAGAGATTCAAATGATTATGATTCAGAAGTGGAATCTAAACACCAAAGGATTTCTCAGAGGCCACAGGGTCTGCGTGAAAGCTTTACGGGTGATGCGTCTGATACAGATGTAAGTCCAGACTTAACTGCATTTTAAAAAGAGACAAAATTACTACTTGCTACCTGTTCAGCGAACCCAACAGTTTCATATAAGTAAGAAATAAAGCACTGGGTCTGAGTTATTACTGTGTACGCACAGACCAAAAGGGGGAGGAATCAATATGTGGCTGTGAGGTTTATTTTGTGGAATGGTTGCTCACACACGTCTGATTTGTGAGTACACAGAATGGTTTTTGTAGAGACCTGATTAAAATAAAATAAAATTCATGAATGAAATGTATGCTAATCCACAAAGGACAGCATGTTTGATATGGCAGTGATCTACTCAAGGCCCACATATCAGAGAGAATGATAACCATCTATGGTAATTTGCAAGCCCCCAAAAAATCAAGATTGTGGAAGCCACTTCTTAGGTATTATGCAAGCCTTCTTCATATGTTTGAAGGATACACCATATGGAAGGGGAAGGGGGGTGTACTGTGCCCCATCCCATAGATCATGTAGCTCCTTGGCTCTGTGTCTCTCGCCCTCCCCTCATCTCCATTCATTGAGTATGGTTGTTTGTCCAGTACTTTTCAGTACTGGCCCAGACTTGGTGGAACGCTCTGTAACAAGAGACTAGGGCCCTGCGGGACTTGACATCTTTCCGCAGGGCCTGCAAGGCAGAGCTGTTTTGCCTGGCCTTTGGTTTGGACGCGGTCTGACCCTTATGTTGCCCTCCCCTTATGGTTTTGATTTATGGGCTTCTATTAAAATGAGGCTGCATTTTAAATTGCATTTTAACACATATTTTAATAAACTGGTTTTTGTTTGTTTGTTTCCCCCCTATTTTGTTTTATTGTAATTTTATTGGTGTTAGCTGCCCTGAGCCCAGCTCTGGCCAGGGAGGGCGGGGTATAAATAAAAGTTTATTATTATTATTATTATTATTATTAATGATAACAATATATTATATTGAGCAGAAAAGGCCATGCATAAGTTGCAAACCCTGGACATCAGAGGGCAGGGAGAAAATAGCCTTCCCTGCTCTGCTAATATTTTACCTCTGTGTCAGTGTTTCTCAGTCTTTTTTTAACCCTTGCCCCCCCTTTAGCCAACAAAATTCCATGACCCCTTAGAACCTGGCTTCCCTAATTGTTTCATTTGGATTTTCAAAATGATTGAGATAGTGTGACTTTTAATTATTGCTACTTAACATTGTACATATTTTGGGGGAAACCCTCTCTCACCCCCCCCCCCCGGCCTGGAATCTTTTTACGCTTGCCCCACGCTGCAATGTTTATATCCTGTCTCTGTTGAAAATGCAGTGTGAAGTTATTTCCAAAAAAGAGAGACACTGCTGTGTGCTTTGATCCACTTCTGCCCTTCCTAAGGCTAATTTGAGGTCATTGTGGAAGTTGGTAACCCTTGCTGGTCTCTGCAGGTCCCAGATATCCGAGATGAAGAGGTATATAGTCCTGATGACGTCGGCACCGTCTTGGACTGGAAGCCCACCCACCCAGTCAGTCGAAGCAGCTCTGGAGCTTCAATAAGGAAATGTCTCCCTGTCATGTCTCCACAGGTATGTCTCCACAGGTTTCACCTGAAAGCCAACAGATACTTTTGACCTAGGGTGGAGAAATTTTTAGTCTGAGGACCCCCCTTTCAGCTTTAGACATATCTAAGGGCTTGAACATGGGTTGCGGGTGGCTCTGTGGGTTAAACTACAGAGCCTAGGGCTTGCCGATCAGAAGGTCGGCGGTTCGAATCCCTGCAATGGGGTGAGCTCCTGTTGTTCAGTCCCTGCTCCTGCCTACCTAGCAGTTTGAAAGCACGCAGTGCAATTAGATAAATAGGTACCGCTCCGGCAGGAAGGTAAACGGCGTTTCCGTGTGCTGCTCTGGTTCGCCAGAAGAGGCTTAGTCATGCTGGCCACGTGACCCGGAAGCTGTACGCCGGCTCCCTTGGCCAGTAAAGCGAGATGAGCGCTGCAACCCCAGAGTCGGCCACGACTGGACCTAATGGTCAGGGGTCCCTTTACCTTTAAGGGCTTGAACAGTGTAATATTTGACTAGTATTCTTTTAAATGGCAGATTTCCTCCCTGTCACCCTGCTACTTCATGAAATTTAAAAACTCATGCTTGGTTTCTAAAGACATTTGCCAGGTGACATGAAGGGCAGCTGTTTAAGAAAGACAAGTCCGACACTCCATTGGATGGTTTGGAATAGACACGTGCTTCTGTCTATTGAGGATGCAAGCTGCCGTAGGAATGAGATTGTTGACTGTAGACGAGAGGCGGTTTGTACACTTCATGAATGTCAATCTTACGTGTGTTTGTTTGCCCTTAGTCGGACTCTCCAGACTGCAGCTCCAGATACCCAAGCTCAGAGAAAGCTTACAAGATAGTTCTTGCTGGGGATGCAGCTGTTGGAAAATCTAGCTTCCTTATGAGGCTTTGCAAAAACGAATTTCGAGGGAACACCAGCGCAACTCTAGGTATGTTCGTCGGATTTTTCCCTTCTGGGGTGTCAGCACCCTGGTCACAACAGATTGGAGTGATATTGTATCACTTTTGAAGGAGGCTTGAGCCAAAACCCTAGGTTTAAAATATAAGCAGCAGTGGGTGTGTTCTGCTCCCGATGGACACAGTAGGTATGTGTGTAATATGTAGCAGGCAGCTCCCTTTTACCTTGCTTTTTCTTAACTAACTGCAGGCAACTTTCACTGTAAAGGCAGCAATTCAGGATGGGAGCCTTTTTTATTTAAGCAGCCAGGGACCTTGGGGGGGTGTGGAGTTCCCACTGGCACAAATGGGGTCTAATTTTGTAAGACCACTCACCACATGGTGGGGGGCAACCTCCATTCGAATCACTGGCAGGGGGTTCGACTCTGTAAATAATTGCTGCCTTTATAGTGAAAATTGGGCTCCTTGTCCCTGCAGTTAGTTAAGAAAAAACAAGGTACAACATAGCTGCCTGCTACATATGTTAAGGAATCAGGCTCTGCTGCACCAGTTAAGGAAGAACAATGTACACCAGGCATAGGCAAACTTGGCCCTCTAGATGTTTTGGGACTACAACTCCCATCATCCCTGACCACTGGTCCTGTTAGCTAGGGATGATGGGAGTTGTAGTCCCAAAACATCTGGAGGGCCGAGTTTGCCTATGCCTGATGTACACAGCTGCCTGCTATGTGTATCTGAAGAAGTGTGCATGCACACGAAAGCTTATACCAGAACAAACTTAGTTGGTCTATAAGGTGCTACTGGACATTTTTTTTAATCTTTATTTCACCTGCTAATTTGACCTGGCTGCCATTATTGTGAAAGGAAGAGGCATAGTTTGGACCCTTTGTCCTATAGCAGAGATAGAGGAGGAAAATGACAGCCACCCAGGAGGCAACATCCACTTGAAGAAACCATGGTTGGAATGGGGATGGGGAATGAAGCCTCCCAGTAACTTGCCATTAGCCAAATATTGTGAGACTTCTGCATGAATAAAGGCTTCCCCACTCTCAGCCCTGTGGGCTAATTGTATTGTGAAGGTGAAAGGCACCATTTATATACAGTGGTACCTCGGCTTACAGATGCTTCAGGTTACAGACACTTGGTTAGAGACTCCGCTAACCCAGAAATAGTACCTCGGGTTAAGAACTTTGCTTCAGGATGAGAACAGAAATTGCGAGGCAGCGGCAGCGGGAGGCCCCATTAGCTAAAGTGGTACCTCAGGTTAAGAACAGTTTCAGTTTAAGAACGGACCTCCAGAATGAATTAAGTTCATAACCAGAGGTACCACTGTATTCCAGTCCTTCTTTAGCTGCTGCAAGTGGTGTACATTTTTACTCTGTTATCTGTATTCTGTGCACGTGGATTTTGTAAAGATGATAAAATGTGCAATGATCAAATGCACTTACTTAATGGAGAATCTCATTTGAGTCACTGTTGGAAGACAGCATTCCTGTCAACCAGTAAGTGTCTGGGCGGGGCACTTAACATTGACTCTGCTAAAACCTTACTATTATTCACTTGTAACTGCATCACTGATGCAGTTTTTAATCTATGTCAGGCATGTCCAACTGGTCGATCGCAACCTACATGGGGTGCCTCTGGTCAATTGTTGGAGCAAAACAAACAAACAAACAAACAAATAAATAATGGGTAGATCACTGCAGTCTTTTTATACTGTGAGTACATTGCAGTCTCTTGGGAGTTGGACGTGCCTGATCTATGCAATCTGAAAATGCCTGTGCCTTTTGTATGTTTCTTTCTCTTAAAGGGTATGTTAAATAGAAGTACTATCAGTATATGGAAATGGTGTCATACCTGTGCCAAGTATTGAAAAATGTAGTTAATATAATTATTTCTGCATATATTTTAATCTTCATTAACAGGAAAGTAATCAGGTGTAGCCAACATGGGCCTCTCCAGCTGTTGTAGACTCCATCAGACTCAGACAGCATGACCCATGGACAGGGGTGATAGGAGTTGTAGTTCATCAGCACCGTGAGGACACCATGATGCTCACCTCAACTTAAATTAAATATTGTCATCACAATTGTCGTAGAGTTATGTCAGAGTGTCTTCCAGACATTATTAGACTCCAAGATGGCATGGCCTGCGGTCAAGGACAATGGGGACTTGGGAGTCCAACAATATTTGGAGGTTGGGGAAAGCTGCACTAAGTTATTCCTCTGCCTTCGTATTCCTCTGTTAAAGGTTATAATGGATTCTGTATTTTTTTTTTTTTAAGGTGTTGACTTTCAAATGAAGAGGCTCATTGTTGACGGGGAACCTACAGTGCTGCAGCTGTGGGACACGGCGGGACAAGAGAGGTTAGTGTGACCTGGGGTTGTACCTTGGGGTTAGATCTCATACCAAATTTCAAAGGGAGAAGCAATAATTAAGATCAAATCTGTGAAAATGCAAGCCTCAGTCTTGACCTGTACTTGCATAAAAGTGGGTTGAGTTTGCTGCTGTGCAGTGAAGCTGGTTGAAGATATCCATGCGATATGAAAAATGCATTAGTAGGTAAGCTGTAATGAATTGGGATTGTTATTAATGAACAGTATGGCCAGGGAGATTGCAACTTTTCTATAAACATTTTCCCACTTGTGTATTACTATGAGGATCTGGGGGTGGGAAACCAATAAGATCAATATAATTCATTATATTTTTGCAAATTTCCTTTTTCCTTTTTTTTTTGCCATTCCTACCATATTTCTCGAAAGTTATGTACAGAAAGGCTTCCTAGTGCATCATAGTACATTTATATTGAAATCCTTCAGCCTGGGATGCTGAATGCCTTGAGGCAACATACCGTGGTTTTCATCAATTTTCCTTTTCCATTATATTAAAACTATTTCGTACAACGCAGGATATTCATTCAATGCAATACATTTATACATAAAACATGAGTGGTGGCATGTTTCAGGGAGGGAAAGAGACCCCCAAATTAATCACACATATGACTCTGTGGAGGTGTATTAATAACTAAGTCATCTTTAGACAAAGGCATCTCTGCACCAACTCAGGAAGCTTTCAGTATAGCCTTAACTATATAACAATATAAATGGGCACATATATTTCCCATTCAGTTTTTTTATGTGTACAATTTAAGGATAATTCTGGCATGTTAGCCTTTAAAGTCCAGTCTGGTCCTGGGCTCCCCATCAACAATGTTTGAATCGTGCCATTACTTTCAATGCCTAATGACTGCAGCTTATACAATCTACATTTTTTAAAAAAAATGAGGTGCCACCTTCCTTAAGTTTAAAAGTTAGCACAAAAGTTTGTACATCTTGCACTAGGTCAGTAATGGTGATGCTAATACAGTGGTACCTCGGGTTAAGTACTTAATTCCGGAGATCCGTTCTTAACCTGAAACTGTTCTTAACCTGAAGACCACTTTAGCTAATGGAACCTCCTGCTGCTGCCGTGCCGTCGCAGCACGATTTCTGTTCTTATCCTGAAGCAAAGTTCTTAACCTGAAGCACTATTTCTGGGTTAGCGAAGTCTGTAATCTGAAGTGTATGTAACCTGAAGCGTATGTAACCCGAGGTATCACTGTAGTGTCCAAACCAAATTCTTGCTACCCATCAGCATTCAGGGGTCCAGACACTGGGATGCTTTGCTTTCTGTTTCCTTGGAGACAAATTATTATCTTAGAAGACTTGGCCACAGATTGGACTAGCAGGTGCCTCCGACTCGCCAATATTTCTCCTGCCTGCACAACAAATGGGTTCAGGTCTCTGGGTCTGGTCTACTGAGTTCATTGAACTCGTGTATAGATCAGACTGGAAAAAATAACAACAAAAGAGTTATTATTAGTGTGGTAAAACCTAGTGCGGTTTTAAATGTAACTTTTTCTTAAAAGGTTCCGAAGTATTGCTAAATCGTACTTCAGAAGAGCAGATGGGGTACTTCTACTATATGACGTTACCTGTGAAAAGAGTTTCCTGAATGTACGAGAATGGGTGGATATGATTGCGGTAAGGATTTTGCCTATGTGAAACCTGTGGAGCATGCTTCCAACTCGGTGTACATAAGATTCCCACTTAAATCCAGTGAGCTTCTTCTGGAGTGCTGTATTTATTTGTGAGACTGACACCTGACCAAATTCAAAGGAGGTCACTGTAACAGCCAATAAGCTGATTGGCAATTTCAGGGAGCCCCTTTGAGGTCTGGAAGAAGTAGCTATGATTCAAACTACTTTCTCCAGATGCAACATTTTCTCCTCCGCAGATGTTTGCGGGGGAGGGAGCTCCATTGTAGAGCAAGTGGTTGGGAGTCAAACTGCTTCTCCCAAATGGAGAAAGCAAACATGCTCAATTGCACTAGGGACTTCTCAGCTGGCAACTCCCTAGTGGGGATCCCTGTCAGTGCCCATCAGTTCCTTCACAGCTGTGGCCACACCTGCTCCCACCTCAAATCACACCTGACATCAGGAGTGGGACAAGTGGGCGTGGTTCCTCACCACTGGTTTAGGTTGTAAGAGGGATTTGGTACACAGGTAACTGCAAGCATTGCTCTGAGCCACTGTGAGTCACAGGAAATGTCTGTTGCTTCCCTGGATAAACAGCCAATTCATGTATTGACTTGACCAATGTAGGGCAAGCACTTGCTTTCATTAATAAAGGCTAAATAAAACATTGACCAGGAGGGTTGAAGGTGGGATGTTCTTTTCTCTTTTTTAAAATGGAAACTCCCTTTGTTTTTAAATGTTATAATCAGATAATTCCATTTCAGTGTGGTTACTGTATTCAATATAGCTTGATAAATGTGCCTGTACAGTGGTGCCTCGCAAGACGAAATTAATTTGTTCCGCGAGTTTTGTCGTCTTGCGATTTTTTTCGTCTTGCGAAGCACGGTGTCAGGAAAGTTTTGGAAAAGCTTTAAAAATCACCAAAGTCTTTAAAAACCTCAAAAAAGGCTACCACACCGCGTTCTATGAGTTGCTCCTCGAAGTCAAGTCGCAACTGTATTAACGGTGTTAAGAAAAAGGAAACAAACTCGCAAGAAGTTTCGTCTCGCGAAGCAAGCCCATAGGGAAAATCGTCTTGCGAAGCAGCTCAAAAAACAAAAAACCCTTTCGTCTTGCGAGTTTTCCGTCTTGCGAGGCATTCATCTTGCGAGGTACCACTGTATAATCTAACTGACGTCCATTGAAATTTGACCTTGTACTTTTTGACAGCAGAAGTTTAAATGTCTAATTGGAGCTTAGTGTCTCAAGCTCCAGCAACCCCTAAAACCCAAAACAAACTGTGTTCTTGCAGGATGCAACCCATGAAAACATTCCAATCATGATGGTAGGCAACAAAGCCGATCTTCGCCAGGTGCTTGCTGAGCAAGGACAGAAATGTGTGCCGATAAACTATGGAGAGAAGCTGGCCATGGTAAGAACTACAGAACCCATCGCTCACAGTCAAGAAAGACTTGGCAGTGGGAAGGGGAGGATTGGATGAATGTATTAAAATGATAGTGTCAGATCTTGGATTTACGAGAGTCAAGTCATAAAGAACTGAGATTGTAATTCACTTAAAAACATTGGTATTGGATGACACTTAATAAGTGCTTAGTTTGAAATGTGCTGCAAATTTATGGTTTGTCGCTGGCTGGTGTTTTGGCAACCTTTATTCAGGTAGGTACCTCAAAGCACGCAGAAACAACTGTGGCTAGTGAACTGTACCTCCTGTAGGTTAGCTTCTTCTCTGGTGTTCTTGTGTATTTTAATGAATTTATTGGAAGGAAAACTTCCATGCATATGTTTTTGTTTTTTCACCTAGACCTACAGTGCGTTGTTCTGTGAAACAAGTGCTAAAGATGGATCTAATATTGTGGAGGCAGTACTTCATCTTGCTCGGTAGGTTGAAAGATACGAATTACTTTTTCTTAACCCCATTTGCACTGTTTCTCTTTTTGGGCGAGGGGAGTCAGATCTGCTAAATGGCATTTCACGTCTTAAAAAAATAAAAACCTGCACAGATGTTCTTTCTGTGTAAAATGAACATGAACCTTGCGTTACGTGCGATGGCGTCTCCCGGAAAGCTGCTTCCCAGGAGAACGTCAAGTGCGAAATACCTGTGTGCTCTTGTTTCATGCGCTGAGCGATACATTGTTTTCTCATGCAGTCCTGTGTGGAATTGCTTTCTGTGCAGGAACTTTGTAACTTAGGAAGCAGCCTCAAAGGGCTTTTGAAACCTTAAGCAAAGGAACATACTGTACCCTAAGCCTCTTAATAATTGTCTTCCAAATTGTAACAAATGCTGTTTGTTTCAGTACCCAAACATAAATTATTTGTCCCTATGCTGCTTGAAATATATGACCTTTCATACGAAAAAATTAGGTGGTTTCTGGAATCATTTTTCTACATTTTACGGCAAGCTGTTTTGTTTTCAAAAGCCCTTCTTGAATTAATAAAAATAAGTATTTGGATTCCTGGAAAGAGGCAACGCTGCTTGTTCATTCGGAGCACAGCGAAAAACCCTTATCTTCCAATGGCAACAGGTGCAGCAGAGGTGGAACAATCCACTTATCTGAAAGTATCAATTCAAAGTTAATTGTTGCCTTGTGGTATGATTCATTTCCAGGAATTTTCAGGCGCTACCCTTTAAATAGCGCAGTGCATTAGAGATTTCCAGGGAGCAAGTACAGAGCAATTATATAACCCAAACAGTTGATGGAAAACAGACCTCTTAGTTCTAATTTTCAGACTACTAAATGAATTATTCGAGACCTGAAATGTTCTCCACTTTATGACAAAATTGAGATTTTAACCATTTTGTTCATCCTAGAGTGGGAAACCTGTTTTCTGGGGTTTATATTTGAGAGTGGTTGCAGACCATGAACAAACATACTCCAAAACTCTAGAGGTGCTTTAGTGGTGATCTTTCCTGACTGCTTCCAAACTGAAGAAAATAATTTGCTTGCTCCAATAATGTTTCCAGGGGAAGCTGAGGAGGACTCCTCCAGATATTGTTGGACCAACTCCCATTGGCTCCCATCAGCATGGCCAATGTCAGCCATGATTAGAATTGGAATACAGTGGTACCTTGGGTTACATATGCTTCAGGTTACATACGCTTCAAGTTACAGACTCTGCTAACCCAGAAATAGTGCTTCAGGTTAAGAACTTTGCTTCAGGATGAGAACAGAAATTGTGCTCCGGCGGCGCGGCGGCAGCAGGAGGCCCCATTAGCTAAAGTGGTGCTTCAGGTTAAGAGCAGTTTCAGGTTAAGAACGGACCGCCGGAACGAATTAAGTACTTAACCCGAGGTACCACTGTACCAGCAAGATCTGTGAGGCACAACATTGGTCACCTCTGCCACAGCCTCTTGAGCATGTAGATTATAACACTGCATTTTAATTTCTCTACTTTTACATGGTGAAGGACCATAGATCTGTGGCAAGGGCCATTGTGCATGGAATGTCCCAGGTTCAATCTTTTGAGTTCTCATGTTGAAAGTATCTCAGGTAGCAGGTATTGAGAGAGGCTCATCTCTCTCTGAGACCGTGAGAGCTGAACAGGGAATGAATGGGGAACATGAATGGGGCATTTGTGGTTCCTCCAGATGTTGGTGGACATGGCCCAATGGTCAGGGGTAAAGGGTTTCCCTATCCCTGGAGCAAACATTGGCAGGCTAGATGGATTAATAGTCTGACCTGGTGTAAGCCTGCTTCCTATATTACCAAGAGCAAATAGGACCCAATATAGCAAGCCGTTCACAGGACTGCAGAAAGTAAAGGCAACCCAACTACATGTTAGAGCAGTACCTTTTATTAGGCCAACCAAAATGTCACAAAATAGTGTGCAAGTGTTGGAGAACTTTTTATGAGGCTAGATAGTAAACCACAAGGGGAGAGAGAGGAAGACAAAATCCTGGCTGATAGTGAATCCATGGCATGTGAAAGGCAACTAGCAAACTCAAACTTGGTTCGGTTGAGTATGCAGGTTTTGGGTTGTAGTCAGGTCTGCTAGTAATCATACCAAACTATTATTTTTCAGAGAAGTGCGAAAAAGGAGTGACAAAGAGGAGGACAAGTCTGTGACAAACCTGACTGGGACATCATTAAAGAAGCCGTCTCTCACCAAAAACTGCTGTGGTGTTTAGAGACAATCCAGCCCTCTTTTTGCCCCAAAGAAACAGATTCCTGTGGCTGGGGCAGAAAAGGAGTAATGAAGGATTTAGGCATAGATTGTTCCGTAGAGAAGAACCTGAGAACCATTACTCTTGAGTTGCCACATCCATTCAGCAGCTTCAGATTCTTTGGAAGTCTGTTGAGCAAAACCAAGCCAGGGAGTCTGGGACCTTCAGTTCAGAAGCAGAACCAGACACTCCTGAGACATCGGTTCCTGTGTGCAAGAACCAGCTGCAAACCGCCTGTGCCTTTTAAAGACAACTTGCCCAAGAAATGTTGAAGCAAGGCATCCTCTTTACTCGAAATATACATGTAAATATGTAAGCTCATTCTCTGACCTCCTGGGAGACATTTGCTGCTGTTCGTGAAATTTCATCCCCGACCTGAAACTTGCTCCATGTCTATTTTGAGTGGAGTTCTGCAGTTCTTAACTTCCCCCTGCATTCTGCGCTGCATCGGGTTCTCAAGGAAACATGGCAGCAGTCAACCTCTAGGCAAATGAACCTGCATTGGAAAGGAAAATGTGGCTGTGTCAAAAGCTAAACTTATCATGCATCCCTGACGTCATTTAGGAACTTTGGGGAAGAATTCACCATTCAGGCTTGCTTCTCCTTTTAGAAGCCATACATGTCAGTTGACCAGGATAAATGAAATGTGTCTTAGCTGTCACTGTGGTGATGAACCCATGTCTGGGCTGTACAGCTTTGGAGTGCTCCCAGTTGCAGGGGATGTGTTTGTAGTAAAATGTAAATTAAGCAGGTTTTGAAGAAGGCTAAGCTAGAACCTCTTTCCCCCTCAGGCATCTTGTTTTCTGGGTGGAGAAAATCCAACTAAGTTCTAATCAGAGTGAGCCACTGAAATTCATGGGTGGAAGTTAGTCATGCCTGTCAGGTTCAATGACTACTGTGAGGACTAACAATGGATATAGTCCAATTTTTGTTACTGAAGAGAGTTAATTTGTGTGCATCCCACATCTCAAGAGGTATAGCCCAAGCACAGGCTCATGACCCTTGTGAGAACTAGTGCTTAGGTCTGTCATGTGCCCTTGGTTGAAAGACCTGCTCCCCACATGCCAATATTCTCATAATGCAGTGGAGTTAAATATGGGTCTTTTCTTCCCACCTTCAAAATAATGAGCTCTAATGCTAACTGATTTAGATCAGCAGCTTTCACAGGCTACACCCTAAGTAGTCTGTACTTAGCTTAGGCAAACAGCTGATCCAAGCCTCTGCAGCTCATCTGGAAATAGTTAACTTTGCAGTGGGCCTGAGTTCAAACAATCTAAAGGGAAAGAAAGGGAAAGGCCCCCAACAGATAAAACAATGGAGAACAAAAACTCTTGCATACAAAATTAGAGGGTTGATTCTGACCTCTCTTACTGATAACTACTACCTGAAGCAAGGGCTTTTTTCTGACCTGTGGAATGGGAAGTTGGTGGAGATTTGTACATGCAAATGTTTGTTGACTGAGCTAAGAAACTTGGGCTCTTTTATATACGTTAAATATTTTACTGCATTTATAGGTTCATATCTTTTTCCTTATAACTAATTTATAAAAACTAGTCTATTTTTATAGATGTATAGATTTTATTTTGCTTTCCCATGCTTTATCATAGTGAGGAAAGTGTTTGCAATTGAAGCATTTGTTAGCTGTTCATGTCTGTGAAACAGCAACCTAGAAAACTAGTCTAAATTCTGCAAGTCTCAATAGAACTGCCTGGGTTGTGAGGGGTGGGTATATTGCTTTACTTGTAGCTCAGGAGTAGCCAATCTGTGGCCCTTGGGATGCTGTTGGACTTCTGTTCCCTTCAGCTACAAGCCAGCACAGCCAGTAGCCAAAGATAACAACCTCTGGAGGGCTACAGGTGCTCCATCTTGGTGTAAGCAATGTATCCAAGGAAAAACTGCAAACAGAGAATTGGGGACAATGGAAATGTTTAAAATTGGGGTGAAATGAAAATACAAATGTTTGTAATTAGCCAACTCGGATGCAAATCTGTGCTGAGTAGAGCACTGGAACTGATTTGCATGTCCTCCTTTTATACATACATTTATACTCAAATCCTAACAATCGAGCCCAGAATTTCCAGTTTTCACAGGTTGATTTATTTTAAAGATTTCTAGGTGTTATTTTAAAGCACCAGTGGCAGTAATCTTGAAGCATTCACGGTTATGGGTTACAAGTCTGATATGCAAACAAAAATTGAAGTGTTAAAATAAGTATAAACTACTCAGCATCAGGGCTTATACAAGTCTTTGAAATGCCTTTACAGTAGCAGGGGCCGCCAAACCCAAGTACTGGTTTTGTTACCTCGACAACAGCCAGCAGTTTAAAACCAGCATGATTGCACTTTTGCAACTTTAGTTTCTATATCTGAAGTTGCCAACTTCCTAGCAAATCATCCTTTATAGATTGGAGCGGTACAAATACGAATCCTGCCACGTGCCAAGAAATCCCTGTCTATTTCAATGGAAAGAGCGGTTCCATTCATGCCATGAAATGTAGTACAGGATTGCGGAACCTGTGTCCCTCCAGATGTTGTTGGACTACCACTCTTTCCATCCCTGACTGTTGCCCTTGCTGGCTGGGGCTGATGGGAGTTGGAGTCCAATAACACCAGAGGACCGTGGGTTCCCCATCCCTGCTGGAGTGCAAGGAGATCTTTTCCTTTCTCCTCCACTCACAGCAACTCATTGCACAATGTGGGACACTGGACTGGGACACGCCAGTCCTGAATATGTTTGTGCCCATATGTTTGGTTAGCAGAACTCAGCCACTTTGTACAACTAATTTTCTTGTTGATTTGTTGAGTACTTGTAGTCTTAACTGCAAAAGTAGTCTTTATTTATTTAGTGACCATGTTACCATATACATGTATATTTATTTTCGATGGAAAATCTTTATATGATTTTGTTTCTCATAAATTATGTACATAAGATTTATTTTTATGCATTTAGCACTTCAATACCATTGTCTGTCACTTACTGTCTTTAGCTTCTGAAATGTTAACACATACCGTGCTGTTTTTAAAGCCAATGATCTTTGTGTTTTGGCCTCCTTAGATAATTGATCTGCTAGCAAAGTGCTTTGGTAGCTGGCCTTTAAACACGTGCCAATAGTTTTTATGAGCCAAAATATGCCGCACCAAAATGTCTTAGAATTAAAATGCTCTATAAAACATGAATGAGCACTCTCTTTATTGAAAATGTCATTTTTGAAGTCTTTCTAATATGGTTCTGTTAGGTAGTTGCAAACATTGTGATCCTATGCTTTTCCCACTCAGAAGTTAAGTACTCTTAAGTGTTCAGTGGGACTTGCTCCAGTCTAGGATTGCCATCTTAGTAAGCATGCCTAATTAAACCATGTGAAACTCTGTTCTGTAAGTCAGAGGTGAGCAGAATCTCAACTAGGATTTCCTGGTGGGCCTCTAGGTGATTTGAAGTATATTGGCATTGGTTTCTGGCTACTAATTGTTTAAACATGATGACAACACATGACCTCCCCACCACAGAAGAAGAAGAAGAAGAAGAAGAAGAAGAAGAAGAAGAAGCAGCAGCAGCAGCTGGAGGATATTAATCAGGAGTGGATTGACTGATTGACTGATTTGGTATAGGACTGTAAGTTCAGTCTACTTCTGGTGCTCAGAACAAATTCCTGAGCTAAAAAGTCTTTCATTCTAAGTGTATGTCTTTGCACTTATTCATTCATTCATTTAAATAATGAATTAGGATTCATTTCACTTTTACAGGACCGTATATTTCCCCCCCCCCCAACAAAGTTGTATCTCTGTGTATGGATATTCAGTGACTTCTGAGAGGGGTGGGCAAGAGAATTAGAAGGGTGCTTGTTTCTTTAAGTATAAGATGGCGGAGGGTTTCCCTCTATTACACATCTGAAGAAGCTTTGCCAGCACCTGGCAGGTGGCTTGGTTCCCCTCAGCAGTCCCGCTTGAGTGCAACAGCACCCCCCCACCCCGCGCGCCATAACATGAATATGCGACAGCCCTGCTTCCCCAACACTCAGCTGTTTCCTCACTGCTCAGCTGTGTGGATGCATTGGAGGTGGAGGAGTCCCTGTGAATCGGTTCACCCTCCACAAACCATATTTCCACATGTCCTGCTCATCCGCTCACAATGTGCACACAGATGGGTGGATGGAGAGGTGTGTGAGAGAAAGAGGGCGATTATCTTTCCTCTATCTCATCCCATGTATAATGTACATACACACGCATACAAACACACTCTGGGTGGGTTGGAGTGTGCACCCAAATTGGCATGTGAGGATTGGCATCTTGATCTACAGTGAATGCAGATTTAACTTTTCTGGGGCCCTGTCCCTCTCTCCTCTTGCGTATGTTCTTTAAAAAGCATATTAGATGGTAGATAGCAATCACTACAAAATACCAATTGGCAATCTTACTGTCGTGAACAAAGAAACTAAAGGCAGGGCTGTTCCCAATTTTTCTCTCCTTGCAATTTTGTTTTGTCCCTACTAAAATTATCAATACAGGCATAATTCTGAATCTAAATGGCTTCATGTTTCAGAGCAGAAAAAAGTATTTTTAAATGGAGTTTTTTTAAAAAAACTGCATTTTGTCCTCTCCAGTACTATGCAGTGCAATTTTTTTGGTGGTGGTGGGGGAATAAATGGACATTTTTTTTCCTTCCTCATGAAGGCTCTTTCCTTACCCAAATACACACACACTGCACAAAGAGGTGCCATTCCTTTCAAAATACAGATGCCCAATCCAATATGGACTCTTCGTTCATTGCCAGAGCCTGCGCAAGACATTTTGGCAGCTGAGGTGAACCACAAAATGGCGCCCCCACCCAGCCAGGAAAGGAGGGGAAAGTGGGTGAAGACCTACACTGGGAACAAGGGGGCCAGATCAAATCAACGGTTTGTGGGAAAGCCTCTCCTCTTCCCAGAGGGGAGGTCTTGTGAGCAGAAATCGCTTCCCGTGTCTGCAGGGTGGTGGTGGCTGGGCCCCCTGCTCATTGGAGTCCTGGGCCTGCGTCACGCACTCCAGCCAGCCAATCTGGCAGGCTGGGGGCATGGTTTAGCCATTTAAAATGGCCACAGACCCTACAAGCTCCTCGTTCCCTGCTCCCTTAGATAACCCGCCTGTCCACCCTTTAGGCTTTGCTTCAGCACCTGACCTTGCTATGGACCTTGGTTGGTTGCCCAAGGGGCTGGTAGGAATTTTTTCCACTTGGCAGATTGGCTCCAGCCACTTGGTTTTTCACCTACCTCATAGCAAATTGCCACAACTTTGTAAGGTTAGGCGGTTAGGCATTGGAAAATGCATTGTGTGTCATGGGTTGTGGCCATCACCTACCCCTCCACTTGAAGGGTATTCTGTTAAAGTAAGTCCAGCGGTCATGGTTCCTGTCTGATGCCCAGGTGGTGGCTAGGGCCATAGTACGACCCTCTGGTGACTCTGGGGAAAGCTTCCAGTTGATTTGCACCAACAAGCTTCCCCCTGCAGGTTTTTAACCCTCGTGTGATTCCCTGCAGAGAGGGGAGGAGTCAGGTATAGTCTGTTCGGATCCAGTGCCTAAGCCAATACCACTCACATTCTGTAACCAATAAAGTTGTGGCCCTTTTTAGCCCATTAACCTAAAAT